>NC_135784.1:64317342-64620430 GCF_051106095.1 Pogona vitticeps | reverse complement strand
ACGGCTTGAAATGGGATGAGCACCGCCCCCTAGAGTCGTACATGACTGGACTAAAAATGTCAAGGGGAACCTTTACCTTTACCTTTACTCTAGTTGCAAATTTCTATATTAAAGAAAATCACAATTAGAATAGGCCCATTGAATCAATGGAACTTCTGAAGGAGTTGACTTAGTAAATCCTCCTTGATTCAATGGGTTGACTCTAGTGCAACCTACTGTACTAAGCAACAGCATTTCAGCCAGCACATGATATGTGCATGTTTGTGGCACTCACCCTTTATACTTTTTTTGAAAAGCATAATATTTATTTTAAAATGTTTAAGATATTTTCCAAATGTATAAAGTGTGGAGAATCCAAACATGCATTCATGGATAGTGGAAAGTAGAAAGCTGTAGATCACCTACAAACTAATTAAAGTTTGGTTATAGTCGATCAGTTCCTTTCTATATATGTCATTGATGTAGAGATGGACATAGGAGCACATAGAATTCCAGATGGTGGAAAATAAATATCATCTGGAGTGTATCAATCAAGGAGAGGACTCATTTCTTCCTGCTGGAACTGCTTCCCATCATGAGGATTTTAAGCATACTGAATACCTATGAAAGCCAATCTTCTTGGAGAACCGCCCCCAGAGAGTGTAGCTTGGGGAGAGTGTTTTGGCCCCGTGGAGTCTCAATGTGGAGTTCCACAGGGGTCGATTATCTCCCCAATGCTGTTCAACATCTATATGAGGCCATTGGGTGGGGTCATCAGGGGGTGTGGGGCATTGTGTCATCAGTATGCTGATGACACCCAGCTCTACATCTCCTTTCCACCTACTGCAGGAGATGCCGTCCTGTCCCTCCAGCGCTGCCTGGAGGCTGTACTGCAATGGATGCAGGAAAATGGGCTGATGCTGAACCCGGACAAGATGGAGGTGCTGAGGGTGGGTGCCCCCACTATCGACCACTGCAACGCGCTCTACGTGGGGCTGCCTTTGAGGCTGCTGCGAAAACTACAGGTGGTGCAGAATGCTGCGGCCAGACTCCTTAGTGGTGTGAAAAAATACCAACATATCTCACCCACTCTGGCCGCACTGCATTGGCTGCCCATCCGGTTCCGCATCGACTTCAAAGTGTTGATGCTTACATATAAAGCCCTAAACGGCTTAGGGCCTCGATACTTGGAACGCCTACCCATGTCACGCGCGCGAGTCAGGAGGTGAGGCTGAGGAGCCTAACGCTGAGGGAGGCCCGGAAAGAAAAGACAAGAAATCGGGCCTTCTCGGCGGTGGCTCCTCGCCTCTGGAACAACCTTCCCCCTGACATTCGCGTGGCTTCCTCGCTGGGTATTTTCAAAAATCAATTAAAAACATTGATGTTTCGGCAGGCCTTCCCCTCAGCTAATTCCTGATTTTCCCTTTTCTCCTCTCCTAGTGTTTGCCCCATCTTGTTCAATGTTTTTCCCTTTATTTAAAATTGTTTTAGTTATATTGTTATATGTCTGTTGTAAGCTGCCTAGAGTGGTCCTGAGGGACTAGATAGGCGGGATATAAATAAAATAAATAAATAAATAAATAAATAAATAAATAAATAAATAAATAAATAAATAAATAAATAAATAAATAAATAAATAAATAAATAAATAAACAAATAAACAAACAAATAAATAAATAAATAAACAAATAAACAAATAAACAAACAAATAAATAAATAAATAATTGATGGCTTGGGTGACTCTCTCTCATTTGGGGCGGGGGTTACCCTTGCTGCAAAGAGTGGGGTCTGCAGCCTGGGGATCCTTCTGGACCCGGTGCTCACCATGGAAACTCAGGTGGCGTCGGTGGTCCGTTCCGCCTTTTTCCATCTCTGGCGGATTGCCCAGCTGCAACCCTACCTCGAAACGGAGGCGCTCATCACCTTGGTACATGCGCTCGTAATCTCCAGATTAGACCACTGCAATGTGCTGTACGTGGGGCTACCTTTGGGGTTGATGCGGAAGCTCCAAGTGGTGCAGAATGCGGCGGCCAGACTCCTTAGTGGGGCGAGAAAATTCCACCATATTTCTCTAACTCTGGCCGCTTTGCATTGGCTGCCCATCCGGTTCCGCGCTGACTTCAAAGTTTTGATGCTTACGTATAAAGCCCTAAATAGTTTAGGGCCTCGATACCTCGCAGAACGCCTACTCCCACCAAGTTCTACCTGTGTCACTCGTGCGGGTCAGGAGGTGAGGCTGAGCAGCCTAACGCCGAGGGAGGCCCAGCAGGAAAAAACAAGAAACTGGGCCTTCTCGGCAGTGGATCCTCGTCTCTGGAACAAGCTACCTCTGGAGATTTGTGCGGCCCCCTCGCTGGGTATCTTTAAGAACCAATTAAAAACGTGGATGTTTCGGCAGGCCTTCCCTCCAGCTAATTCCTAATGTTTTCCTTGTCCTTCTCTACCGTGACTCACTTTGTTTGCTCTCCATCTTGCTAATGTGTCTACTGTATAATAATCCTTTTAAAATTTATTCATGTATTTTGTGTTGTAAGCCACCTAGAGTGGTCATAACTGACCAGATAGGTGGGATATAAATAAATAAATAAATAAATAAATAAATAAATAAATAAATAAATAAATAAATAAATAAATAAATAAATAAATAAATGACATGTTGAAGCAATTTATAATTGAACAGTGATAGGGTGATGCCCAGGGTTGCAGACTTATGGGTTGCTTTAAGTATTATATCAATTTTCCAGAAACAAGCTTTCCCAAGATTCAGTCAGGTGTGGATTCCAAAACATATGGCAAAGGCATGTGTCTTGAAACTTGAGTCCCTGCCAAATGGGAGATGACTTTCTTAGATCAAGAGAGTATTTAACAAAGAAGAACCAAAGGGCATGAATACAGACAACAAAGCCATAAAATTTAGAGAGAGAGATTATTTTGGTCATGTAATGAGAAATGAAAGGTGCGGGTTTTACAGCTGATCATTCAGGGCAAGGTAACTGTAAAAATAAATGCAGGAAGTAAAAGATATTACAAACTGAAGAACTTTGGAAGCAGTGGTAGATGCAACACAATATCACTGTTTACAGTTGCTCTATCCTAACTGAGAATAGCCGTGATGAAGTCTCACCTCCAGCAGGACAGGAAGAGGAAGGTAAAGGAGGAGGGTTAATTTGGAGATAGAGAGAGATGGTTGGAGAACTTAACTCTCCCCTGTCTGCTGACTGTTTCCAACATATTGCCCTCAGTGAAAAAATACCAACATATCTCACCCACTCTGGCCGCATTGCATTGGCTGCCCATCCGATTCCGCATCGACTTCAAAGTGTTGATGCTTACGTACAAAGCCCTAAACGGTTTAGGGCCTCGATATTTGGCGGAACGCCTACTCCCACCAAGATCTACCCGTGTCACTCGTGCGAGCCAGGAGGTGAGGCTGAGGAGCCTAACGCCGAGGGAGGCCAGGAAGGAAAAAACAAGAAACTGGGCCTTCTCGGCGGTGGCTCCTCGCCTCTGGAACAATCTACCTCCTGAGATTCGTGGGGCTCCCTCGCTGGGTATCTTCAAGAATCTACTAAAGACATGGATCTTTTGGCAGGCCTTCCCATCAGATAACTCCTGACGCCCTTTCCTCCCCTCTTATTGTTTTTTTTGTCTAATACCCAATGCAATGTAATGTTTTGTGTTCCCACTGTTTTGTTATTTAGAATTGTTCATACTTTTTATTGTTGTATTTTTATGATTGTTAGCTGCCTAGAGTGGTCCTCACCCGACAAGATAGGCGGGATATAAATAAAATAAATTAAATAATAAAATAAACTGGAGCATACTGTGGTTAGTCTGTTTGTCCAGCTGGCTTGGTGTTATTTACGTAGAACACCAGCAGCTCACTCGGATTCCAAGCAAAGGGTCTTTCCCACCCCCTCTTCTGAGATTTTTTTTAAATAGAAGAGGAGAGGGATTGAATCAGGGATCTTCTACAGACCAAGAAAGTCCTCCGTTGCTGGGCAATGGTGCCTCCTCAACCTGCCCTAGCTCTGGGAACCTCTGCAGACTTGAGGGGATTGCAGCTGGTGAGCAGGCTAAGCCCCCCTCTCATGCTCATCACTTGCCCTCTGCAAACCATGCACTCCTCCTCACAGTACAGTTCAGGATGAACTCGACAGCATGAAGTGGACACAGAGGCTGGGATCCCGTTTGGCATCAAACGGCTCAGGCAGCGGGTGTAATACATTTGATTTTTGCAGAACATGAGCAATGAGATATTCAGTACTTCCGTGCATGAGCAAAAGTCCCATTCGATGAAATGGAAGGCCATTGCTTGGACAACGGTGTTCCACTCTGCTGGCATGCAGAGGATCCCTGCCATCTTCTGCAACGCCATATTCATTTCCTGATGCTTATATAGTATGTGTTGAATTTTGTGGGATTGCACAGCAAAAATCAGGGTGGTTATTAGCTTAGAATTAGTAGACCAGCAAAAAAATAGTCATCCAGACAAAATTAAAAAGAAGAAATAGTATTTACTTCCAAATTTATGGGCTCAAAAAGTTCACATGAAGACATGGATCATTAGTATTAAGAAGCATCATGTAGTTAAAAATCATGCCTGAGGTGAGAACTCTACCTAATTCCCACTGACAAGTAACTGATGGCCATTAAACTGCCTCACAGAGAAAAACATTAAGCCTCCTAGTGGCATGCTTAAAAACAACATCCCCGGTTGCCATATACTGTATATATATATGGTCAGATTTCAACAACAGGGCATACCGGGTGTTAGCAAAGGAGAGTCTGTGAAGTGGTGGGGTGCTTAATTTTCACTCCACCCACTGATTTCCTTCCTTCATCGAAATGGGTCTGCAAAAGAGAATCCATCCCCCCCCCCATAGCACACCTCCTTCCATTTACCTGTTCACTCCTGCACAGGACACTTGGCTCGCACACATCTGTCCTGCTATCAGCCTGCACACCACCTGGGCTTGGAAAGCCATTTATTTGCTGGCATAATCCATATTTCTACCCGTAGATGTTAAAACACAGGATCCTATTCCTGGGTCTTGCCTAATCCATCATTATGCCATTTGAGTCAGAGGGAGGACAAAGCTATTAGAATTTCAGTGAGAAAGAGGCAGGTTGAGCAGTCACTCAATATGCCGCTGCCTTACACCACGTCAGGTCACTGTTCTGTGTTACTCGCTAATATTTGCTCTGGCAATGGCTTCCCAGAGTTGCAGGCAAGATTTCCCCACTCCTAAGTCTTCTGTGTGTTACCTGTTAGCTTAAATGACTGCGGGTGAACCTGGGATGCTACAGCTCTCTCACCCTCTGAATCCGGACACTTTCTTTTCTAAGGAAAAGCCAATGTCCTGTCCTATACCTGATCAGGTTGATTCGGTAATTAATAAATTAGCAGCAACAGCAGACCAACTCTTTGCATCGTTCATGTTTGCTATGAATACACTGTCCTCACCAGCAACTGTACTTCCTGTTTGCAGAGCCCCTGGGTTGTTTGCTATTGTTATCTCATTCACAGTCCTTGCAACGGCCGTGGTGGGGCGGGTGGCTCATGAAAGTGCAGGAGAAAGGAGAGCACAGCACTCCGGTGGGCCTCTTCCTAGCACAGACTGCGGTGTGCTGGGCTACGCCATGATTCGGGTGGCCCTGGCTGTGGCGTTGCCGCTGGAGAAATCTGAAGGGGTGCCCTCTCCCTGTGTTCACCTTTGTGGCACTTCCTGCACTGCTGACTTCACAGCAATGACGTGCTTAATGACCCGGAGTGTAAACAGCACACTCCAGGGAACAAAGGGAGTCAGTTCCCGGTACACCTGGCACCACCAGGCACTTGCAGCTGCCATTCTGTGTGCAGGATGGAGGCCCAGGTGATGGCAAGAGACACAGCAGATTGGCACAAAAGATTGCCAGCAGGGAAGGCAAAGCTACCGTACCTATTGAGCCCTTCTCCTGCCTGTTCAATCTAAAGAGCTACTGAGCTGTAAGAGGAGTGAGGGTCAGAGATGACAGTAGTGGGTAAGATCTGCTTTCCACCTTAGGGATGGCCTCCAGATCCTTGGGCCAACAGTTCTCATTGCCCCTGACCTCTCGCTGGGCTGATAGGGTCTGGTATGAGTTGAAGCCCAAAAGAGTAGGAGAGCATCACATCAGGAAAAAGGATGTGGTATATATGCAGGGTAGTGTAAGTACAGTGCCTAGTGCTTTTTTTTCTTCCTTTTTTAAATGACCCCTCTCTCTTTTTCTCCCTGTATATGTGTGTATGTCTATTGTGTATATATTTTGAATATAATCAACTGGACTTTGGTGGAATCTATCCATAATACTCACGTGCTTCCAGCTAAGAACATTCTTGCTGCGGAGGCCAGAAACTCACTTTAGAGAAAAGGTGAGTTTCTGAAAATGAATCAATGTTAAGGAATCAATATCCTCGCACATTTGTGAAATCATACTTCAAAGGAATCCTGTGTTCACATCCTGAAGACCAATCACTAAACAAACCAAGTGAATCTGCACAGTCCTGAACGTGAGGTAAATTTGTTCTGTGACACTCATATGCTTTCATAAGCTAAGTATTTCCCTCTTCCAGTTATGAGCTATCTCTAATGTCTATTCTTGATCTGAGTTGTTTTACCCATAGAACAGAACATGCCTTGGCAGAGGCATGGAGATACTTCAGTGCCCTGCTCTTTGGACCTCATTCTTTTTATTTACAGCATGCCTTTTATGTAACTTCAGTTTATTGACTGACCTGGGCTTTTCCTCAATCCGGGAAGAGTGCCTTGGCATCAGTTCATTGACTTCTTGACCCTTTTTTCCTGGCCCTTGAAATGTAAATGTTTTTTCAGCAGACAGACCCTTCTGCTGAGGTGAACCCTCTCTTCCTGTCTTTTCAGTACAGGAATATGACCCTTGGTATAAGTTTACCTCCTCTGAGGGATAGCCAGATAACCTGATCTAGTTGCCACTGCACTATGAGGACACTGTTGGTTTTGCAGTGTGTGTGTGTGTGACAGTCTCGTTAAGGACAGGAGTCCTCTGGTTTCGGTCAAAAAGGCACACAAACATGTGGATGAGCAGGGAGATAACAGGGAAAGCTGAGTATTGCGCAGAGGTGCCTCCTTGCTTTCTGCAAGCTGTAGAGGCAATTTGAGGGCACCAGTGCTGACACCACATGTCTCGGAATACGAGTTGCTGGGGAACACCTGTTGGGAGGGTCCTGCTGGTGGACTCCCTGTACGTGCCAGTTGGACCAGTGTAGAAAAGGGATGCTGAACTAGACTGATCTTTGGTCTGAGCCAGCAAGGCTTTTCTTTAGATAGGGTTCCCTGTACAGCGACTACGGTATCTATTCTGTAAGGCAGCCTGTGAAACAATTCTTTTAAAAACAGTGCTTCTAAGGAAAGCACTTCAACACCCCCTTCTCCTCTCCCCACCCCCACCCCAAAGCTAAATGCCGTGCAGTACGTAAAGTGCTGGACTAGATTTGGGAAACCTCAGTCCAAATCCCTGCTCAGCTATGACACTCACCAGCATGACTCTGAACCAGTCCTTTTCTCACTCAACCTGAGGCTGTCGGGAGGATAAAGAGAGGAGAAGACAGAAATGTACGTCAGCTTTAATGTCTTAGGGAGGAGCCGGGATCTAAATGTAAGAAAATTTTGGAAAATTGTTGCATGCTGCCTTCCTGCTCCACCAGACCACCACCCTCCTTTGGTAAACAGTTGTATTTCAGCTCCTGGATGCCTCTGAGAGTAGCAGTCCATCATTTATACATAACACGGGACATCAGTTAATATCCCCAATTGCTATTTTTTCAAAAGTGGAAGTGGATTAATTGGTTCTTCTTCTTCTTCTTTGCCATCTATGTGGACCCTGGAGGATCCTGGTGGCAGAAGATTGCCTCCTAGATTCAATAAAGTTACCAGTCTCTCTTTTAAAGCAGCCATTCTCAACAGGGGAGTGGGGTGGACATATGGCCCCTTGGCACATTTGAAGGAGGCCACAGACTGGAAGCAATTCTTCCCACACCACCTTATAAGGTTCATTATGTGACTTGTACAATCCTGATTCGGCCTATGTTTATTTCATCCTGGTTTTATGATTGTGGCAAAAAAATGTTGAGAATGACTGCTTTAAAGAAACATTTGTTAATTTTTTGAAACCTTGGTCTGTGCCCTGAGTTTTACGTATGTGCCATTCTTATCCTGGAAAGCTTTCATCTGTTACTAAAATTCCCCTTGTTTAAGTATTGGAGAAGTGTTGACTCTGTTAAGCACCTTTTAAATGAAAACACTGAAGCTGCAATTTAAAAAGAAAAGTAAACTCAATGAGATCTTCAGAGAACCCTCTGCTCTTCCTGCCTAGTGTCGGTTCATCACAGTGTTTAATTCAGTCCGTGAGGCAAAGGGCAGCTGGTGTGGTTTGCTCCTCCAGCTGTTATTTCATCATTGGCTTAGCAAGAATGTTTCTTTGAGAAACCCACAGAGAAAAAACAGTGTTCCCTTTTAAAGATCTTGGCTGTTTTTATTAAGAATACTAGGCCCCTAAAATAATTCTATTCAATCCAACCTAATCTATCTATCCATCTGTTTACATACATGTCTGGATGTGGTCCTGTATCAGCCATTTCATACCTATACAGTGGTGCCTTGCATTACGATGTTAATTCGTTCCAGCAAAATCGCTGTAAAACGAAAACGTCGTAATGCAATTTTAAAAAGCCCATAGAAACGCATTAAAACCCGATTAATGCATTCCTAGGGGCTTGAAACTCACCGTCCAGCAAAGATCCTCCATAGCGCAGCCATTTTCGCTGCCTGTGCAGCGAGGAATCCGTGCCAGAAAAGAGCAGGTGGCCATTTTGTTTACCCGGTGGCCATTTTGTAACCTCCGATCAGCTGGCCAAAAATCATCGCTTTGCGATGATCGGTTCCCGAAGCAGGGAACCGGTCATCACAAAGCGAAATTCCCCCATAGGGAACATCATTTTGCGATCGCTTTTGCGATCGCAAAAACATCAACGTCTAGCGATTTCATCGTCAAACGGAGCGCCCGTTAAGCGAGGCACCACTGTATGAAATATTTGATACGTATGTGTCAAGCACTTGGTGAGAATATCCACTCTGGCAAAAACTGCTCTCTAAGGTCCAATAGCCATAAGACCACATCTCAGTTTCAAATCAAGGCTTCATATCTTGATTTACTCAGAAGCCTTTGCACATAGCGCCAACAATCTCTGGTTAATAATGTGAACTTGCCATGATGTTCACGCACTTGGTTTGAGCACTTTCAAAAACACTGCAGCTGTTTGAGAAGCACTTACCTTGCCTGGGGCATACCTCTGAAATTTGTTTCCTCCGTACATTTAGGATTTGGGCCCCAGAGACTCATGATTCCCGGTAGGAAATTGGTGCTATTTGCTTCTCTGTTCAAGACAGACAGAAGCTCCTGAGAAGGTCTCAGACGTGGCTGAAAGAAGAGATGGAAGACTAACATTGTACCTAACAGGACTATAATGGGCACTGCCTACTAGGAGCCAAGGATGCTAATTCAACAATGTCTCAGAACATAGATTTAATGGCCAAAATCCAATTACCATTCCTGTAAGCTTTGTATAACTTGCTGCAGTGAATTGTGGCTAACAGAAAAGACATCTGGATGTGTGTTGGTTGCACACCTGGTCATGCATCCAACAGAGTTTTGTGGTTCCTTGTACTCGTGTGCAAGGATGGAACAAATAAGGATCTACATTCCTAATTCTGGGTGGAATTTTTCATGCTATTTTCTTACCACTTTTTCATGCCATCGTATGCTTTTTAAGAAATCAAGTAAAATATCCCAGCATTGCCAGAGCAAAATGCTGGGGTAGTTGCATTTCCCAGCCAAAGAAGCACTGTTTTCTGACAACTTCATTTACTCATTAAAGTGCTGAGACATAAGGAACTGTAGCGCTTGCAATGAAGTTATCTTCTGAGGAAAAAAAGCTGATGTCAACACAGTCTTCCCAGGAAAGCTGTATTTCTGAAAAGGCCCAGGCAGAATTCCAAGGAAGAGAACATCTCATTCAAACTTTGATGTATTCAGTGTTCTGACAATATTATTCAATCCCATGAGAAAATGACTAATATGTATCATATTATGCAGATGAATCACCTTCATTTTAAAAGTCTGCTTACTTTTTGGCTGTTCTTTGTATAACATGCTGTTGTGGTAGCCGTCATCATAAGACTGAATCTCATTGCTGATTTATGTTTGCGGAAGGAAAAATAAGTAAGTAATGGTAGCAAATTGTTGCTTCTTAAGGAGGTGTTGATTTCATTCCTGGCCATGCATGTGATTGCAAAATCAGCCACGTGCCCAGGAATAGAGCCAACACCTTATCAATGAGTGGCCGTTTGCCATCAAGACTTCCACAATTTTCCTTAGACAAACATAAGCTGATACTAGGTTCTGGCTGTTGGATCTTTCAATATATTTGATGATTTTTCTCTTTACCATCTACACCAGGTTTTCTTATTACTGTTGCAAATTAAAATCCTGCCCTCACCATATTTCCTCTTGGTCTTTTACTGTGTGCTGCCTTTATGGCTACGACCTTATACATGATTACCTGGGGCAGCAGTGACAGTCAACAAATGGAATTTACCATTGGACAGACATACAGGGGATTGACCCGTCAGTGATCCACAGCTAAATTCTATATTCTTTTTTTATTTTTGTGTTTTTCCCCCACAAACATTCACAAAACTTCTCTCCATGTTCATTCTGAACTTACTGCTACTGGGGCATCAATATTAGCATAACTTGGCTTGTCTCCTTGTGCAAAACACATAAAGGAATGACTAGGAGTCCACAAAATAAATTCGCAGCTTGCCATTTGTCACTAAAAATCTCATTCTGACAGGAACTTGTGCCTAGTGGATCAGCAAAAAACTAGAAGCTATTGCTCTTCTCTGTTCATTAGGCAAAAATCATTGAGAAGAGGGCTCTCAAGCTATTCTTAATAGGAGTGCTCCTCTTTCTTATCTCTGTGGCATGCCCAGAGCACTTGGAAAAAGGGGTTTCTCCCATCTCATTGGGCACTTGAGAATCTCAGGACCAGGAAAGATTCCAACGACTTCTAGTATTTCCAAAGGCTCAAATGGACCTTCTCTACTCTTGAAGAAAACATATCCCTCGCCCTGTGCCTATCATTCTAGCATCAAACAAACTCCAGTCCGTTCAGGTTCAAGTCACATGCTAGTGATGATTCTGACTGAAGTGAGGACCTGAACATGTAGGAAAGACACTGACCAGTTCCTGGGGCTGTTCACAAACTGGAGCTTCTGAGGAACTGCAGTCATTTGAGATCAGTGATAGAAGCTGTTCCCTCTCCAACTTCATCTCCTCCTTGGAGACCATGGCCTCATCAGCTAAATATGGAGAATCAAGGCCTAGAGCTGCAATTTACCATTCTTTCTGCACATAGAAATAACACCGTATCTATCCATATACAGCAATGCATGAATAGGTTGGTGGAGTCTCCTTCATTGGAGGGTCTTAAATAGAGGTTGTAAGGCCATC
The DNA here is from genome assembly GCF_051106095.1 of Pogona vitticeps. Taxonomy (NCBI): domain Eukaryota; kingdom Metazoa; phylum Chordata; class Lepidosauria; order Squamata; family Agamidae; genus Pogona; species Pogona vitticeps. The sequence goes on along the minus strand of NC_135784.1, from coordinate 64,608,880 downwards.
TGTTGGGATGCTTTAACTGTGGATATCGTTGGACTTGTTGACCCAGGGGGTCCCTGCTCTACAGTTCTGTGAAACTATGAAGAGGTAGTCCACAAAGCTGAGGTCCAGCACAATTAGCTTTCAGTGCATTTGTGCCTTTTGCAGATGTTCACTTCTGTGTATAAATGTGATGAATCAAAATAAGCGCAGTAATGATGTTAAGCTCCCATCAGCCTCTCCCAGTGAGATCCATAGTGAGGGATTATGGGAGCTGTAGTCAAAAACATCTGGAATGTGCCAGGTTGGGGAAAGCTGGAAAGTTTCATGGATGTTTCATTCTTGATATTAATATCACTGATCTCAAATTAATATGTGAAGGATGACAAAGTCCTTCATATATGTCATAACATTCTGAGCTACTGGAAACTGCCTTCTAAGGCTAGTGGAATTAGCCTTAATCCAAAAGTAATTTGCTACCATTAAAGTTAAAAAGTAACAGTTTATAAACAGTTTGTTTGTTTGTTTGTTTGTTTGTTTGTTTGTTTGTTTGTTTGTTTGTTTGATTGATTGATTGATTGATTGATTGATTGATTGATTGATTGATTGATTGATTGATTGATTGATTGATTGATTGATTGATTGATTAGGGGAGTGTATAACCAAAACTGTGCTGCTCAGATCTATGCAATTCAAGGGAGAATTGTAAAGCACTCTTGGATATTTTTAAAAAGAGCACCTTGAATGCTACCAGCAATTGGCCCACCATACCAGAGGCATTCCTCCCACAACCGTCGGGGCCTGCTACGAATGCACTGAGACAGATCACAAAGAAAACCGCAGCTCTCCTGCTTTCTTGGGAAGCAACAGTGACCTGCTTGTCATCTCTACCTGACTCATTCTTGGCTCAGTGCCAGGTAAGCCTGACCCAGCCCTGAACAGGAAGAAATGAGAATTCATCAATATACATTGTCTTCTGCTCTGCAGAGGTCAGTGCTGTGGTTTGGCAGGTACATATTGTCTAATGTCCTAGGAGGCTTGCTACAAAGGTTGCATACAGAGTATGTACAAAGCTAAGAACACCCAAAAGTCCTCAGGAGACATCGCCCTACTGCTGGCCACTTACCAGGAATGCTCATTTTGACCATGCAATCGTGTTGCACACAGAGAAACTCACAAAGAGTTCTGTCAGATCTCATTTATCCCATGGTAGGCCTAACGAGCAGACTAATTTCTGTCTCTCTCTTAAATCTGAGAGTTTGGTGCTGACCAAACAACACCAGCCGCTATGTAACAACCGATTCTTATTCATTTGCTTCTGTAGCTCCAGATTCTGTCCAAGTCTCTTTTAGGCACAGTTTCCCTATAAAAGTGAATAAAACCTTGCAGCCTAGTAGTCAATACTTTTCTAGATGTTTGTCTGTGTTTTCAGGTTTTATTTTGAGCTGGGAGTGCATAATACAAAACCAAACCATAGCACTATTAACAACCCAGCCCCCAGCCCCATCCTCCAGCCCTTATTTTAGACAAGAGGCAGACAGAGCTACATATTAGGCTTTTAAATATTTGGTTAGTATATTTTTGACAGATTTGTTTTGTGAGTTTTCAGCGCCCTCTGCTGAGCATTCACTAAAACAACCAAAGTTTAATGGATACAGTACTGAATTTGCTTGCTCTTAGTTTCCAAACTCTTAGTCTCCAAACTCAATTCACACACTACCAAGGTTATGCTCTAAATCCTCCAAGGTAGGCTTCAGCAGTATGATGTGGACCGAGAACTCCCAGAAGTACAAGCTGGATTCCGAAGAGGCAGAGGAACTAGAGACCAAATTGCCAACATGCGCTGGATTATGGAGAAAGCCAGAGAGTTCCAGAAAAACATCTACTTCTGCTTCATTGACTATGCAAAAGCCTTTGACTGTGTGGACCACAGCAAACTATGGCAAGTCTTTAAAGAAATGGGAGTGCCTGACCACCTTATCTATCTACTGAGAAACCTATATGTGGGACAGGAAGCAACAGTTAGAACTGGATATGGAACAACTGATTGGTTCAAAATTGGGAAAGGAGTACGACAAGGCTGTATATTGTCTCCCTGCTTATTTAACTTACATGCAGAATACATCGTGAGAAAGGCCGGACTGGACGAATCCCAAAGCGGAATTAAGATTGCCGGAAGAAATATCAACAACCTCCGGTATGCAGATGATATCACTCTGATGGCAGACAGTGAGGAGGAATTAAGGAACCTTGTAATAAGGGTGAAAGAGGAGAGTGCAAAAACGGTCTGAAGCTCAACATCAAAAAAACTAAGATCATGGCCACTGGTCCCATCACCTCCTGGCAAAGAGAAGGGGAAGATATGGAGGCAGTGACAGATTTTACTTTTTTGAGCTCCATGATCACTGCAGATGGTGACAGCAGCCATGAAATTAAAAGACACCTGCTTCTTGGGAGGAAAACGATGACAAATCTAGACAGCATCTTAAAAAGCAGAGACATCACCTTGCCGACAAAGGTCTGCATAGTGAAAGCTATGGTTTTTCCAGTAGCAGTGTATGGAAGTGAGAGCTGGACCCTAAAGAAGGCTGACTGCCGAAGAATTGATGCCTTTGAATTGTGGTGCTGGAGGAGACTCTTGAGAGTCCCCTGGACTGCAAGGAGAACAAACCTCTCAATTCTGAAGGAAATTAATCCTGAGTGCTCACTGGAAGGATAGATCCTGAAGCTGAGGCTCCAATATTTTGGCCATCTCATGAGAAGAGAAGACTCCCTGGAAAAGACCCTTATGTTGGGAAAGTGTTAGGGCAAGAGGAGAAGGAGACGACAGAGGACGAGATGGTTGGACAGTGTCATCGAAGCTACCAATATCAATTTGACCCAACTCCGGGAGGCAGTGAAAGACAGGAGGCCCTGGTGTGCTCTGGTCCATGGCGTCATGAAGAGTCGAACATGACTTAACGACTAAACAACAACAAAAGTCTCCAAAGTCTGCTTCACTTTTTAGAAATAATGATTTTATTGTCTTTATTATCTGCTTAAGTTTTATCATTTTTATTTGATTTTGTTGTATCTTGTGTTTAACAAATTTATTTGAGATTATAAAAATGAAAAGCAGATGTGTTTTTAAATAAAAATATAAATAATATTGTGGTGCATTACATCACCATGGGTCAGAATGGTAATCTAGCTGACATTTACCTATTTCCTGTTCAATATTTTGTTACAGCACTGAAACATCTGAACCAGAACTGGAAAGCCACCTTGAAATATGAATGCATAGGCTGTATGCAGTATCTGAAATCATAATTTGTTGGCTATTTTAACATTTTTTTTTAATCTATGAGAACATATATTGAGTCATACTTATTTATTAGATAACTGCCATGCCTTTCTCTGAAAAACTGGACTCAAGGTAGCTAATAAGAAAACAAGTATGTTTTAAAGAACTTTTAAAACAATCTACAAAGGCACCATTTCTTAAGATTAAGAACCATTTGTGGAAAATATGATTATCTTATATTATCTTCAGAACAACCCTGGGAGATTGGCTAAGTTAAAAACCTGTTTTAAAATTGTTGTTACACTTAAATGCATCTTTCCTTTACTTGTCTTACGATGGCATACGTGGCTCTCCTCTCCTCAGTTAATCTTCACATGTCAGCTAGTCCAAGGCCTCCTGGAGAGTTCATGAGTGAGTGGAGACTTGAAACCAGGCCTCCTGAGTCTTTGTCCATCAAGCTAACCATTGTACCTCACAGAGATCACACAATGAGCTTCACAGTTCAGCAGACATTTGAATTCGGACCCATGCCCAACACCTTGTCTGTAAGGCCACCCTGGCTCTAAAGATGAGCTCCAACAAGCTCTGTTGGAGTGTTGAACTCTTTTTTTTAAATTCATTGTTAATGCTTGAGAAAGAGTGTCGAGCTTCTCTGAAAGATTCTCAACTCCCTGAAAGCTTTTCCATTGATTTTAAAAATTCTCCAGTTTGTATTCTCATTGCATGATTGCCACTCAGTTCTTGAACTTCAAGTCTTATGGAGAGAGATACAATCTGCACAGTTTGTTTTCGCCAGGATCCTCAAACCAAGTCCAAGTGTCTTAAATGGTTTCAAAGTGTTCAGTTGACTGATCTGCATCTTTTGGCATGCATCTGTATAGAACAGTATCTTAATAAATGTACTCTTTGCAGATCTTTAATGCAGGTGACAGCTTATCTTGAGTACAAGGTAATGGAACATTTAGATAACTAAAAGGCTGGGGTCATTTGACATCTTCCAATGAATGGGGCATTGACAGCTTGAAATTCTGGGGCAAGGTGTCCTTTCCCCACCCTGATCTCAAAGTGCCCTGAGGGGGGATACTGAACAGCCAACTGAGGAGGAAAACGTTCCATGCAACGTCTGAATCAGACCTTCAAGGACTTTGTTGGCCAGTCTAGAAGTACCTTCTAAGTACCTCCTCTTCATAACTGGATGGTCCATCCAAAAAGAGAGATGGCTCCAGAAATCCCTGCAATCTGTGGGAGGCAGCTGAGAGCAGTGAGAGGCAACAGCATGATTCCCCCTCCCTTTACTTTTTGTCACAGTCAGAGTTAGATTCATAATCTAGAGAAGAGGGACTGATTTCCCCCTGGTCAAGTTGCAGAAACTGGGTGACAAGGGGCCCCTGTGGAATTATGATCGCATTACTAGATTGGGACGAGGGAGATCCCGGTTCAAAAACTCCTCAGCCTGGTCATGATATTCACTGTATGATTTCACCCTGGCCATTGTCTCTCAACCTAACCTACCTCATAGGTTAGATGTGAAAGTAAAATGTGTGTCTCTCTGTGGGAAATAGAACCATGAAGGCACCTTGATTTCTGAGAAAGAAAAGTGTGGTATAATGTAATAAATAAACATGATCACAACAGTTATTCTCTGCCACCTTGCATAGAGATTAACCAAGATCAAGGGGAATGTTGCTTCATGGTTGCAATCATTACAGGAAATATTAGCTTGTCGATTTCTATAAGCTTTATTATTTTACATTGCTTTTCTGTCCTATGAGCATCATCCTGTTGAAAACATGCCACTTTTTGAGAAGCTGTAGGCATATTTCAATTATACAAAATCTAATCTTACAGCAAATAGCTGTAGGTACAAATACTTAAATAATGCAAAAGACATTAAAAAGCCTTAAAGCTATTTAATCTCATATGGCATATATTTATACACATTCTGGGGTAAGAAATATGGGGAGGGGGGTTGCAGGTAAAAATGCCAGGAAAGTTATGACCATTCTCAACAATGGTCATTCATTTAGCAGTTCCTGAGACACAACAAGGACATCTTAAGCATAAAAACGTGAGCAAAATTACTAACATTGAACTATGCCTAGAACAATTAAGGTACCTAACAGTAGAGTTTAATACACAAATGTGTAACTCCAAATTTCACTCCAAGAGCTGGAGATCCTGGGACAGAGAATCCCACACAGGTAAGCAAAGACAGGAGGGATCTAATAAGTAAAATGACCACATCTTTCTCCCACGAGTCTCTCTTTCTTCCTGTATGAGAAAACTTGGTTTTGTCTAAAATTCCCATCTCTAGCTCACAGCTGGGAGCAGGATCCTCTTGCACAGATAAATTCTGTGTTAGTAAAGCAAGGCTCTTCACTCTGATTGTTGACCATACTGGGTAACAGTCATCACCCACTTTGCCTGGCAGGAGCCCATCCCAAACTCATAGAACCTATCACATGATTGTTACACGAACCAAGCTCTGTATGAGAAATGCTACGCAGGACAACCGGCCCTACCTTTGAGGCACACCACAGTAGCTTGCTCAGGTAACAAATGTACCCTGAGCCTTCTAAACTGGTCTCCTGCCCCAGAGGTCTTATCTTCAGAAGCAAGACTGAGCTGTGAAATACAGGCACCTTCAGTGGGTGAAGAATGTCATTGTATCCTTTGCTTCAGGCAGGAAAGTGTCTTTGGTATACTCTGGACCCCCTTTAAATAAGTATTGTTGCCGCAGACCACCAAGACTTAACTCAAAATTTAAAACCCTAAAGTGCTTGAAAAATTTATTTAAAGTTCTCATGAAGGGTCTTCAATGCATTTCAATGAATCCATGTCATGAGATGTTATAAACTCATTTAAGTTGATAAATACTTCTTGAGCTGTAATGCGTACCAACAAGGAGATGAACAGTATGTCTCTGAAAACATTTCTCTCATGCTCATATCAAACGTAGCACAATAAGGTCACATTTATTATGTCTGTGCTTTTGTCCAGCTGCAGTGTAAAGTAGAAGGACATGCAAATTCTTTCTAATAATTGTTCCTTGATGTTGGCTGACAAATTGTCAATTCACTTCTTAACTGTGTCATTTGACAATGGTATTAAGGAGAGTTCCTTGGCAGCTTTCTCATTGATTAATGCAGAAGCCATGATTTTTGCAGCAGGTAATATAAGTTCTTCAGCTATTGTGTGTGGTCTTCCAGTTTTAGCTATTAGCTGAGAAACATCAGATGAGGCCCTCACTGCATTTTTATTGTTACAGTCCTTTGTACCATTTTCTTACTTTCCTGAAGCTCAGGCTCCTTACTTTTGAAAAAAAATGATGCTTTTTGTGGCATATTCTTTATGTTATATTATCGAGATGTCTTCGTAATTTTGGTGTTCTCATGGCCTCATTGGTCAATATTTATTTATATATATATATTTATTTATTGGACTTATATACCGCCCCATAGCGCTACAAGCACTCTCCGGGCGGTTTACAATTTAATTGTGCAGGCTACACATTGCCCCCCCAGCAAGCTGGGTACTCATTTTACCGACCTCGGAAGGATGGAAGGCTGAGTCAGCCTTGAGCCGGCTAGCTGGGATTTGAACCCCAGGTCGTGAGCACAGTTTTAGCTGCAGTACAGCGTTTTAACCACTGCGCCACAAGGCTCATATCATGTGACACAGCACATGCTGTGGTAGTTGTTTGTCTTTGGGACCTGTACACTTGCTATAACATCAACACTTTTAAGATGACCGGAAGAAGCATTATTTTGCTTTGAGCAGGATGACCCCTCATCAACACCATCAGTTCTTTTATGTTTCAAATTCAGCCAGTGATCCATTCTGAGGCTCAGCCAAAACGTATTGTTATGAAATTCAGTGTGTGATAATATTGAAAGGTCACTTTACCCAACAATAACCAAAACATTTTATTAGCAGAAATTAAAGAAGAAACACGATCATGAATTCTGTTTGAGCACTCACTCACACTGACACTGACTGACTCCAACTTTCTCTTTTCATAGCTTCTGTCTGTGCAATACCAAGAAATATCACATTCTGTCTCTCACCATGATTCACTTGCATGTTCTTCACTGTGTGCAGAAATATCAAACGGTTATTTTCATAATTGATCTTTATTTTTGTTTTAATGGAGACAATAGGTTAGAAAAGCCAACTTTTACAGAAAAAAAGCAAGGGAAATTAAGATTTTGCTCTACGTATCCTTTCCTTTCTTTCTTTCATCTTTTCTTTCTATTTTAACTGCAAAAGATCATAACATCTCTTCAAGTCTTCGTGGACCTCTGTGGTGACACTGTGGGCCCCCTCAGAGTTCTGCAGACCACAGGTTAAGAACCTAGGGCCTAACCCACTGCTGGCTCTCTTTCTTCATCTTTATATGTTGGGGAGTGAGGGAGGCTGAGGCATGAATTTGTTGTTGTTTCGTTGTTAAGTCGTGTCCAACTCTTCGTGACCCCATGGACCAGGGCACGCCAGGTCCTCCTGTCTTCCACTGCCTCCTGAAATTTGGCCTGCATTCAGGTTACATCAGTTACACTTCTCTCACAGTTCCTCACAAACATTTACTCCTGATTCTGGCTCATTGCTTTCCCAGTGTTTCTGCTTGCTCTTCACAGTCAACGTTGTGGAAAGAATCCAGCTAGCCCAATTCATGCTGCTGCCTGAGGCAACAACATGCCCCGTTTCAGGTAAGGGAATGTGACTCATCCCTTCTCAGCAAGGAAATGTGACTCATCCCAAAATGCTGGGTAAGGTACACTCTGCTCAGAGCACAAGTTGTTCCTATTGGCAGTTTAGGCCCCTCCACATCTGAATCAACAGAAGAGCTGGAAGGGAGGACAGACCATGGGGCATGGACTGTTCTACCTCAAATAGAAGCCAACACATGGGAAATTCAGAAAGAACAGCCTAGAGAACAGCCTCTGTTGACACCCAGCATTTGTCGCCTAAAAGGTCGCTGGTCCTAGAAAAGATGTGTCCCTTGCCCAGTTACATGAAGACCAAAAGGACACCCCAATCAGCAGCATAAGTAGAATACTTCCAGCAGATCTTATGTCGGGCTGCCAATCTTAAGTGTTTGAGGCCCACACTCTTGTAAGGTCTGTAACAGATGGCAACGTGGAGCTGGAGCATAAGGAAAGACATCCTTCCTACTGTGTGGTGTGCTGGGCTGCTGCTGAAAGAGCAAGAGCCCTGCTGGAGAGACTATGGAATTCTTCCATATAAAAAAGAGCATGGTGCTGAAAACTGGAGGAGCAGCTGAGCTAGTACAATCTGATTTCAGCTTGGCTCAGGATAAAACGCTAAGGCAGGAGAGGGAAGAGCCTGATACTATCAAAGCCAGAACTTGGAGAAGTTCCTTTTTTAACACAGTAAGTTCCAGAATTCCCTATGTTGTCTGCAAGGATTCAGGATATTGTAATGAAGAGAAGTAACTTTTTCAAGGTCAGAGCCAATCCCCCTCCCCCAGTGCAAGCAGGTTATGAAGAATGAAAGAGGGCAGAGGCAGACTGCTTTGGGCAAACAAGTGGGTCGAGCACTGCCATCATAGGGTATGAGTCAGTGAGGGTGGGGATGGAGATTCTACCCTTCAGCATTCACCTATCCTAGACAAAATGACAATGGTGAGAAATGACCATAACTGTTGGCATGGAAAAGGAATCTGGCTATCAGTCCGTTCCTTCTCTATGGCACATGTGGCCGATTTGTGAGATCCCCTCACAATCCTTTCTAGTTAGCCACGTGGAATCTTCATGCTCTTTGTAAAGTTAGAACAGAAAACCATTAGTGTTAAAAGAAAAAAGGTCTGTCTTTGCAGAATAATTTAAGAGATTAAAAAAGCCATTGGATAAATAAATAAAGCCATTAGTTAATAGCAATAGTCATAATATTTTCCCAACCTGGCAACTGCATTTTAAGGAGAAAGTGAAGCAGTATTTTAATGAGAAAGGTTCTGCATGCTCCAAGGCAGTGGTTCTTAACCTTGGGTTACTCAGGTGTTTTTGAACTGCAGCTCCCAGATATACCAGCCAGCACAGTTGGTGGTGAAGGCTTCTGGGAGTTGCAGTCCAAAAACACCTGAGTAACCTAAGGCACTGGTTCTTAACCTTGGGTTACTCAGGAGTTTTGGACTGCAACTCCCAGAAGCCTTCACCACCAACTGTGCTGGCTGGGGTTTCTGGGAGCTGCAGTTCAAAAACATCCGAGTAACAAAGGTTAAGAACCACTGACCTAAGGTTAAGAACCACTGCTCCAAGGTATTACTCTCAAATCTGTCTTCTGCAGGCAGTTGGTGTCTTGCTCAAAGTCTTCCCCTGGAAAGCACATTCTAGGAGCAGATGTGTTCTGCCAAATGGTAATCCACCAAAGGAATGTTTGTGTGTTCAAATATCACAATTTTCACTCCACAGTTGTCACTCTACAACATGATTCAATTGTGCAATAGGCAACAGAAGAAACTTCAGGCTTTCAGAAGATGGCAAAAGTGAGAAGTGGAAATGCAGCCTGAATGAATAATAGCCCTAATAAAAAGACTGCCCAAAAGAAAGGAAAAAAAATTGGTCTCCATTATTTGTTTCCGTAGGGGAAATACAGTGGAAACCTCTCATGAGATTCAACTGTAGGGCAGCTAAAGTCACCATATAACAAGCGGTGTACAGAAAATGGATGGGGAGAAGCTTTTTGCCCTTTTCTCATTATACTCGAAGTCATGGTTATCCAATGAAGCTGAATACTATTTATTTATTTATTTTATTTATACCCTACCTATCTGGACCGATGGACCACTCTAGTCTCAAGAGAGAGAGAAAAAGGAAATACTTCCCCACACAGCACATAATCAAAATTTGCAACCACAAGACACACTTTTAGAAGAGGTAGCCATGTTAGTCTAACAGCCAAAGCCAAAAGTACTGTAAAATAAAAAAACCAAAGAGGACAAAATAGTTGTGGCAGAAGGTGGACCTATCTACAAAAGCTCACATTAAAATGTAGCAGTTAGTCTTTAAGCTGCCACAACGTTTTTGCCTTATTTTTAAAAAATGTTTCTTTTGCTTTTGCCAGTATTCCTTTCAGATGCAAGAGCTAGCTTGGTGCCATAGGTTGTAGCATCCCATGAAGACTCTGAAGATTAGAGCTCAAATCCTTGTCCAGCCATGAGGAACACTGAGGCAGAGGCATGTTCAGAGTAAATGATTCCATAAATATCTAAAGTAGCGCTGCTTAGTAAGGGTTGCCATTACTAAGAAGAGATTTGACAACACATTTATTTATTTATTTATTTATTTATTTATTTATTTATTTATTTATTTATTTATTAGTTTTTTACCCCACCCCAGTCTAGACAATGTCTGCTCGGGGCGTCTTACATAGATAAAAACACATCAATATAACATGTATAAAATCATTAAAAAATACAATTATAACGATTATATGAGAGGCAGGATGCCTCCCAAGATCAGCTGCTGGGAAGTGTGGCGGGAAAAGGTCACTGTGCCACCGTGCCCGTGGGAAACGCTGGGCTACCAAGGCCTTGGATCGGACACCCCCAAAAAGAGACCATCCGCCTCCCTCAGCAACGCCACCGGCCTCTCCAACCACCAGAGGGCGCCGCCGTATTGTAGATGAGGAGGGGGCGTGACTGCGCGCTGACGTCAGCGAGCGGGGGGGCCAACGTAGGCCCGGGGCGGGGGCGGAACTTTGGGAGCCGTGTTTACATCGCGCGCCGGCGGTGCCGGCGGGAGTCGCCTCGAGGGGCTGTCCGTCCGAGTCTCTCTCCCTCTCCCTGTCCCTATCCTCGTTTGCTGCCTCCGCCGCCATGTACCGGGCCTTGTACGGCTTCCGTTCGGCCGAGCCCAGCTCTCTGGCCTTCGCCGCCGGCGAGACTTTCCTGCTGCTGGAGCGGAGTAACCAGCACTGGTGGCTGGTGACCCGGGCGGGCTCCGGGGAGACGGGCTACGTGCCGGCCTCTTACCTGCAGCGCCTTCAGGTCAGGCAAGGGGGCGAAAGGCAGGGGAGAAGGGGGGAGGAGGAGGAGGAGGAGGAGGAGGAAGTGACGCAGGAGGAGGCGCCCCCTCGCTGGAGGGGTCGGGTTCAGCGTTACCGAGAACAGGAGCCCCCCCCAAACTCCAACCCCCCCCCACACACACACCCCGGTTCCTGCTGCTCTGGGGCGGCCTTGGGGCGAGTCCTGGGGGCCCTTCAGGGCCCCAGAGGGCGGACACGTGCCCAGGGCCGGGGTCCAAACGGGGGCCGGGGTGGATGTGTTGGCACAGGATGAAAGGAGGTCAGTGAGGTTCGCCTCTTTGCTTTCGTTGCCCCAGAGAGAGCCCTGGTGTGTAAGGAAATACAAAAGGTTGTAAATGTTAGTTATCTGACACATGCCTTTCTTATTGCACACGCACATTCATGGGGCTGGCTTCCCAGGGCTGCCTATGCATGGGAAGATGGGGCACATGATGATTTCTAGGAGAAGGCTTGATGGTATACAGAAATGTTTTGGGCATGAAGAAAAAAAATGGTGCAAAGCAGCTGAATGTTTCCATTTCTCTGCTTTGCTGGACACACGTCTATAACAGCCTGTGTGCCTCAAGAGATCACTAATGTTATTCAAGGAATTTAGCTAATCTGTGTATGAAATGCCCAAGTCTACACTTTGCGTGGGTGACAGCTCAGGCCCAACATTGGAGGAATGGGCTGCTGCTTATAGTTTACTGGGAACATTTATGCATAAGTCAAATGATGAGACTCATGAGGTGGTAGGGTACAGAGATACTGTCTTATAAGTATAGCTTGAATAAGATAAATGTTCATTTAGATTTTTTTAAGTTATTCTAGATCAGTGCTTCATGATTACAGATCTTTGTCCAGGGGTGCTTTTTTTTGAAACTATAGACTTGTGTTTTAAGATGAAATGAATATTTAGCAAAGAATACTGTATTGTGTAGCTGCATTGCAAGAAGGAAAAAAAAAGACAGGGAGGGCAATATTGGGGAGGTATATCTAGCTATTTACAGTTATCACTAGGAAAGCTTTAATGAAACAATTGCCTTAACTTGTGTCAATATTGAGAATGGATGACAGGAGTGTGTCTAAAATGAAGGGCCTTTCTAAAATGCTCATTCCACTCCAGCATTTCATTGTGAAGGCACGTTGTATGTTTTAGATACGAGGGTTTTTTTACAAGAGAAGGATAGGGCTTCCAAGGATGAACCCATGGCCTAGTCTTAATGTGTTTGGATACAAATCAGGAGAAGCTAACCCCTCCCCCAGTATCTAATTTTATTAATTCAAGTGGTACATTTCGAATATATCTACCCCATGTACAAATCTGTTCCTCTTTTGTGAAATATGTGTAGCAGAAGAGTATTGATGTGACTAAAATGTGAAGGTGTTCGTTAATACTGAGTGGCAAATGGAAAGGAGTTGTATGTATGTCAGTAATTCTTGGAGGGTGTCTTGAGTTGGGCCGTAGGATGCAGAGCTTGCGTCGTGCCTGCATTACTTGGCCATGTTGTTCTGTGTGTGTGTGTGTGTGTGTGTGTGTGTGTGTGTGTGTGTACGCGCGCACACACACACACACACAAGCATGCAATTGGGCAGCTGCTTGGAAAGTGTCTCTGAAGCTATGGAGGAAGCTGCAATTCAGTGAATGTGAAGGGGAGCAGCTTTAGTTGTTGCAAGCCTTTTTCTGTGATGTGGAGTATAATAAAGAGAGGCTAATAACAGGTCTGTCCAGCTATTGATGAGAGGGCCAGACAGCTAAGCTTGAACAAATGTTATAACAATAGTGGCAGTAATTATAGCCAAGTCAGACGGGTTAGCAATTACTGAAAGTGAAAGAACAGATTGCTTCAGTCTAAATAGGAATTGGAGTGGTGAGTGCTAACACCCTCCTTTCTATTGTGAGGGTGTATTTACTGCAGAATTTCTCCAGAAAGCATAAACATTGAAATGAGAATTTGCTTTAGAACTGTCACTGTTTGGGCTAAAGCGTTTTATTTTTATTTTAGCTGAACGTCCAAGTGAAATAGGTTTATGAAAGATACCATGTTTTTGTGATTAATGGTTACAATTTATACACTGAGAGTAAGTCAAACTACTGTATATGTGATATTTGTGACATACTGTAGTTTGTCTGTATATAGCTGATTTTTTTTACAGATACAGTAGATGGGGCTTCCAGTCATTGCAGTCTTGATAATAATCTCCCCTTCTTGCTATAGCTACTGCTTGCAATGGGAGGAAAACTCTTATTAATATCAGTGGCAGCTCCATCTCTCACAGCAAATGGGGATGAAGGGGGGCAGTTCTAATTTGGGTCAGGATGGGTTGCAAAGGATGGTCTTTCTTCCACCATATTTTCCTGTTCAGTCCATCCCCCTCCCCAGCTATTTACAAAAAAAAACCAATAACCCAAAACAGCCCTATAAAAAAGCAAGCTATAAAACAGTGGTCATGACGAAGTTGGTCTTGAACTATGCAAGCATCTGTATCCATGTTTTAGAGAACAGCTGCTGTTTATTTTCATTTATCATTATAATAGGTTACTTTCTAAATAAAGTAAAGGTCCAGTAAGGGGTTTTTTTCTATAGGAAATTTAAGTGTGAATGAGAACTATGAGTAAAGCCAATTAAACAGTAAAATGTTTTAATTTACATAACATTGCTGGTAAAAGCCAAACTTATTACACATCTCTGATCACTGCTTTTCTGTACAATCACCAGTACCCGGCTGTTGTTTTATTTTCCAAGACAAGGAGAATCATGGCTGGTCATGAAAAGGAGTCCATCCTGTGCTCTGGGTCCTCAACCTTTCATGTGCAAGAGGAAGGCAAAGAGCCCCCTTTGGTGTAGTCATCACTAAACAGGAGAGTTACTTATGCTGCAGCCATGTAACTTTTAATAAAGATCTGTTTATAACCGGGTCTTTGGTCGTGAGCCATGGTTCTATACGGGCTCCCTTAGTTCCCACAGGGTAGGCGAGATGGTTCTTCTTCACCCTCTGCCTCCCCCAAGTTCATGCAGACTTCACTCAGGAGGGATTAACTCCCAGAGTTCAAACAGGGGTAGCCTTTCATTCAGTCCTCTCTGGTGCCCTAGCCTGTGACATCTGATGGCCACTCCTTCTGGGCCTGTGGGTCCCTTATCAGCTCCCTCCACCAGCGCTGGAGTTGGGTCAGCACTGAGGGAAATGCAAGGCTATGGTCTTCCCCAATGTTCTTCCCTGGGCAGCGTAGCTCCTCAGGAATGGGCTGTTCCAGGAGTACACAAGCCCAGCCTAGGTGGTACTTCCAGGCAGCTGTCCCTGTGAGTATTGCTATTCACGACTGGGATTTAGGAGTGTTCCTGGGTGACTTGAGTGACTCTTGAGCGACTCCTCACAGTTGCTCTCCTCTCCCTCCTTTATACTCCTGTCCATGCTAGGTGCAGCCAGTTCTCTGCTGGCTACGTCCTCAAGTGTGCCTCCCTTCACTCACAGCTGACTTTCTGAGTTGCTCTACCTGCCATGGAGCAACTCAGATGTTGAAGCCCACAGGTGGTGGGTATGGGGGCCAGTGATTTCTCCCAACCAGCAGGGTCCCAAAGAGACTGTGAAGGATACTACAGTCGGTTTTTCCTCCAGGATTCTTCTCTCTTTCACTTGTGTTGATAGTAAACATACATTTTGTATTAAAAACAAAATCTTGTTTGTGGTATTTTATTATAGATAATACGTATTCTGCTATATCTCCATGTGGCTTTTGGAAGGGAGTGAGGTGGGATTTTGGTTTGTTTATAAAGGAGCAGTCATCAGGCTGCTGGGCAGGCCAGTGTCTGTACCAGGATACTAGCCTTGTAATTGAATGAGCAATTGCTAAAAATGGATTGAAGTGCTCCATTCGTCTTCCACCAAACCAAGTAGGCTGGTGAAGAATCAACTAGATACCTTATTCCTGCTATCTCTGTCTGCTTTGTTTCTAGCTTTCCTCCTTGTTCTTTGCTCTTAAGAAATGCTGACAGGGGAAGGACAGAACACTCTTGTTTCCCACCTGTGTTTATGTCTTGCTCATTTCTGTGCTCCCTTTTCCCACCACCCCTGACTGTTTTATGAGCAACACCCCTGACAATGGTGAGTAGGTTCCCCCATGATGGCTGCTTTGAAAGAGTTTCCTTCTAGTTATCCTTCTCATTAGATCTTGAGTGGGCTCTCCCATTCTCTCAACTGCTGTTCTTACAATACTGTAGTTGGCATTCTGCCTTGTACCCCACTCCCTCAAGCTCATTAAACCTGCAACTTGCTTCAAATGGTATGTTTCCCTGTCGTCATTTCAATGCTGTTTCCCATAGCAGAGAACTTTGGTGTGCTATGGAAGTTTCTGTTCAAGTCTTGTACTTCTAGATGTCTTTGGAGTGCAGTTTCATTAAAGCCCTAAATGAGGTTTAAAAATGCTCCCAGCTTTAGCTGCAGCTGAATACCTTACAACAAAGCCACATCCGCCAGTAATCCTGAGCTGCTTCATTCAGGCAGTACACCAGCCATACCCATTGTGAGTACACTCAGGTCTGACTCTACTTTTGTATGTTTTATTTGTATTGTGACTGGACTGTTGTCATGCACACAGTGTGAGACTGACCATGAAAATCATGTGGAAATTTCAGCTGTTAAAGAATGTTTCAGTCATTACTTAACTGGCACCGAGCAATTGCACTGGCTACCCATTTGGTTTTGAATGTGATTCAAAATGGTGGTGGTTAATTTTAAATTTCTGATCATCTTGGAATCAAGCTACTCATCCTCTCATTCAAATATTAAGACACAGATTAAAAACAGGAAAACTGAAGCACCAATTTGGTAAAAAGCCTCTTGCTCAGTAACGGGAAATTTGCCAAATGCATGCCTGTATTACATTTTTCTTTTTCCTGCCTGTAGAATGACAGTAGAGAGGCCAGCCTTCCTGTCTGGGATCAGTGACCAAGCAGCCCTCTCTTACGTTCATACTTTTGAGTGCCTGTGGAGAATATAGAATCAAGGAGCCCTCCCCACAAAAAAAAAAACCTCTCAAAGCAGTGACCAATGCAAATGAGAGAATACAGTATTTCTAATAATCATAGATTGGGTCAAATAGGACTTTATAATAGCTCAGAATTAGTACATTGGATTATGGCTACAAATAGACAAGGGAAGCTCTTGTAATCAGAAGGTTGCATGCTTTGTTCAGTTGTTCCTGATCATCAGCTGTTTGCAGCCTTTTTGACCCACTAAAATTTCCAAACGCTTTTCAAAGGGAGATATAGAGTCCATTACAGTGAAGTAAACAGGATATAGGAAGAGCACATGTCAGCTGCTACACATCTCCAGGAACTGACATACATCAGTGAATGCATGTTCCATCATAATCATGGATATTTTTCTATCACTGTGGCAGAGCTTCACTCCTCTAAATATTCATTGAGATTACATTTCTTATAAAACGAGTCATTCTTTTTCCTATATAATGAAATTTATACTACCTAGAATAATAATTAAAAGTCTGCTTTGAAACCTTTTAACTCTTTCAAAAAACATAGGTATGGTCTTTTGTGAATAGCAGTTGTAATTTCAGCAGCAAATGTAGATCGGAAAACTAGAAGGAAATTGGAAGTTGCTGACTTTTCCTGATCATGCATAGCGTTCAGGAAAAATGCTCGCTCATCCAATGCATCTGTATGCAACAACAATAAAAAAAAACTTCTCCAGATTTGTTTTGTTGAGATTTCATCAAATGGATAACTCAACTGTTTAGGTTTCTGGCTGCAAAGCCAGAGGTTTGGAGTTCAATTCTCCTCTGTGCCTCCTTGACATGGGCTGGACTAGGTGATCCATAGAGTCCCATCCAGTGCTGCAATTTGAAGATTACAGTATTGTTATTAAATATGTTTCTAGCTAGTGTCCTGCATCCCCCCCAATCTATTTTGGAATTTATTTTTACCTTATTTGTGCCTACAGAAGGGCATTGGACTACTCTGCCACTGTCCTTTTTGGCTAGGTCAATGTATATTTCATATTCAGAAGATTTCCTATATGAAGTTAGAGTGGTAAACTTAAAACAGATCCGTTGTCAAATTGAAGGAATTGCCAGTTGTGTGCTGCACGTGGTCTTCAACATTAGCTTTTTTTTGGGTAGAGGTCATTTTATTGCTGAACACATTCCAGCTCCAGAATTTTAACACATCTGACTCACTCTGTATACCTAGTTCTTTTCTTTAACAACTCAGTGTTATTTGGCTAGTTGGTTAACTTAATTGTAATATATTTTCTTACCAGTCTGACAATGTCTTTCCCTTTTGGTAAGCAGTAGTAATAGTTACAGTAATTGTCCTCGTCATCTTAGAACTGTAGGGCTGGAAAGTACCCTGTGGATCATCAAGTCCAGCCCGTGTGAAGGCGGCACAATGGGGAACTGAACTCTCCACCTCTGGTTCCACAGCCAGAGGTTGAAAGTAAACCATATAGTAGAATTTAGTTGGCCTAATCATAATGTCCTATATTACAAGATCATTATCCACTCACTGACTTCAAAGGTATGCTGACTTACCTATTTGTTGATTATAAATCAGAATGAGAGAATTTTGATAAAATTATCTATAGCAGAGGAATAAATTGCTAGAGGCTTGCATCCATTTGGTTCAGAATTTATATACCTTCTTGATATTTCTGTTAAATTTTCTTCATTTTCTGTTTTATTCAAAAAAGCATTCTTGGGGGCATGTGAATGCTGACTGTTAAAACATAATGGAAAAGCACCTTAAGGGTCAATGTTTGGTGCTTTGTGCTTGTTTTTTCATAGTTCAAAATAATGGTTCAAGTCAGATTCTCATAGTGTAAAATCGGGTATTATAATTTCAGAATCAAGCTCACAAGGCTTTTGCTTGTTGCACAAGTAATAAATTGGACAGGGCTAAAATCAAGCTAGCTTCTCTGTATTGATGTGAGATATAGATGCATTGCTATCTATCTTATATATATATATATCAGTGATATAAAGTGAAAGGTCTGCATAATTGTACTATAGACCAAGGGTGGGGAGCATCTCACAGGCTTCATTGACAGGGATGTTCTCAAGGGTGACAGGGTGGGACAAAGAATACTGGCATATTTTAGC
Source organism: Pogona vitticeps (assembly GCF_051106095.1). Lineage (NCBI taxonomy): Eukaryota > Metazoa > Chordata > Lepidosauria > Squamata > Agamidae > Pogona > Pogona vitticeps. The sequence continues at coordinate 64,590,482 of NC_135784.1, read as the reverse complement.
CTAGAGCTCTTGCTGCAATAACTGAGCATTAGGAGAATCAAAATTTGAAAAAGCCATACAAAATCTGGGAAATTACTGTATGATGGTAAAATAAGGAATGTGCCAATGAAGGAAACCCAGAAGGCTGAATTTGAGACCCTAAAAGGCAAGACTCGGCTCTGGGGCTGAAGGGTTTCCATCCTGCAGTTATAGCTTTGCTTTGTTCTGTATGTTGCTGGCCTACATGTTGTTGGTTTTGTTGGCTGTTATTACATTTGCTGGTCTCATATTTTAAATGTTTAGGGTTTTAACTTTATGAACTGCTCTGGGGTCAGTGTTGGAAAAATCAGCGTAAAATGTTTTAAATAAAATGGAAATAAAGTGACTTGTAGATAAATAAAAAAATGTGTAGATTGGGGGTGACGTTCGTTGCTATGTAAGTCTGTATGAAGTCTCCTGTACAAACTGTATATTGACAGCTGGGATACAGGGTTATTGGCTAAGTAGGTTCTCCTGATGTTTATGGTGCCAGAAAAAGATTTGGTAATTTAATGAGATAACTTAGTCTGTAGCCACAATACGGGGCTTAGTAGGGATGAGACTTATAAATCTTTCGGACTGCAGCTCTGAGAAGTCACCAAGAATTCCCCTGGCAGAATTCTGGCAGATGCAACTGAAAAACAGAAGTCTACAACCAGCTTTTCTTACCTCTATGGGTGCCTCTGTTGGACTGATTCTCCTTTTAAAAGCAAGGAAAGTGCCCTGGTGCTTCCTGGCAAGGATAGTTCTTTAGGAGACACCCTTTATAGAAGCTAATGAGCATCTATACTATCCATCCCAGCAATCATCGTGACTCCTGGGGAAAATAGGGGCTGTTTCCTTGATTCTCAAAGGAAAACCATCTTGACAGACGCACCCATAGAGAAAGCTAATCTGGTAGACTTCTGGTATTTTGACTGCATCTTCCCAGATTCTGCGAGGGGAATTCTTGGCAAATTCTGGGATCTGGAATGCACAAACCTGCAAGTCTAATCCCTAATAGTTTGTCAGATGGCTTAACATGGGCAAGGAAACCTTTAACTCTATTGCTTTTGGGATTGTAGAACATTGTGTATAAAAGCTTTGTAACTCTTGACTCTAGTGTGGTGATGCTGAAGTTCTGACAGCTTAGAAGATGCCGATAATAACATCTGGAAATGAATTAAATCTTTTTAGAACATCTGTTTGACTGATGGGAAGATTCCAGGATCAAGAACTGATTGCTCTTACACCTTCTATTCTGTAAGAATAGTATTTGTGGCAACCCCAGACCTACTAGAGTATGCCACCATGTATTTATGCTGCCACCAACCATTCCCTATAAGGAGTCACACAGACCAGGAACGGATTTTACTAAACAAAAGAACAAGGTTTATTGAAACAACAAACAGGGTACATAAAAGAATCAGGTAACTAGGATAATGTAACGTGGCATAACCCCAATCACACACATACAACAGCTTGGTTCCCACTGAACCCTTTAAGGTAACGCACAGACCCTGAACCTATCAGTTCTGGCTACCTAAATAGAAACCTGAACCTATCAGGTATGTACTAACTGACAAACAGTTGTACCCAGTCTGACACACAGACTCCAACTCCTAACTCTCCACACAAGCTCCAAATATATATATAGTACAGCTCCTCCCCCCTGATGTCCCGCCTTCCACTCCCCATAGGATGGAACTTTCCCTCCAAACCCATGATGGACAGGTACCATCAGTGCTGTATGTGACACCTCCCCTCTTTATAAGTTGTTTTGCGGGGGGAAAGCTAAAGTGCTTTTCTCCAAAAAAACAACCAGGATCACAACACAAAACAGTTATACATTATAATACAATACCATACTTACTCACTGTAGGTCAAACATCTCAATTATGCATTTAAACATTAATATTTGCAATACATTAAGTTACCTTTATTAATACAAACCAAGCCTGTTCAATAAACAGGTACATTTAACTTTTGGTCACCAAAATATACATAGTCCATGGTTTCTTCGCCGTCTTCACTCGTCGGGTCTTCTTGACAAGGCGTCAGCAACACAGTTCATTGACCCTCTGACCACCTTCACTTCAAAGTCAAAATCTTGCAGGTTTAAAGCCCACCTCATAAGTTTACTATTATGGGTTTTCATTGTCTTTAACCACTGCAGTGGTGAGTGGTCAGTGCACAGAACAAAATGTCTTCCCCAGATGTAAGGTTTGGCTTTCTGAATCGCGTATACTATGGCCAGGCACTCCTTTTCCACGGTTGCCAAATGTCTCTCACCTTTCTGGAGTTTCCTACTCAGGTAGGACACTGGATGCTGGTCACCATTTTCATCCTCCTGGCAAAGAACTGCTCCTACCCCGCTGTTAGACGCATCGGTGTAGATGATGAACTCCCGATCGAAGTCAGGAGCACGCAGCACTGGATAATGGATGAGCGCCTGCTTCAACCTCTGGAACGCCTCCTCACAGTCGCTGGTCCACGGGATGCGGTCATCAGTCTTCTTCCGCGTCAGATCGGTCAGCGGAGTCGCCATCTCGCTAAACCTCGGGATGAACTTTCTGTAGTAGCCCACCAACCCAAGAAATGATTTGACTTTTTTCTTGGTGTTGGGTCTGGGCCAATCACGAACGGCTTCTATCTTGGCCTCTAGGGGTTTGATCACTCCTCCCCCTACTATGTGACCCAAGTATTTTATTTCTGGGCTACCCAGCTGACACTTGCTTGCCTTTACTGTTAGCCCTGCTGCACTTAACCTCTGCAGCACTATCTCCAGGTGTTTCAGGTGATCTTCCCAGGTATTGCTGAAGATCCCTATATCGTCGATGTAGGCCACAGTAAAGTCACTGAGCCCTGCTAAGGTCTGGTCCATCAGCCTTTGGAATGTGGCTGGTGCATTTCTGAGACCAAAACTAAGGACTCTAAACTCATATAGACCGAAAGGGCTGCAAAATGCGGTCTTTTCCTGATCCCTGGGATCAATCCTTAATTGCCAGTAACCCTTTACTAGGTCCAACGATGAAATGAACCGACAACCCCCTATGGTTTCAATCAGGTTGTCTAGCCTGGGCATTGGGTAGGCATCAGGAGTGGTTACGCGGTTTAATTTCCGGTAATCTACACAAAACCTAATGCTCCCATCAGGCTTGTCCACCAGGACTATCGGAGAGGACCAAGGACTAGAAGAGGGGACGATTATGTTCTCCCTAAGCATCTCGTCCAGCTCCTTCCGCACCTTGTCCCTATAGGGTCCCGTCACTCGGTATGGGGATACTGCTTGCGGGGTTGCATCCCCTGTGTGGATCCGATGCATCACTCCCTTCACTATCCCCGGCTTATTTGAAAAAACCTTATGATATTTCGTGAGCAGCACTTTTAGTTCTTGCTGCTGGTCTTGGGTGAGTGCAGGACTGATCTTCACCTCATCTGGGTTGTATTTCACTTCCCCTCTACCCTCCCAGAAGGGTAATTCAGCTTCCTCACTCTCAGCTGCTTTTATGGCAAATAAAACCCTCTGTTCCCCTCTGTAGTAGGGTTTCAGGGCATTCACATGTACCGCCCTTCGTGTTTGGTGTTCCTCCTGTTCTATAAGGTAGTTCAGATCCGACATCTTGGAAATGACCCTGTATGGTCCTGCCCATTTGAGCTGCAGTTTGTTCTCTTTGCAGGGCCTAAGCCAAAGCACTTCCTCCCCTGGGTTAAAGTGCCTCTCCCTGGCTTTCTGGTCATACCAGGTTTTCTGTCTGACCTTTTGATCTTGCAGGTTTTCTGCTGCTAGCTCTAGGTTTCTCTTCAGGTCATTCATTAAAGTGTCTATATACGTCACAACATCTTGTGGGTCATCCTGGGTGATCTGCTCCCAATTTTGTTTGATTAAATCAAGTGGACCTCTTACTTTTCTCCCAAACAAAAGTTCAAATGGACTGAACCCGGTACTGGCTTGGGGCACTGATCGATAAGCAAACAAAAGGGATTGCAGCTTCTGGTCCCAATTGTTTGGATTCTCTGCCAAGTAAGCCCTAATCATGCGCATCAGAGTCCCATTGAACTTCTCCGTTAACCCATTACTTTCGGGGTGATAGGCAGTGGTTTCCTTGTGTTTAATTCCACAGATTTGCCATAACCGTTTCATGAGCTTTGATGTAAACGATGTGCCCAAATCTGTGATTATTTCTGAGGCAAATCCCATCCTGGACATATACCCCACCAAGGCATCTGCCACTGTGTTAGTTTCGATGTTAGTCAAGGGAATGGCTTCGGGGTACCTCGTGGCATGGTCCACAATGGTGAGAATGAACCGGTTCCCCCTCTTTGTGGCCTTGGGCAAAGGTCCCACAATATCCACTCCTATACATTTGAACGGGGTGTCAATCACAGGCAAAGGGCACAACTTCGCTTTGGTCCTGTCACGGTTATTCCCCTGCCTCTGACACACATCACATTGTTTACAGAACTCCTTGATCTGCTTCCCTATTTCAGGCCAGTAAAAATTTTGTGTGATTCTCTGCTGTGTTTTGTTCACCCCTAAGTGCGCAGCAAACATGTCAGAGTGCCCCCTTTGTAAGATCATGGGGCGATACTTTTCAGGTACAACTAGCTGACTTCTGATCCCATCTCCCCCTTTTGAGATATTCATCAGGGTCTCTCTATATAAAATTCCCTTTTTCTCACGAAATCTCGCTGGGGTTTCAGGTGTTATCTGGGTGTCTGTCACCCTTTCAAAACACTTTCGGAGAGTGGCGTCTGCCTTTTGCTCTTGGCCAAATTTGCTGTCCGTGGCTAAGGTTTCTGCCACGGCTTCGGGACTACCCTCATCGGGCTCTTCAGTACCCCCTTGAACTGTCCCCGTGGTAGCTTGTGAGCGTGTAATCACTAGCACCCGTTTCACATGTTCAGCCAGGTCATTTCCCACGAGCACGGCTGCTGGCAGAGTCGATGAAATCGCTAGCCGCCAAACTCCCCTCCAGCCTTGAAAGCTCACAGGTACCTCAGCTACTGGCAGTGAGATCACCTGCCCCTCAATCCCTGCCACCTTCAGGCTCTCATTTGGGATTATATACTTCCTAGGAATAATGTCTGGATGGCACAGGGTCACCTGAGAACAAGTATCCCTTAGCCCCCTATACTGATGGTCAAGTATTCCTACGTCCACCCCTGCGGTCTCAAACAATTGCGAATCTGTCCTCACTAGTAAGCAGCGCTTGACCTCCACAAGAGGACCACTTTCCCCAGCCTGATCAGCAGATGTAACTGGTTCAGATTGAGTAGCCATGGCAACAGGCTCCCTCAGTGGCAAGGAGCTTTGCTCTGTCTGGACACAGAACACAGCTTTTGGCTTGGTTCCACTCAAATCATGAGGCAAATTTCCTTTTAGCTGCTTTAATTTCTCACACTCTGAGATTAGATGGCCCTTTCCTTGACAGAAATAACATTTTCTGCTGTACTTGGAGTCTTTCTCATCTGGTTTTGGTTTTCCCTCCAAAATCTGAGGTCTTGGTGGTTTCATGTCTGAGGGCTTCCCTTCAACATGGGCCCCTCCCCCTTGCTGGTTTTTCCCTGGTCCCTGAGAGTACCTGCTGTAGGTTTCTTTGGGCTTACCCACAGATTTCCCCTCAGCACCTAAGGGCTTCCTTATTTGGGAAATAAAATCTGCGATCTCTGCCGCTTCTGCCACCGATTTAGGTTTCCTCTCCCTCACATGGAACTTTAGTTCCCCATGCAGGACTGAATAAAACTGTTCCAGCGCTATCAGGTCTTTGAGCTGCTGGAAGGTCTCTGTCCCCTCCTGAGACAGCCATTTCTCTAGCAACCTCACCAGTTGGGCCCCCACTTGGGTAAAAGTCTGCTCTGGTTTTTTTGTGAGTGACCTGAATCTTTGCCTCAGCTGTTCCGCATTTATCCCATGTCGGGCAAACACCAGTTTTTTAAACTCAGCGAAGTCCTTCAGCAGTTCCACTGGCATCTCTGCATAGACTTCTGCCAGGCTGCCACTGATTAACGATCGCATAATGGTCATCTTCTCAGTTTCCCTTACTGAGAAGTCCACAAACGCTCTTTCCACGAGGGAAAAGAACACCTCAGGGCAATCTCCCTTGTGGTACACAGGGAATTTCTTCAGGTCAGTTTTAGACAATTGGCCCACCTCAGAATCTCTATTGTTATTATTGTTCTGATTCATCATTTCCAATTTTCTTAACTCAAACGCCATCCTCTCTCTCTCCAATCTTTCTTCTCTTTCCATTCTCTCTCTCTCTAATCTTTCTTCTTTTTCCATTACTAATTGTTTCATCCTCAATTCATGCTGTTGGGCTAGGAGCATTTTTCTGAGTTCTGAGGTCTGTTCTCCTGTGCTCTCTTCCTGCACTGAGCCAAATTCCTCCTCAGAACCTTGGTCTCCCTGTGGTTCTCTCACTTCCCCCATTTCTGCCATTTGGCTTCTAGTCAAGGGCATAATCCCCCCCAGAACAGGCTGCCTTCAAAAGTCACGCCTCAAAATAAAACGACGACTTTTTTTCCCCCTCAGAAACAGCCTTCTATAGACTGCTGCTGTCCCTCCAGCACCAACTTGCAACTGTTGCCAGGCAGAATCCACCCCCTCTGCTAGGCCTCTCAGCAGACAGGCTAGATCACTGTTACTTCACGCAGCTTTGCCTCAGCCCTTTCCCGCCAAAACGGGTTGCCTCAGAGCTCCCTAATCTAGTCCCCCAATCTGAGTTTGCACGTTCTTCCACTAGCCTACCTCCCCGTGAGGTAAGCCTAGAAGATTACCTACGCGCCCTCAGATTTTCCCTGACTAGACCCCCCTTGCTCTGGGCACACTTGCCAAGGCTTTGCTGGACCACTGGACAACTGGACTAGTCGTATCTCACACGCTGGACACCAATCAATGTGGCAACCCCAGACCTACTGGAGTATGCCACCATGTATTTATGCTGCCACCAACCATTCCCTATAAGGAGTCACACAGACCAGGAACGGATTTTACTAAACAAAAGAACAAGGTTTATTGAAACAACAAACAGGGTACATAAAAGAATCAGGTAACTAGGATAATGTAACGTGGCATAACCCCAATCACACACATACAACAGCTTGGTTCCCACTGAACCCTTTAAGGTAACGCACAGACCCTGAACCTATCAGTTCTGGCTACCTAAATAGAAACCTGAACCTATCAGGTGTGTACTAACTGACAAACAGTTGTACCCAGTCTGACACACAGACTCCAACTCCTAACTCTCCACACAAGCTCCAAATATATATATAGTACAGCTCCTCCCCCCTGATGTCCCGCCTTCCACTCCCCATAGGATGGAACTTTCCCTCCAAACCCATGACGGACAGGTACCATCAGTGCTGTATGTGACAGTATTGATATCATTTAGTGGCAAGATGCTAAGTGGCAGATTTGTAGCCATGTTAATAACTCCAAGAGTGTTGCGTCTAATGGTAATTAACATAGAGTTGAGAGAGAAGACAGAATGTGTTTCCAAGGTGAATCGCTGTTGCCAGAAAATAACTCAGCAGCTATGTTCATTATTAATGCATTCAGGTTCCAGGTAAACTCTACATGCTTCTAAAGTCAAAAGAAGAAAACTGCCTCAGTGATAGAACTTCCCAGTGGGGCCAGTGAACTGAGGTCAGAGCCTGCCAGCTGAATTAGTGTAATTTCAAGTGGGCTCTTTGGTTTAAATTAGAACATTGTTTAGTTTTTAAAGTGTTTCTAATGGGCCCTATATTGACAGCTCTTGAGGCAAGGTACAATAAATAAAATCACACTGAAGAGTATAATGAGACGTAATACTTCAGAATGATTAAAATGCTATAAAAACCACTTAAAAACAATTTAACAGTTTGAAAAATACAGAAACCTTAAAGATCTAAAACCAAGCAGTAATCTCTCTAGTTATCAAATGCTTGGTTGAACAGCCAGGCTTTCCGTTGGAGCCAAAATAAAGGTCGTATTGGTGCCCATTGGGCCTCCTGCTAGCCTTGTGTGCACTTTTCCTCTGGAACTGACCTATAATTTCCTGGTTGTCCTTCACAATTGGCGTCAAGAGAAAAATGCTCACAAATTTTAATTATGAAAACTCTTCTCACAGATATATTGTTTCATCAGTCAGCAGCTGCATATGCGTATCATGTTAAATCATAGGTTAGCACAGTGGGCCAAATTGAATTTTAGTAGACACAATCAGGTGAATGGGACTTAAGTTAGCTGTAACTGAGTCCCATTCATTTCAGTGAAACTGTTCTAGATTAACACTGAGTTTAGCCAAATATGTATGTGCTGGAAGAAGCTGCGGTAAGCTTTGATTTTTCCTTTCCTGGTGCTTCCTTCCTCCTGTACACATTACCCTCATCAAGAACTTCTCAAAACACACTGAAGTAAAAACCACCATAATTTATTATAAATCTCATAATTCTCCATTCTGGGAATTCCACCTGAGAGATGAGACACCTAAGTGTTGCTCATCTGGGAGAAAGTGTAGAGTCTTTGTGACCTAGCTAGACCTAGATTCACCCCAGCTGTCCTGTTTAGAAAGGAAGCTTCCAGCTAGCACTGGGGCAGCTGCTAACCCCCTCATTCTGGGGCAGGAAACGTGGGCATAGCTAAGCCAGAACACTTTTGATTTAGGCCTTTCTCCCATACTTAAGTGTCTATAGTTGTCTCTCTGACAAGGTCAGCAACAGAACCAGGTAGGGAGGTGGCTGGGACACTAGAAAGGAGATGGCCGGCATCTTGTTTTGCCAAGGGCAAAAAAGTTCAGCACTTCATTTTGCTTCAGCAAAATGGGATCCCCAGACCAAACCATGAACTGGAATACAACCTAGCCCTATTTGTCAGCGTTTCTGGTTCATAGCTCAGTTCGTGCCCATCTCTAGTTGTAAGTGACCTGGCAACAAATAACAACAAATGGACCATCAATAGTAAAAGGATAGTACATTTGTTGTTATTTGTTGCCAATAAATGTTCCTAACCCAAACATAATATGCCAGTGTTCCTAACCCAGACATAATACGGCTGCTGTTTTTTTGTTTTGTTTTTTGTCTTAAACAATAACACTAGGTTCTCCAGATGGAGGATTTGTTGGATCTGTTGCAGTGAAACTAGAAAAATATCTTATGGCACTGTTAAGACCAGTGTTGTTACGATGTAAGCTTTCATAGACTAGACATGGACTCTAGTCCACTTTTATCTATTATTCTGTTTATTGAATTAAAGTTCTGCCTTTTTGTCAGAAAAATGGCACACAAGGAGACTACCAGTAATACTATTCAAAGAAAACAAACAGCTTTAAAACGATGAAGCAGGTAAAAATGCATCCGTGAAAAAGAAATAACAGGCACCCAGCCAGTTAAATCTTCTTCAGTAGCAATACAGCTTAAATTCTTAATCAAGAGATGTTTGCCTGCCTGTGGAAGGATGGATGGAGGGCGAAAGCCTAATCTAGTCACTCTTGACAGGGAATTCCAGATGTAGGTAGCGGCTTCCAAAGGTTTCCAACATAGTAAATCTGTCACTATTTGAGGTGCCCTAATGCTACACCTGCTTGTCATTTGAGAGGTAGATGATTACCCATTGATGCTGCACATTCTTTTAGAAGCTGATAGCGAAGCATCACCTTAGGGCTCGTGTATACAAGCAGGTGATGTATAAGAACAGCAGCAGCAGCAGCAGCCGCAGGTGTCTCACTTCCCATTAGATATTTATGTAGACTGGGAGCAGTAAAGGATGTGTGCATTTCATTTGGCATGCCATGGTGTGATTAACTTTCTAGTTATTCCATTGTTACATTTGCCTTCTCGCCACTTCTCTTCCCCTGTTGTGCAGTTTGCTGTTTATGCAGTCTCCTTTCCCTGACTTTAATACTGTGATGGGAAACGAGAGGGATGGATCTCCCACAATATTGCTGTGTTTCTATTGTGAAGGGGGTTAATATTCAAATGACAGCATGGTGAGTGCTGCGAGCATAGTACTGAGTGACGTGTCCGTGTTCCCAGATGTGGGGTGAAGTACTGTATGGCATAGGGAGCAAGTAGATGTTCACATTCGCAAGCAGCTGCCTACTGAGAGGAAAGAGTTACTTGTCTTAAGCAAGTGGCAAATAATCTGGTTAGCAATTAAAATTATCCCAGTGGACTGAAAAAGGCAGTGTCCTACAGTAATTCTGCCACTGGTAATATGGAAGAAAACTTTGCGTATAAGAATCTTCCATGTTCCTTAGTAGGTGTCTGGACGCCTTGTTTAGTATCATTTCTAGGTTCCTTTCTCCCAGTGAGGGGACTAAAGGTGGCTGGCAATGTTGAAACAAGTGGAATTAAAGACACAATAAATTATGCATTAAAAACTAATTAACCATAATGATAATTAAGAATACATTTAATGTTTAAAAACATTCAGAACATTAAAAGCAAGTTTACTAAACTAAAACCAACAAACAGGACAGTTAATAAAAGCCTGTTTGAAAAGGTGGGTCTTCAGCTGTCAGGATAAAAGGGAGGGAGCCCATCTAATCCCCTGAGGGAGAGCCCAATACTGGGAGCTGCCACAAAGAAGGCCTTCTCTCATGTCCCCATCAAGTATACCTGTGATGTCAATGGGACCAAGAGGAGGGTCTCCTCTGAAGATCTCAAGAGCCAAGAAGGCTCTTATGGAGAGAGATGAACTAGTCTGTGCCATAAATGTGTGGTTGCTTTCAAAACAGCTTCTGCTATGGGGGGGGGGGGGGGAATGATCCTTTCCTGTGCTTCGTTTGCCTGGTGGTAATTTCCCCTGAAGCTGCTTTTTGTCCTAGAAAGGAATATTTTATTTGTGCTTTAGCAGCATCACTCTCAGGGCAAATAGCAACCTCAGAGGAGTAATTGTCATCAGGATTACACACCAAGGATGGGCAGGTTTAAACCTCTTCTCTACCTGTGTGCAGTACTTGATTCATGTAAAGCCCTTCCATGTTCCAGCATTAACAAAATTTTCCAGTCTTAGTTGTTGGTAATAAAACATGTATATGAAACTTTGGAATTGTTGAGAAAACATCAAGAAGCTGCCACCTGTACAGCTGTAGTATAAAGGCAACATTTCATGTAAGCAAACCCTTACCGCCTGGAGTGCCAGCCAGGCTTCTAGAGATAGAACTTTAGGTCAGTGCTGCTGCGGAAAACAATGGAGCTAACAGGTGGTGTCGCTGACAAGTATGAAGCATGTACTTGGGAGTACCATTCAGTTAATTGCCTAGAATTGCATTGAGAGTGCACCAATAAATGTTGCCAATGGCTTTAATGTAAGGCAGATGTTGTGGTAGCAGAACAAACTGAAGAACTTCTCAGCTTCTGATTAAATGGAAGGATGCCAGTTGCTGGAAGATGTCAGTGTGTGAGTGTGATACTTAAGAAAGATTGTGAACAGTAGGAAAGTGGTGACTGCTATGGAAGCTTTCATCGGAGGCAGAGAATAATTTATTGTAGAAGTCTGAAGTTTTATATGAAGTAATAAAAAAAATCAATATAAAAGCTTCCTTGGGAGAACAGGATTTATTCTTTATGTTGGGGAAATGAATAGTTGCTGAATAGCAGAGAAAGCACAGTGTAACAAATGAGGGTCTTATGGTTAGGTTAAACAGTCCATATGTTACCTTAATAGTGGAACATGTAATTACTTAATGGGACTCTGGATCCTTTCCAGGTTTCAGGTTTTAGATTCTGAAAGTTTGCATTGCTCCATATCTATACAGGATCTTTGGTTGCAAAGATGACAGTTGAAACAACATTGACTCCTCTGGTGTTGAGAACAAAGTAAAAAATGACATTACAGTCCGTTGCTGTCAGTAGGACCATTGTCTTTTTTTCTTGATACTAATTTGAAGAAAGCCTAATTCAGCTGGAACTGTATCCTTTTTCTTCATTCAGAGGAGAGATCCAGTGAAATATTTATTTGTTCTGAAACCATGACATCCTTTGCATACGTACAGGTGGCCACATGTTTGCACGATCAGTTCATCATGTAGTTTGTATGAAATGATTGTGCAAATGCAGTTCCAGGGGAAAAAGGAAATTGAACAGACCCAGTTCATCCATGAAAAAGGATACAGCTTATCTTGCAAATAGCTTGCTGTAGGAAAGCTTGTCCATGCAGTTGCTGTAGGATTGTAAAATCATAGTAGCTTGCTACGAATGAGTGGATCAGGTCTATGTCCTTTGAGAACTGTGGGCTCACTCTGCAGCAATCAGTTCTAACCTTTCTTTCATGTTGCACACTCAGAGAATTTCACACAGTCAGTTGTTGAAAAGGGATTTGTGGCACGAGTTCTTTGACTTGACCCTCAGTAGCATAGTGTTGTTAAAGGAGTTTGAGAGATGTAGGAAAACCTTTAATTTTAGAAGGACTGTGAAGTTAAAGGAGAAATATTGTGCTTTTCATGTAGAAAGAACTACCACAATGAGGGGGTGTAAGGTAGGAGATATAAAATAAATTTAAGATGAAGGAGCCATCATGACAAGAGACTTCACCAAGGTTGCAATAAATTAAATTGGGTCCTATCAACAAGTACAATGGAGCCTCCAGTGTTGAGAACTGGTGAATCTGGGGATGGTAGAAGAGGGAGCTAAGGGTAGTTGACATCAGAAGATGTAGAGCAGAGGTAGGAGCCTGTTGTCTTCCTTGTTGGGTTCCCAATACCTATGACCCCAGCCAGCATGCCATCATCTTATGGAAGATAATGTTCAGTGTTCAGCAAGTACAGGAGATGTAGCCCAGCAAGCATCTGTAGGGCCACTCTTCATGTATGTGTGAAACTGTGCTACAGTTTGTTCTAAGATTGGGGTGGTGTTGGTTGAAACATTGCTCATTTGGGATTGGGAAGAATTTCAAGAATTTAGAATGGAAGGGAGTCCCCCAGTTGGTATCTCTGTCATTATGAATTGATTGGACCACCTCCCTCTTTGAACATTGCCTTTGCTTGTAGCAGTTCTGCATTAGTTCTGCTTTCTGCCAGCTTTCCTTCTTGTCTTCCTCACATCCTCATAAATTTACCAAGCCATTGTGAGGTGGAAGAAGTAAAACAGGAACTGAAGCTAAAACTCAAGGAAGCTTGTATGCTCTGATTACAAAGGGAACCAGGGATTTCCAACCAGGCAGCTGTTCTCAACTTCAGCAAACACATGTCTAATAACTTTGTATCTGTGGTTGGAAAAGGATGATGATTCTCCTTTTTGTGTGGGTGACTTTACAGGTGTTCTGCAAGTAGTCGGTACTGCTTTAGAAAAATTCCTGACTTTCTCTAACTTTAAAGAACATTAGGAGAAGTAACAAATTTTGGAGGCACTTTGGAAAACAAGAGTGTCGGGATCCCCACGTGGCCCCTGCTTGTTTCACCAAACTAGGAGTTCACACTATGTGCCACTCAGCTGCCACCAGTTGATTACATCAACATTACCTATTATTAATAATTGAGGTCCAGGCCAATATATCATTTTAAAAGAACCAGATAGAAATTGTAGATAATTCAAGCAATATTGTTAACTCTTAACAAACATCTTCCTTCATCCCCTCTCAACCACCACTTTCTCACCCAAACTCCCCAAACCCACACCAAACTCTTTGACTCTCTCTCAAAACTCCCTATCTCTCTATCTGAAACTCCCTCTGCCTCTGAATGCCCTTTACCATATTTAAAAATTATAACTGCACTGCCCTTTACCATGCTTAATAGAAGCTGGCATGCTCATTGAAAATGGTGCTTGAAGATGGTTATAAGTTTAAAGTAAAACATGGGTAAAAGTGATGTAGGTATGCATTTTCAGCTGATTTCTTACCTTAGTAGATTCCTGTAGGAGCATATTGTTACATGGTGAAAGCAGGATAGAATTGGTGATGAGAGGATTATGGTTGGGAAGAAAATTCTGGCAATCGCACACACTTTTTCCAGTCTCTTAGCCATTATCATTGTTGTCATCGGCATCATCTTAGAATTGCAGAGCTGGAAGAGTTAAATTACATTTTCAGTGAGCTGAAGCGCCAAGCTGTCAGAGTTCATTTTGACTGGATGCTTATTCAGAGTAGGAATTTGATTTTAATTGCCCATTTTCATACTGTTGTGTGATTAATAATGGGTTACTTTAAGCCATGTACAATGGAGTTAATATGCCTTTTTTCAGTAGGCCGGAGGATTTCTGTGACAAAGGAGATACCATTGCAATGCCCATTCTAAAAGGGAGCTGTTCCTCCTAGTTTATTAGACTAATTTCAAGTCTTCTCTTTAGAGAGAATAAAGTCAGTGTCCATGGATTACAGCATGTGTTTGTAGCTTCTGTTTTACTCTGATCTCCCTGCCTTAATCAAAGTCTCTGAGGAGCAAGCTCAAGTTTTGACAGCTCTATTATACTTGCAGGGAAAACCTTTGTTGTTTTTTCTAAGCGAAAGACGGCAAAAAGGATGGCAAAAATAAGAATCTTAACAGCAGTACCCATGGTTGGGAAGCCAAGCAATTAACACTCTTTGATCATGTGAACCTGAGTAAGGCCCTTTCCCCATCTGGAAATGGTGTGCTCATCTCTGTTCCCTTTGATCTTGTGGACTCCAATGAAATATGTGCAAGTTGGGTCTGCTGTCCTGCAGCACAATCCTTTGTACAGCTTAGCTACTCAGATAAAAGTTGCACTGTCTTCAGTGAAGTTGTTCAGGAAGGTGAATATAGGGTTGCAGCATCAGTGCAGTAGTAAACAATACTGCAGTGAATACATTTAAGAGAATATTCTTTCGTAAAGTTTTGTGGGGGTGTGGGTGTGGCTTGTGAGTAATTTTAGGATTTTGTGGCTTCTAATGAATTCCAGTGCTGTGTTTTGCTTGTTGTTTCTTATCATGGAACTTCGGCAGCAGCTGCACAATTAAGGTATCTTGGTTGCCCACCAGTGTGCCATTTGCAAAGCCTGAACATTTGGTTTGATGTAAGACAACTTGGCTTTCCTGTCAATATAATATTTGGCATGGAAGTTATGCCATTTTGGCACTGATCAAAGGTACTGTTAAGCGCAGATAAATCCTGTGATGTATGTCTGAATTACAGCAATTTAATAATTTTGAATTGAAAGGCAAGCGTAATTTTTGATGACTAATTTTGTCCGTGGCTATTTTCTAACCTCCCATGTTTTAAATGTCAGCTTTTCAAAGTTTAAATAGTGTCTCACTTTCAAGTATGTTTGTTTAGCAGCTTCTCTGCTGAAAATCCATTGTGTAGGTTAACATTGTTTTAAGCAGCACATTTTAATAGAAAAGGTGTGTGAGTGTAAGTTACACTGCACCTTCTGTTTCTGCAAACTGGAGATCTAATGGAACCTGCTTCATTGAGGTGGAAAGGCCGTTGCTCCCAAACAGGCCAGTCCTCCAAGCAGAGCTGGTACCTGCTGCCGATTTATTTATTTATTTATTTATTTATTTATTTATTTAATACCCCACCTATCTGGTCATTACGACCACTCTAAGTGGCTTCCAGACAAATAAAGAATAATATATACATGTACCAAACTAAAAACATTATAAAACAATAAACAGATTCTTCAAGATGGAAAGATAACAAAAGATAAGTGAAGAAAAAGAATTAAGAATTCTTTTATAATTTTAGCTATGTTGCTAAAATTGTACGGAGGAGCATGGTGTGTGGTTGGAGAACAAAACCACCAACGGTAGCTTCATATTGCATGGGGCTAGATTGACTGTCACAGAATGGAATGGACTGTTTTAGTATCTGCCAGCATGTGTGCATGGAAGGCCAGCACTCTGTATTCGTGTATGCCTTAGAGAAGAAGCGAGTGCTGTTGCCACATCTTGTACTGTTTTCTGTTTATGTGGGAGAGATGAGAAGAGGCAGAAAGGATGCTACTGTGTTTGTATGAGTGAAAAGGGGAAGGGAATATGGTATTGAAAGTCAGTCTATCCAAGGGTGGAACAGATTTTGAACATCTGTATTAGAGTTGAGCTATTGGCACCACAGCTATCGTGGCAATCCAGTCCCTCCTTCTGAGCTAGCGAGTCCACTCACTGGTTGCTATATAGCTGCCATCTACATTGTTGTGCCAATTATGGAAGCAGTCCAGCCAGCGCTTTCCCACCTCCCCATGCAGCTGACCGTTCCAACAAGGAGTCTCCCTCCTAAGCTGTTGAGAAGTTGACTGAGTAGGGAGGTGGGGAAGTGCCTGCCTGCCTGCTTCTGTTATTGGCATGATGATGCGGATGATGGTCGTGCGTGCTGTGCGGTGCCAGTATTTGTATCCCCAGGGATACAAATAGCTCAGCTGTAATACAGATGCTTCAAAATCTGTTCCACCCATGGACAGATTGAATAGTAATGCCATATTATATATAACTTTATTATTATATATAGTTAAATTATGATTAGCCATAGCCTTTGTCTCTTGTTACTGAATGACAAAAGCAGCAAGTTGAAGAGGAGACAGTCACAGAAAGTCACAGCCATTTGCAAACATATAGCTTATTTGGAAACACTAAATACTTGAGAAAATGAATGCAGAGAATGCATTGACCTGGCTCATCAGTAAGAGTAGCAGTGTAAAGTGTAGTAAAATTGTGGAAAAAATATGTTAAAAGAAGTTTTGACAGTTTGGATATCATAGCTGGAAAGGCTATATGAACAGAGGAGTTAAAATACTCTAGGCCAGCATAGCTGAGGTTCCTTCTCTACCCTGCTTGTTCATACAAGAATAACCTGGCATGCTATGAATTGCGAGTAAGTCCTCTGCCAACAAGCAGTCTGTGAAATTCACACCCACAGCATACTGTTTGTGGATATATATAGGCATAATACTGTTGCTGTGATAAAATTGCAAAGAGAAGTGATCATTTTTGTGCTTCACACCAGCCACCTACTGTGCAAGATTTTCTGAGCAGAAGACTCAGAAGTTGTATCTTCCACAAAGTTGTCTAAGGTGAAATACGCCATTCTAGATTTAGATTAGGCATCCTTCAGTCTCGAGAGACTATGGTAATGTGCTCTGTATGGAGGACTTGGAACAGCGTCTAGTGTGGCTAAGAAGGCAAGTTCGAGAGTGACAATCCCTTCCCTCTAGATGTTTTTGGGATATGGTACCTGTTAGCATTAGCCAATTGTAAGGAATGTTGGTAATTGGCTTTCTACAACATTGGGAAAACTGCACTTGACCCACTTTAGGTCTAAAGCTCTTTCACACCACCTAGAGTGTGGTCATCCCCATACTTTGTGTGGCTGATTTTCCTAAGTTAGTTATGAACTGGATTTTAAAAAAACCCAAAAAACTAGTCTTTTCTAAATCCGCTGTTCATCAGTTCATTTCATGCTTATGAGTTACAGTATTATAAAATAAACAAGAAGTCTGTTCATCCAAGATACATATAATTTTATTGTCCTCCATGATATTTTCTGTCTTACCCTTGTCGTTATTGTTATGTACCTTCAAGATACCTCAGACATATGGTGACCCTATAAATTAGTGATCTCCAAAGTGTTCTGGCCTCAACATCCTTGCTCAGCTGTTGCAAACTCAAGTCTGTGGCTTCTTTTAGGGAGTCAGTCCATCTTGTATTTGGCTTTTCTCTTTTCCTGCAGCCATCAACCTATCTTTTAACCAAGAAACTTTTGTCCTTTATCCTCCTGTTTGTTATGGGAAAGAGGTTCCAATCATTTTAGTTGCTCCTTTCTCAACTTTCTTCTGGTTCTGTGATGTTTTAATTACTTATTTTATTAGTTGCCTTTATTACTTGGCCAGAACATTATTGATTTACATAGGAATGACTGAAGACATGTAAGTCATGGTGTCACATTGCCACTAATTAATGTGTTGCTAGTTACATTCCTGGTTGCATCTCTTTCAAATGCCCAGCAATGCAATAAACAATTTCACTTACATGTATGCAAATCACGAATAGAATTCTGGCCAGTGTACTGATGGTTATATGGCAATTAGAACTTACTCAATATTCCAAATGTGGCTATAGAGTGAGAGAGAGAGAGAGTGAGAGAGAGAGAGAGAGAGAGAGAGAGAGAGAGAGAGAGAGAGAGAGAGAGAGAGAGAGTGTATACATATAAAATATGTAGCTTTTACATACATATATACATATGTACGTACATACGTACGTACGTACATACATACATACATACGTACATACGTACGTACATACATACATACATACATACATACATACATACATACATACATACATACATACATACATACATACATACATACATACATACGTCTGTGTGATGTGTGATAATGGCAGTTTCTTTTCCCCCACTTTCCCTTGTATCCTTTGTTGGAAGTTGAGCACAAACTCTGTGACAAGTAACCTGAACCATCAGGGATATGACAGAAGGATAGCCAGGTAGTCCTCGGTAACTCTCCCTTCCTAGTTTTCTAATTATTTATTGATACACTGGTTGCTATTCTTAGAATGTTGTTCATTCTCTGTTCTAGAAAGATGCATTACATTGGTTCGCAATGGCTGTGAGCACACCACTCATGCAGTCCAGCTCTAGGGGCTTTTGTTAAACCAAGTTAGTATTTTTCTCTCTGAATAGATCTCCAGATACTGTACAATAAAATGTAAGTTTCTTTTAATTACCAGCAAATAGAATATTTTATTTCAGTAGACAAACCAAAGCATTATATTTTGCTGCTATAAATACCCAGTATTTGTCTTTCTCTTCGTGTGGGATTAGTTTTTTCACTAATGCAATTAAAATAGCAGTGATTGTTTTACTTGTAGTCACACATCAGCAAGGGAGGATAGGGAGAGTCACTTCAAAATAAGACACTTTAAGACATTTAAGATACTTTCTGTTTCTTAATGTTTCACAAAGTGGATGTGTGCACAAAAGCTTACATTAAAATATAATGGTTAGCCTTTAAGGTGCCACATGTTTTTGTTGTTTTGTTTCTTTGGATTTCGCCTTATATTCAAAACACAAAATACTTTGATGTGGTGAAGTATAGTGGAGTGGGAGAAGCAAAGGTTATGGACGGGAATAAGATGAGGTACAGATAAAATGGATACACATCCATGGAAAATAGGAATCATGGGGAGTTGGTGCTTGATAAGAACAAGGTATTGGCTGAAGAAACTGTACGACTAGTTTGAGTGCAGTGTGGCATCATTTTATAGGGTTACCGTATGTTAGGATAGCTATGTTGATGTGTAGCCTCCAGTAGGATAAGAACATAACAATTTGCTTGCTGGATCAGACAAAGGGCTCCTCTAGTCCAGCATGCTGTAGCTCTGAATTCCTCATGTAAGTTATGCTCATGCATGGAATGTGAGCAAGGATATATCTATATCTCTATATCAGAATGAAGTACTCTGACATTATGATGAGTGGCATATATATGAGTGGCAGAGTACTTCAAATGAAATCTTATTTGAGAGAAAATTACTAAGTTGCTATAGTTATCCCTCCCTAATTACTGAAGCTAAACACTTAATATTTTAATTAGACTTCCTAGTGTTTCACAATTCATAGTAATTAAAGTGTATAATCTCTTAAGGGTTTTTCTTTTTTCTTTTAGTTTGAATACAGATCAACTGTACTCACTTTGTTTACAAATCATCTTGGTTGGTGGCAGTGAAAAATATGACCATTATGCCATTTTATGAGCAAATGTGAACTATGCTGGCAACCCAGGGTATGCGTTGCAAGCCAATTCATGTGTTCTGTCAGCTGACCCATCTGTACAAATAAGTATTCATATGGGGATCTGCTTGAACAAGCAGTATAACACTAGAGTGTTGTAGGGATGAGCAAACTTACTTAAAAAGATACTGTAGCCACATTGAAGAACACATTCATCTTGTATTCTTTCTGCCATCTTAGCTGACCAGTGGCTGGAACAGTTCCTGGTATAAGAGATATGTTCAGCCCATATTTCACTTCTCAAAGGATGAAGACAAAACATGACATTTTTGAGCCATGGGATTTCATCCAGCCATATCTTTCCTCAAGTAAGCTGAGTTTAGGTAGAAAAAAGATTTAAAGTCTATAGCAGAAGCCAGCTGTGTGTGGCTTCAGTCTGTTGACATAACATGGTATCACCAAGATTCTGCACCACTGCCCTTATTCAGAACAGTGTTGCAATTAATGACACATCTTTTTTTAAAGCACTGACTGTGTAAGCATACCTAGTACTTTAAAAAGTAAACAAAACAAGGAAGCAGGGTCCATGAAGTATGTGGTAGAGGGCAAGGGCAAGAATTCAGCATGTAGACAGTGTTCAGTTTGCTAGTATAGAAGAGTCAATCAAATTGCAAAGGGAGGAGGATGATCACTTGAGGTGGAAGAACATGTTGTGTTTTTTTGTTGTTGTTGTTTTTGCTTGTTGGTATTCTGTGCCTCTTCAAACTCAACTGGCACAGTGCTATTTGTTAATTTGGGGACACTACCACATCTTGGCATGGAGAAAAAATATGATTGAGGTGTTTCATGTTTGTGCAGGCCACTTGAAAAATAGATTCACTCCAGCAGGCTGTTGCAGCTCATTTCCCACTTGAATTACTGCTGAATGTAGCCATGCCTTGTAGGATGACACTTTGCAGTAGCAGCTAGATAGTGAGCTATCATAAGATAATCTTAGTTCTGAGTGTCCGGGGAAAGATGTAATGGAAAGGTTTAAAAAGTTCTTGAGCAGAGAGTAACTATGGCCAGAATCCAATTGACAAATTTAAGTTGTGCATTGCTATATGTCAAGAAGTCCTTGTAAGCATTTGCTGTTGCACACCAGGTCACACAGCTGTTATGCAACTGCAGATGTCTCCAGTAGATCCTGATTTGGGGCAGTTTACAGATGAGATCTGTTCCAACCTAACTGATAGGTTTCTGGCTCTTAGCCGTGTTTCTGGGCAGGAATGCTTGCTTGCTTGCTTGCTTGCTTGCTTGCTTGCTTGCTTGCTTGCTTGCTTGCTTGTTTATTTATTTATTTATTTATTTATTTATTTATTTATTTATTTATTTATTTATTTATTTATTTGATACCCCCGCCCATCTAGACACAAGTCTACTCTGGGCGGCTAACATTAAAAAATAAAATAAAAACAGTATAATAAAATAAAGAGCAACAATAGTAATATGGTTCAAGATGGGGAAAAAATAAAAATAATCAAGTGATGACAGGAGGGAAAGCCTGCCTAAAGAACCAGGTCTTAAGTTGGCTCTTAAAAACACCCAACAAGGGAGCCAGACAGATCTCTGCAGGCAGACTGTTCCAAAGGTGAGGGGCCACTGCTGAGAAGGCCCGGTTTCCTGTTCTTTCTCTCTGGGCCTCCCTCGGCGTTAGGCCCCTCAGCCACCCTTCCTGATTAGAATGACTTATGAAGAACATGTTTTGAGATGGCTTCTTGGATGATAGGAAGCTTTAAGAATGGATGGCACTTAGTCAGGCCTTGGAAATATGGGATAAATGCTGCTTTCCTTCTGGTGCTGGTGGTAAAACAAAGCATAGGAATATTGTAATTTATTCTCAAAGGCTTTCATGCCACTGATCCAATGGTTGTTGTAGGTTTTTTGGGCTGTTTGGCCAAGCTGATCCCACAGCTATAAATACTCAACTATCCCACAAACTGCACCAGAACACAGAGAAGAGTTCTGTGTCCTGTCCTCTGAAGATGCCAGCCACAGAGACTGGCGAAATGTTAGGAAGAAAAACCTCAGGAACACGGCCAAAGAGCCCGAAAAACCTACAACAACCAAATAATGTTATTTAGTCTGCAGAAACACTGCAGTGTAGCACTTTTGCCATTGAGTTACATGCCAAAATATACATAGATGTTTGATAAGGCAGATAGGTAGGTATCTAATTTTAAACTCTGGTTCTTCTGAAGTCATTGTGTTGACTTGCAAACCACTTGATGCTTACATATCTTAACTACATTTTGAAAAAAACCCCAGAGACATTGTATAATGCTTCCATTCTCTGCTGAGATTAGAAGATAGTTTCTGCAAAACCATGATATGCACAGTTGAAATGGAAAACACTAACTTTGCTGATGAGAGATCATTCCTTTCATTATGTGTTTCAGGCACAGAAACCTGGGGAAGCACCTGGCTTAGATGGCCCATATTGGTGCCTGCCCTCTGTTTCTGCTACAGAGACGCATATTTTCTCAACCTCTTCTGGTAGAGTGTTAATGAAAATAAAAAGTATTTTTAATAATGTTTTGGCTC
Organism: Pogona vitticeps; assembly: GCF_051106095.1. Classification (NCBI taxonomy): domain Eukaryota; kingdom Metazoa; phylum Chordata; class Lepidosauria; order Squamata; family Agamidae; genus Pogona; species Pogona vitticeps. The sequence goes on along the minus strand of NC_135784.1, from coordinate 64,568,274 downwards.
AGTTCCTTGTGATAGATTTTCAGCTTCATTCTGTCGTTAGCTAAAATTATATATTCAGCAACCAAACCATCAGTCTGTGCACTGGAGAATGGAATAAATGCCTGAAGGCATTTTGTAAATGAAATAGAAAATAGCCCCAGAACAGAACCATAGCATTGCACAGTTTCTTTCCCCATAAAATCCTTCCTCCCTCTAGATGTCAGAGCTCCTGGAATAATTGTATGGTCAGCAGTAACCTAAATTTCATAGTCACCAAGTTGTTCAGAATCCACGTTGTGGAAGATATTGAAAATGCAAATATGGGTATTATACCATAATTCCAGAGAGGCTTAAATAGCATCTTTTCTTCATTACTGTAGCAACTTCAGTTGTATAATTTGCTTTGCCACCAGATGCATTTTGAATAGATTGTGACAAATGCCAGGGAACTAGTTTGCAGTTTGATTGATCCTAACAGATTCCTAGATGACAATTTAAATTTCTTCCTAGAAGTGATAATAAATGCAGTATTCCTTTTCTAATTCATTTTGTTACCATGAAAATAAAGTGGGCTACTTGACAATAAAGAGGAGAGTTAAAGACCCCACTAAGTTAACAAATGTTTCTTTCCCCCCTGCTATTCTCTTTGCTTAGATACTGTTACCAAGCAGCTGTTTTTGTTTTCTTGTTATACTTCAGCTGTGGGTGGAATTGAGTCTGCAGACACTTAATCCTTTTAAGAGTAGAAAGTGCTATAACACAGGGAGCACTGTCCAGGGCATATCAAATCAATTTTGTCTCACAGTTGGAAAAAAAATCACAGGGTTTTTAAAAGTACTCCAAAAACATTCTCCAAAGAAAGTATGATTGGACACAGCAAGAATCATAATTCATGTTTACTTTCTGTTTCAGAACTTGGCTATGCTGGAACTGTTGTGTTGTGTGTAGTCCTAATATCCTCTTGTGCTCACTACACTTGTTGAAAAACAGCCCTGGCAATTGCTTTGTGTTTGGGTGAGAAGTGGTTAACTGAAGAAGAAAGGAGTCTGCTTCTGGGATTTTCCCCTGCATGGTGTCACTTTGTGGGATGGTGGTGAGCAGAAGAGGGTATCCTGTAGAGACCATCTTGACTGCCGCCATTGGTGTTGTCAACATTCAGGCTGGTCTTTGCAATTGTAAAGCTTGGCATCCTTTTTCCTGCTGACAGTGCTGGCACAATATTTTGCAGCAATATTGGGCCATTTCCTGGATTTTTGAATTGAGGCTGTAAAAGCACAGTATTTGACATATATAAACAGGAGGCTTTTTTAAAAAGAGAATTGAATAGTCTCTTGCAAGAGTTTGGTGCATGCAGGTGTGAAAGGGTATGCCTCATCTGAAGAGATGAAAAGACTACGAAAGATGCCTTGGTGTCATTCACATCCCAAAAGAAATTTGGAAGCAACTGTCAACTTTACCAGCATCCATTTACTTGAAACCATCTCATTTCACTATATCCTCTGTACGCAAGTTAGCTCTTGTTAGCTCTTGTCAGTTGTAGAGGGGTAGGATGCGGTTACCTTCCTCACACCCAATACTCATGTGGTCCAACTCTCAAGGTTTACAAATCTTTAGCTGCCGTTCCAAATATCTTTAACCAGCTGTTCTGGCACTTAAGCTGTATCTTATGATGCAGGTGGCACAGCTGGATTGGGACTGGTTTCGCAACCATAGCAGGGTCCTTCTTTTTGCTTTCAGGTGAAACTTTTTGTTTGACCTCGGTTTTGTTGGATTGAGTTGTCAGTGTTCAGTCGTTTCAACAGAGAATAGATAAAGATGTAGCCCAATGAAGGACTGCCTGCTGGAGCTGCATAGTCTGCGTACACTGTGGAGTTGGACTCCTCCTCACTCTATTCTGGTGCATCAGCTCAGTCTTCTGACTTGTTTGTTTTCATCCTCCATTTCCCTACCAACTGCCTCAAGTTCCTTTTCTGCCCTTTTTAATGCTTTCTGCTGGGTGGGAAACTCCCTGGTGTTTTTTCCCATACCTTCCTCATCTTCCTGACCCTTCTGGTCCATTTTGTCTCTTGGTTCTAGAGGAGAAGAGAGACCATACTAGGGTGGTACCCTGGAGAAGGGCTCCACCCTGCACCTGTGTTCTTGGCAGCGACCTGTGGAGGGACAGTGAGACATGGAGTTGGACCCTATGTGCTCAGTCGTTCACAGGAGGAAATTAAGAGTGCATCCTTGGCCAGGCTTAAGAATCAACACATGCTTCCTCAGCACTTGGAAGAGATCATTGCATTGAAACCCTGTATCTCTGGGCTTAGTGAATATGAAGCCTCATAAGCTGCTAAATGGATAAACTGCAGTTTTTCCTTAGCTGTGCAGAATCAAGGATATAGGAAGAGGTAGCTTTTCCAGTTTTCCTTAGAAAGCACTACAGGTGATCAAAGATCTGTTGTTTTAAGCAATGAAGTTTATTCCAGTGGAAGACTCAGCTATATTGATTTATTAAAATTGGAACCGTTTAATTTGATGTAAAAATTGATTTGCAGATTTTGCTACCATTAATTGTATAGTGAGAAATTGAAGCCTTGGCCATTCTATTGTTGGCAAGATGACAGACTGAGACATAAGAATAGCACTTAGTAGAGATAGCAACAGAGAGGGAAACCTGATTTATACCAAATACTAGCTATGTAGGAGCTGCTTGAAGTTCAAAAGGAGCGAAGGCTGCATTAGATGAGGAACATCTGTGCACAGCTATTACTGTAGAGAATGGAATGATGGGCTTGGACTCTGGAGACCTGTCTTTGAATCCCTATCTGACCATGGAAACGTGGGGGTCATGGTGGCACTAGTAAAACCACTCTTTAAATCTCTCACCTTGAAAACCCTGTTCGGGTTGCTGTAAGTTGGATGCAACTTGAGGGCACATAGCAGACATATGCTGCTCTGTATGCATCATTTTCCAACTTCATTTTCACCTTGGGGTGGTGTGTAATCTGTGATGAGCAGTTTGTTCCTTCCCGTGCTATGCATTCTAGGGCTCATAATGTAGAAAAGCCTCATCAAAGTTTGGTTTCAAGCAATTGTTTGTTTTTCTGAATGAGACCTCAGAGAAAGGAAGTGTTCTAGAACTTGACTACATGGACTTCTTGAATTACTGATAACACTTTTTTCTCTTGAATTTTGTTAGAATAAAAACTACAATTGCCCACAGGACTCTTTCTATTTTATCAAGTCTTCATTCAGTAAAAAGGGCATGCAGTCATTTTCATAGTCTTGACTTTTTCTGGAGATATATTTTATGGAGATTTTAGAATAATGTGCAGTTGGTGCTCCTACTTGTGTGGAGTTCCAGTCTCCTTTTTCCAAGGTGGCAGTACTTTAATCAGATAGAGAGCTTACTGTCCTCAACAATATTTTATTACTTGGGAAAGCAAGCTTTCTTCTCCGCTAGCACATCTATTACAATTGTGATTATTATAGATGTTGCGGTGTAACAGGTGCTCTGATCTGGAGACTGATTGTGGCTCTGATCATCAGCTTCTCATAGCAAAATTCAAGCTTAAACTGAAGAGAGTAGAAAAAACCACTGGGCTAGTTAGGTACAATCTAAACCACCCCTTATGAATACACAGTGGAAGTGAAGAACAAATTTAAGGAACTCGATTTGGTGGACAGAGTGCCTGAAGAACTTTGGATAGAGGCTCGTAACATTGTACAGGAGGCAGCAACAAAAACCATCCCAAAGAAAAGGAAATGTAAGAAAGCAAAGTGGCTGTCCAACGAGGCCTTAGAAATAGCAGAGAGGAGAACGGAAACAAAATGCAAGGGAGATAGGGAAAGTTACAGAAAATTGAACGCAGGCTTCCAAAGAATAGCAAGGAGAGACAAGAGGGCCTTCTTAAATGAACAATGTAAAGAAATAGAGGAAAATAATAGAAAAGGAAAAACCAGAGATCTGTTCAGGAAAATTGGAGATATTAGAGGAACATTTTGTGCAAAGATGAACATGATAAAGCACAAAAAATGGGAGAGACCTCACAGAAGCAGAAGACGTCAAGACGATGTGGCAAGAATACACAGAGGAATTGTACCAGAAAGATTTGATTATCCCAGACAACACAGATAATGTGGTTGCAGACCTTGAGCCAGACATCCTGGAGAGTGAAGTCGAGTGGGCCTTAGAAAGCTTGTCTAACAACAAGGCCAGTGGAGGTGATGGCATTCCAGTTGAACTATTTAAAATATTAAAAGATGACACTGTTAAGGTGCTACATTCAATATGCCAGCAAGTTTGGAAAACTTTGCAGTGGCCAGGGGACTGGAAAAGATCAATCTACATCCCAATCCCAAAGAAGGGCAGTGCCGAAGAATGCTCCAACTACCATAACAATTGCACTCATTTCACATGCTAGCAAGGTTATGCTCAAAATCCTCCAAGGTAGGCTTCAGCAGTATGTGGACCGAGAACTCCCAGAAGTACAATCTGGATTCCGAAGGGGCAGAGGAACTAGAGACCGAATTGCTAACATGCACTTGATTATAGAGAAAGCCAGAGAGTTCCAGAAAAACATCTACTTCTGCTTCATTGACTACGCAAAAGCCTTTGACTGTGTGGACCACAGCAAACTATGGCAAGTCCTTAAAGAAATGGGAGTGCCTGACCACCTTATCTATCTCCTGAGAAACCTATACGTGGGACAGGAAGCAACAGTCAGAACTGGATATGGAACAACTGATTGGTTCAAAATTGGGAAAGGAGTACAACAAGGCTATATATTGTTTCCCTGCTTATTCAACTTATATGCAGAATACATCATGCGGAAGGCTGGACTGGAGGAATCCCAAGCCTGAATCAAGATTGCCGGAAGAAATATCAACAACCTCCGGTATCCAGATGATACCACTCTAATGGCAGAAAGTGAGGATGCATTAAGGAACCTTGTAATGAGGGTGAAAGAGGAGAGTGCAAAAAACGGTCTGAAACTCAACATAAAAAAACAACAACTAAGATCGTGGCCACTGGTCCCATCACATCCTGGGAAATAGAAGGGGAAGATATGGAGGCAGTGACAGATTTTACTTTCTTGGGCTCCATGATTACGGCAGATGGTGACAGGAAGCACAAAATTACAAGACGCCTGCTTCTTGGGAGGAAAGCGATGGCAAACCTTGACAGCATCCTAAAAAGCAGAGACATCACCTTGCCAACAAAAGTCCGCATAGTCAAAGCTATTGTTTTTCCTGTAGTGATGTATGGAAGTGAGAACTGGACCATAAAGAAGGCTGACCGCCAAAGAATTGATGCTTTTGAATTGTGGTGTTGGAGGAGGCTCTTGAGAGTCCCCTGGACTGCAAGGAGAACAAATCTATCAATTCTAAAGGAAATCAACCCTGAGTGCTCACTGGAAGGACAGATCCTGAAGCTGAGGCTCCAGTACTTTGGCCATCTCATGAGAAGAGAAGACTCGTTGGGAAAGTGTGAAGGCAAGAGGAGAAGGGGACGACAGAGGATGAGATGGTTGGACAGTGTCATTGAAGCTACCAGAATGAATTTCACACAACTCCGGGAGGCAGTGGAAGACAAGAGGCCCTGGCGTGCTCTGGTCCATGGGGTCACGAAGAGTCGGGCACGACTAAACGACAACGACAACAGGGGCTCTGTTGGATAGACTCATAACAGAGTAGTGGTGATCAGCACAGATCATCTTCACTTTGTGCTTGCTGCCAGGCAGAGTGAAGTGGCTGCTTCAGGTATCAGATTTGATGCATCATGAAAAAGCAGGCAATTGTTGACTATGTTTTGCTCCCTGGCTGCCAGGTAACGGAGCTACTTATATATTATGTATTTGTTTAAGAAATGTTTTCAGAATCCATAGGAAAACTACCGTATTTGCTGGTGTACAAGACGACTGGGTGTATAAGACGACCCCCCCAATATTTCCACTGAAAATATAGAGTGCGAGGAGGAGGAAGAGGGGAAGCAGCTCTCCGGTGGCGAGTGGGCAGCTGGCTCAGCTGTGGGGAGGGAAAGAAGGAGGGGAAGCGACCGGGCAGCCGGCGGAGGAGGAGGAAGAGGGGAAGTGGCTATCTGATGGCGTGCGGGTGAGCAGGCAGCTGGATCAGCTGCGAGGAGGGTGAGAAGAAGGGGAAGCGGCCGGCAGCAGTGGCGGAGGAGGAGGAAGAGGGGAAGTGGCTATCCGGCGGCAGGCGGGTGAGCAGGCAGCTGGCTTAGCGGCGCGGGGCAGCGGGCAGCCCGGCGGCGGGCTCTGGCTGCTCAGGCATGGCTGGCTCTGCTTCCCTCCCTCTGTCCAGACCGACTGCCTGCCCACCCGACTGCCTTCCTCCCCTGCCAGCGCGGCCCTGCGTCACACACCTGGCGTATAGGACAACCCCCCCCCAGAGGTATGTTTTTGGGGCCAAAAAAGTCATCTTGTACACCGGCAAATACGGTACAAGGGGAACTGAATTTCTTGGGTGAAAGGACATGTCCCTTCATACCTAGTAATCTAATATAATTTTTCTTAATGGTAGATCAGAGAGCTGGGCCTCTGAAGTTTGTTGTAAGATTTTGTTAGGGTTTTTTTTGTGATTCTTCAAATAATCTGATACCAAACTGTTAAAGCTTTGAAGATTAGTTCTAGTACTGTAAATTGAGACCAGAAGCAGACAGGCAGCTAATGCATTTGTTGCAAAAAGAGAGTAGCTACTGCATGTTAATAATATTAGTACTTAACATTTCTATAGCAACAAGCATTCAGAACTCTTAGTATATATTATCTTACAAGTCTTACAAGCTCTTAATTATCTCACAAGCTCTTACAAGCTCCACAAACCTCATAATAGTTCCATAAAGCAGATAAGTGTTGTAATCCACAAATTGTAGATGGTGTGAATGAGTGTGTGAGAGAATGGGTTGTAGTTTTCCATCTTTGACCATCCAGGTGTTTGTGATTTTGACTCTCAGAAGCTCCATGCAGTATAGCTAATGGTCAGGGTTTCTGAGAATTGACGTCCAGAACATCTAGAGCACCAAAAGCCAAAACTACTTATCTAGTAGATTGTGCTGTCTCACAGTCACTGCAGGATTGACAATGGAGGAACATTTCTTCCCAGCATTGTCATTGTTGTGGAAAATGTGCTACTTTCTGCTGATTTCCTTCCTAAGTAACCATGCCTGTGTTCACATATCAGAATGGCCAAGGAGGAGGAACAAATATGAATTGTCTGCAAGGGCCCTTTCTTTATTTTTGGAATGTATTTGTGTTTGTACTTTTTAGATGACTGGCATTATGTTGTCAAGCTAACATTCCTCAGGTGTACATATCTATACTTTAATTTTAATTGCAATTCTAGGGGTGGTTGAAGGACCAAAGCAGTTATATCAATAATAAAATAACAAGTATATTTGGCCAAACAGAATACAGTAGTCACTTCTGATTCAATGTTCACTGTTTGCAAAGAGAAGGAAGGCCTGCCTCAAGCAGTTCTCAGCGCACTCGTACCTCCTTTCACAACTGGGATTAAATTTATTTCAGGCATGTCCTTAGATGGGTGATTCAGGCAAATTGCATTGGTGCATCCACCATTTTCAAAGAATATGACTACAGAGGGAGGTTATGCAGTCAGGCAAGAAACATGTGGCTCAGAAGGATAAACTAAAGAAATTAATATTGTAGCAAAGAAAATGTATATGAAGGAACCTATTTTTCAAGCTTTAAAAAAAAAGGTGAGCTCATTTGGCACAGTTAATAAGAAGCACTTGTGCCTTAAACTGAATTACCTGAATGAAGGTAAAGGTTCCCCTTGACATTTTTAGTTCAGTCATGTCTGACTCTAGGGGGTGGTGCTCATCCCGTTTTTCAAGCCGTAGAGCCAGTGCTTGTCAGAAGACAGTTTCCGTTGTCACGTGGGCAGCGTGATTAGGGAACGCTGTTTTACCTTCCCACCGAGATAGTACCTATTTATCTATTCGCAATTACATGCTTTCAAACTGCTAGGTTGGCAAGGAGTTGGGACAAAGTGACGGGAGCTCACTCCGTTGCGTGGATTCGATCTTACGACTGCTGGTCTTCTGACCCTGCAGCACAGGCTTCTGCAGTTTAACCTGCAGCACCACCACGCTGCTATGTCTAATCAGTCTATAGAAGATGTACTTTCCCTCACTGTTTCTTTAAATGTGATACCTCATGGATGTGGAAATTAGGAAAAGACAATGAGGGATTATGCAACATTATTAAAGCATCTTTAGCTCTAGGTAAATTAGGTTTAATCCATATATTTTTGACACTGAATAAATGTACCACTTGGTCTGGATTCCCAAAGTCTTTTTATTGATGTTCATCTCAGAAAATCCTCTCCAACCATAGCGTCTGAATACCGATTCTAAAGATTATGGTGTTTATCCCCAGCTACAAGCAACACTACTTTAAAGGTGCTGCTAAAACTGTTATGCCATATGTTACTGATTCTGATAGAATAATTGGTCCATCTTGCACAGAAGTACTTTTTGTTTTGAAAGTACTAGTTCAACCTTGGGCTTATTTCTCAAGTTACACGTGTTGCTGACGCTCCCTCAGTGGCTAAGATATGTGACAGATTTCCAATGCCCCTTTCATCTGCAGAGATGCTTCTGTGGGGTTTTAGCATATTTTGTTGTTATTTAGTCATTAAGTCATGTCCAACTCTTAAGTCACGTCCGACTCTTTTAGCATATGGATCTGTATAAAAAACTGTCACAGAACATGGTGAGCTGCTGTATATTGAGTTAGGTTACATGTCCATGTAGTTCACCCTTATCTGTTCTGATAAGCTCAGCCCTCCAGGATTTCAGAAAAACCAGTCTGGCGTAGAGCAGTGGTTCTTAACCTTTGTTACTTGGATGCTTTTGAACTGCAACTCCCAGAAACCCCAGTCAGGACAGCTGGTGGTGAAGGCTTCTGGGAGTTGCAGTCCAAAACTCCTGAGTAACCCAAGGTTAAGAACCAGTGGCATAGAGGAACCATGGTGTAAGTTTGAGGTCTTCTGTATTCAGGTCATTTGATTTAACACTGAATTGTAACTCTTTTTCCTATATGATTTACGGATTCTGATCAAATTTCCTATATGGTTTACGGATTCTGGTTTATATGGCATATGCTCTCAGTGGTTACTGATAGTGACCGCTGTGTATTGCTTCCAGTATCTGAGATATATGAGTCTGGTGGTACTGTTGCTCTCATCTCCTCATCTTATGTTCTTCTGATTGGCAGCCGTTCTGAGAGAGTGGCCACTAGGAATAAAATACAGAACATATCTTAGTAAGTATCTGGCTGCAGAGCGACAGGTTGGGAGGGTTTTTTTTTTTTTTGAATTTTTAAATTTTATTTCCACTACAAACACATATCTAAAATACAATACAGACACCCCAAACCCTCCCTCCCTTTGAGGACAGAGATTCTGACCTCATTACATTCCAGCTTTCCCAAGGAGTTTGAATCCCCACTTTGTGTCCCAAAGGAGGAGTCAGACTATGTAACCTTGGGCAAGCTGCACAGCCCCAGGGCACCCCTAGAAGAAGAGAACAATAACTACTTCTGTGCACTCTATACCTAGAAAACACTGAAAGGGTGGTTGCTATTAGTAGGAATTAACTTGACAGCATGTCATTATTAATAAATATATCTTTGGGCTCATCAGGTCTAGCATAACTTTTGTAATGTGTGTAAATTCTGCTAATATTCAATAAAGTAGTTTCACTAAGTGAAAGGAAACTTTCCAGAGAGCTTACAGTACAGGGAAGTAGGCAGAAATTACTGAATTGCCATTTCTTTTCTCAGTGGATGCATGCAGTACCAAATGGGCACAGCTTACTCCTCTGCAAGGAAATGACTTTTTGTCATTCCCTTGTGATCCAAGGATCACATCATCATGAGCTCAACAGCCATGAGAATGACCTTATTTAATATAAACATGTCCTCTAGGAGCAGACAAAACCTTGTTCTTTAAATTGGAATAAAACATGTTCAGAAACCATCTCAAGGTTTCTTTAAAGTTTGTGCTGATGCTTTTAAGTTTCACAATGGCAGCCTCACAGGAAGAAGAAAAGGCCCTTGGGTTCTCTTCCGATTGCTGTTAAAAATATCCTTGGGATTTGTGTCTCTAGTCTGCTGTTCTTTTTGTACAATTTCCTCTCACATCTGTCCAGGATAAAGAACTATATAACGAGTGGCACTTCCTTCTAAGTCTGTTGCTTGAGCACAAGAGAGGAACCCATCCCTTACTTGTAGCTTTATTAAAATATACATAGCGAGGCTTATGTCGCTGATAACCTGAAAGCTGTGTTTTGTCTGTTCCCCTCTTCCTGTGGGAGGTATGAGTTTTGCATAGTCTTAAGTCCACCTGCTTCCCTACGGGCTTCATTGATCGCTTTCTTTGCTTCCTCTTATCATCTTTCTCTCTTTACACTGCTCACTAGCTTAGCTGTTGACAGTACGACTGTGTGGCTGCTGGCAGCTTCCCTTTTAATAACTACTTGCCGATGCTAGCTATTGATCAAAAAGTGAGCTAGGGTTCAGTTCAGAGAGGGAAGGTCAGTTTATTCTTCCTCACTTCTCCTTTCTTCTCAGTATTGGCACTCCCTTTTGGAGTGTGCATGCTTCAGAACCTATAGTTCATACCGTACCTCTGAAAAGCAGTACTGCCTACCAGGTCTGTATGCCAATCAGTAATAATGTGATTGTCTCCATTTCCCCATGCCCCCAACAGAGCAAGGGGAGCAGCCATTTGCTATATATTTATTATTGTCAGTATTTGAGTTAAGATTTTCTGAATGGGAAGGTGAAGATGAAGTTTGCTAGAGGGTCATGGAATTGGAAAAGACCTCAAAGATCACCTAATCTAATTTTGAGCTCACTTAACTCCATTATATAAATCATGCACATGAGCACTAGAGTGGATAAAAATTAATGAATAAAAATGAATGAGTCAGTATATTTAAAAATTTAAATTGGATTTTAAAAATCTAAATAAGATTTTGAAATCTTTTGTTTGAATGCTTTTTTTTTTAGTCCTGTGTTTTAATTTAAATTATAATTTTCAGTTGTAACTAAAAGATCAGAAAGAAACATTAGAGCATATGTGGATAGCTTTTCTGAAGGGAGAAACATTCTGGTATGAAGTAGCCAATTGCTTAGAAAAAATAACAGGTGAAAAAAAAGTAAATTAAAACATTAATATTTTCATTATTCACTGGAGGAAATTTATCAAATTAAGAATTTGTGTGGATTATAGTGAGAAATGAAATTGTCTGGTTCTGGAAAGAAAGATGTTCAGGATCGCTCTTTCCAAAGATACTGAATAGAATCTTTGGGCAATTGCAATGATGGCGAAACTGACCAATTGGGTTAGATTATACAGAAGAGAAATAAAATAACTTTGTGCAGATATGGCACCTCTTGTTAATCTCTGATACTGAATCAAAAAGGGAATAAACAAAGTGGACAATAGGCTAGACTGCACATCAGTTTAATTATAGTAAGCCAAACATAAAAATGGGGTGATGAGCCAGAGAAGAGACTACCTTAGAAGATAAAGAGATAACATTAATACTGTACATATACTTATGAATGTACAAGAGTCCATAAATAAGAAGTGCACTATTGTTGTATTATACTTTATATCATTCTGTTATATTTTGAATGGATTGTCAATTTTAAAATGCAAAAAACACATACACATACAAAAACCCATAGAAACATAACCCCCAGTCCAAACCCACCCTCCAAACCCCACACAGAAAAGTGGTTTTTTTTTAAAGTTTCAAAAAAAAAAAAAAAAAAAAGGACTTACCAGTCCGAAGCCTGCCGGTGCTCCACTGCCTCCACGTGGCTGGGGGCGAGCGGCCAGGTGCCCAGCCAGCTCTAGCCTCCCGGCGGTCTGCTGCCTCCGCCGTGGCTGGGTTCCCTGCTGCCGTGATGGGCACCTTCGGAGCTCCTAAAGGGCTTCCTCCGATGTCGGGCGGAAAGCCCTTTGAGAGCTCTAAAGGCAAAAAGGCAGGGAGAAAGGGCTGGAATTTTGAATTTCCCGCCCTTTCTCCCTGTCTTTTGGCCTTCGGAGCTCTCAAAGGGCTCCCCCCCACCTGAAATTGGAGGAAGCCCTTTTGAGAGCTCCCAAGCAAAAAAGGCAGGGAGAAAGGGCAGGAAAGTCAGATTTGCTGCCCTTCCTCCTGCCTTTGGAGCTTTCAAAGGGCTTCCTCCGATGTTGGGGAAAGCCCTTTGAAAGCTCTGAAGCCAAATGGCTCTGAAACGGCTTCTTCCGTGCGGTTCATAACTCAATTCCACGTTCGCAAGTAGGGAATGAGATTCCCTATGAGATCGGGTTCGTAACCGGAAATGTTCATAACTAGGGCCGTTCGTAAGTTGAGGACCCATTGTAAGATTACTTTATGGAATTATACATTTTAGTCTATAATTGAGAGACGGTGGCAAAAAAATTGATTACTTAGCCTAGTCAATTGCACTAGAGTAGGCCCTTTGTTTCACAGGAGCCTACTCTAACTGCAACTCACTATACAGTGAGTAAGTTGAAGTTAGACTAGGCTATTTGAATCAACAGAGCTTTTGCCTCTCCAAATCTCTACTGATTCAGTAGGCTTGCTGTGGTGTGATTTACTATACTAAACAGTATTTAGACAAATGTATCCATATAATATTTTAAAAGCTTTATAAATAGAGTAGACTTTTGGTCTAGATGGGCGGGGTAGAAGTCAAACAAACAAACAAATAGGGTCCAGCAATTATTGGACCTCAGTTCTGTGTGGTTCCATAGATCTCTGATAAATTATTTAGATTATTCCTTCTAACCTTTAAGTATTCAGTGTAGTAGATATCACTAGAAAATTCTATAATTTTCAAAGTGGATTTATGTCTCTAGAGATACATACTTGTTAACAGTAGTATGTAAATGCAAATCTAATCAGTCTTATTTTACAATTGTGGCTAGAGTTATTACACTACCATGTCTACACAAAAATTGGAGGTTGTTCATGATTTCGTGTACCTTGGCTCAACAGTCTCTGACACCCTCTAGATGTTGAGCTGGATAAACGCAGTGGCAAAGCAGTGTTCTCTAGACTCACAAAGTCTAGAGAACACCATGTGTTCTTATTAAGCCATACTCTCTTTTTGAATATAGTGTTCTCTAGACTCACAAAGAGAGTATGGCTTAATAAGAAGCTGACGGCACATACCAAGATCCAGGTCTATAGAGCCTGTGTCCTGAGCACACTCCTGTACTGCAGTGAGTCCTGGACCCTTCGTGCACGACAGGAAAGGAAGTTGAAGACATTCCATATGGGTTGTCGCTGACACATTTTTGGTTATCACCTGGCAGGACAAAGTTCCAAATAGAGTTGTCCTAGAAGGAGCTGGAAATACTTAGCATGTATACATTACTGAAACAGCGACATCTACGTTGGCTTGGGCATGTTGTGAGAATGGCTGACAGTTGGATTTCAAAAGATCTCCTGTATGGAGAATTATTGCAAGGAAAGTGCCGCAGAGGAAGACCACAGCTGTGATACAAGGATATTTGCAAGTGGAATCTGAAGGCCTTAGGAATGGACCTCAACAAATAAGAAATGTTGACATCTGAGTGTTCAGCCTAGAGTCAGGTGGTGCAGCATGGACTCTCCCAATTTGAAGAGGCACTTGTTCAGCAGGCCGAGGCAAAGAGGCAGTTCAGAAACCAGCAAAATCAGGGAGCTGGACAGGGGGCAGATTGTATTTGTCTTCAGTGTGGAAGGGATTGTCACTCTCGAATTAACCTTCTCTACCACTCTAGATGCTGTTCCAAGACCTCTCTATTCAGAGCACATTACCATAGTCTCTTGAGACTGAATGATGCCTACAGAAGAGTTATTACATGTCCTGTGACTCCCCTCCTCTGTATGATTTAAAGCTGCAAATTTTTGGCAGCCCTGTTACAGTTTTTAAGATTGATTTCAGTTGTTTTCTTGAGTGGTGCTAATTTCCTGTAAAGTGGCAACTCTAACTTTAGTTTGCAACTTTGTAATCAGGCCCTCATCTCTCTCTCTCTCTGGCAGTTCAGACATGCAGACACAGGTTATGTCAATGAATAGAGGATTGCTAGAGATGAACTCAATCTTGGCAAAGAGATTGTGAAAGCACATGTTAAGATTATAATAAGCAAAAGTACTCTTTTTGGCAGGTTGAAAGTACAGGGTTAGACAAAGTCTTTCTGAGTCATTGGTTTTAAACTGTAATTTCAGTCATGGTTTCAATCAATTTGATTCAAGTAAAATTGATCATGATGCACCTATGAATATTGTAGGGATTGTTTACAGCTCATCTGTATGCAGACATAATGGAAACATGTTAGAAATATAACTTTCTATTTACTTCCAATCTCTTCATAAGTATTAGATACTAATTTTATAAGTTTCTTGAGAAACCTTCTGTCATGTGAAATGCCGGGTTGACAGATGCAATAACATGTCTGTATTTCAATAGCTATAGTCTTACTCATTTGTATTCGCGAAGGCTTTCACAGCCAGGATCTAATGGTTGTTGTGGGTTTTTTGGGCTCTTTGGCCATGTTCTGAAGGTTGTTCTTCCTGACATTTCGCCAGTCTCTGCGGCCGGCATCTTCAGAGGACAGCAACCTGTGCTCTGGTGTAGTTGGCCTAGTAGTGCAGTATTTATGGCTGTGAGATAGGCTTTTGTCTTTTTCTGTAGATGGATGTTTAGTGTGTCTGTTGTGGGTGTATTGTTGTACTAAGGAGAAGAGATTATCGGTCACTGTGGTTGATGGATCTTTTGTGTGTAGTAATCCCCTGTCCTTGTGGCTGGGTAGAGTTTGTCGACCTTTTGCACGCTGTATTTTTGACACACTAAACACCCATTTCTATTTATTTATTTATTTTATTTTATTTTATTTATATCCCGCCCATCTAGTATATTCTACCACTCTGGCCGGATAACAACAAGCATATATACAATTAAATAATATAAATCATTGACATCATAGTAACAGTACATTCCAAAAGATGATAAATGATAGATAGCCCAGAGAAAGGAAATTAAATGCTGGCAGGAAGGAAGGCCTGGATGTAAAGCCATGTTTTTAGTTGGGTTTTAAATGTACCCAGCATAGGGGCCGTGCGAATCTCAAGAGGGAGATTGTTCCAAAGGCGAGGAGCCACCGCCGAGAAGGCCCGGTTTTGAGTCTTTTCCCTCCGGGCCTCCCTCGGCGTCAGGCTCCTCAGCCTCACCTCCTGGCTCGCGCGGGTGGTCTGGGTAGATCTTGGTGGGAGCAGGCGTTCCGCCAAGTATCAAGGTCCCAAACCGTTTAGGGCTTTATAAGTAAGCATTAAAACTTTGAAATCAATGCGGAAACGAATGGGCAGGCAATGCAGTCTGGCCAGGGTAGGAGAAATGTGCTGGTATTTTCTCACTCCAGTAAGGAGCCTGGCCGCTGCATTCTGCACCATCTGAAGTTTCTGCGTCAACCTCAAAGGCAGCCCCACGTAGAGCGCATTGCAGTGGTCTAATCTTGAGATTACGAGCGCGTGAACCAAGGTAGTGAGCGCCCCCGTGTCAAGGTAGGGCCGCAGCCGGGTAATCAGCCAAAGATGGAAAAAGGCGGAGCGGACAACTGACGCTACGTGCGTTTCCATGGTGAACGTTGGGTCCAGATGTACGCCCAAGCTGCAGACCCCACTTGCCTGAGCCGGGGCCACTCCCCCAAATGAGAGAGAGCCACCCAAGCCGCCAGCAATGGGGCCCCCCACCCTCAGAACTTATGTCTTGTCCAGGTTCAGCCTCAGCCCGTTCTCCTGCATCCATTCCAGTACAGTCCCCAGGCAGCGCTGAAGGGAGAGGATGGCATCACCTGCAGTTGGTGAAAAGGAGATGTAGAGCTGAGTGTCATCCGCATACTGATGACACGACGCTGCACACCCCCTGATGACGCCAGCTAGCGGCCTCATATAGATGTTAAACAGCATTGGGGAGATAATCGACTTCTGTGGAACCCCACAGTTGGAAGTCCACGGGGCCGATACACTCTCCCCAAGCTGAACTCTCTGGGGGCGGTCCTCCAAGAAGGCACGGAGCCAGGCTAATGCCAAGCCACTGATTCCCAACTCGGGGAGCCTCCCCAGGAGGATACCGTGGTCGACGGTATCAAAGGCCACCGAGATGTCGAGGAAGACCAACAGAGACGTTTTGTCCCTGTCAGCCTCCCTCAACAAGTCATCATACAGGGCGACCAATGCCATCTCTGTACCGTGTCGCAGCCTGAAGCCCGACTGGAATGGATCCAGGGCATCTGTTTCATCCAAGTGTACCTGAAGCTGATCTGCCACCACCCTCTCCACCACTTTGCTCATGAAAGAAACATTGGCGACGGGCCTATAATTGCCAATTTCGTTTGCCGCCAAACTAGGTTTCTTTCTTATGGGCCTAATGAGTGTCTCCATAATCCAGCGTATGTGAGCAATTTGGTCTGTAGTTCCTCTGCCCCTTTGAAATCCAGCTTGTGCTTCTGTGAGTTCTCGGTCCACATACTGCTGAAGCCTGCCTTGTAGGATATTGAGCATAACTTTGCTAGCGTGTGAAATGAGTGGAGTTTTATGGTAGTTGGAGCATTCTTTGGGACTGGGATGTGGACTGATCTTTTCCAATCCTCTGGCCACTGCAGAGTTTTTCAAACTTGCTGGCATATTGAATGTAGCACCTTAACAGCATCATCTTTTAAGATTTTAAATAGTTCAACTGGAATGCCATCACCTCTACCGGTCTCGTTATTAGACATGATTTCTAAGGCCCACTTGACTTTGTTCTCCAGGATGTCTGGCTCAAGATCAGCGACCACACTATCTGGGTTGTCCGGGACATCCAGATATTTCTGGTATAATTCCTCTGTGTATTCTTGCCTCCTCTTCTTAATGTCTTCTGCTTCTTTTAGGTCCCTCCCATTTTTGTCTTTTATCATGTCCATCTTTGCACAAAATGTTCCTTTAATATTTCCAATGTTCTTGAACAGATCTCTGGTTTTTCCCTTTCTATTATTTTCCTCTATTTCTTTGCACTGTTTCTTTAAGAAGGCCCTCTTGTCTCTTCTTGCTATTCTTTGGAAATCTGCATTCAATTTTCTGTAACTTTCCTTATCTCCCTTGCATTTTGTTTCCCTTCTCCTCTCTGCTATTTGTAAGGCCTCCTTGTTTGACAGTCACTTTGCTTTCTTGTGTTTCCTTTTCTTTGGGATGGTTTTTGTTGCTGCCTCCTGTACAATGTTACGAGTCTCTATGCAAAGTTCTTCAGTTCCTTAAATCTGTTCTTCACTTCCACTGTGTATTCATAAGGGATTGGGTTTAGAAGATTATACCTGACTAGCCCAGTGGTTTTCCTACTCTCTTCAGTTTAAGCTTGAATTTTGCTATGAGAAGCTGATGATCAGTGCCACAATCAGCTCCAGGTCTTGTTTTTGCTGACTATATAGAGCTTCTCCATCTTTGGCTGCAGAGAACTTAATCAATCTGATCTCGGTATTGCCCATCTGGAGATGTCCATTTGTGGAGTCGCCTCTTGTGTTGTTGGAAAAGAGTGTTTGTGATGACCAGCTTGTTCTCTTGACAAAACTCTATTAGCCTTTGCCCTGCTTTATTTTGAACTCCAAGGCCAACCTTACCTGTTGTTCCTTTTATCTCTTCACTCCCTACTTTAGCATTCCAGTCCCCTAGAATGAGAAGAACATCTTTCTTTGGTGTGAGTTTCAGAAGGTGTTGTAAGTATTCATAGAATTGAAAATACTACCAAATGACCTCCCCATCCCAGTAATGGTTTAGGAGTGATAAGCAAACATTACTGACCACTTTAATGTCTTAATGACATTACTTGGAGGGGGCAATGCTGGCAATGTGGTGCTGACATTGTTCCATTTCAAAAGTAATGTAATGGCCAGAGTTGAATTGAAACTCTGCTACTGTAAATCTGCATAAAATTCAGTGCAGAAGTGCCAGTAGGTAAGAAGTCAGTCATCACAATTGTTATCATGCACCAGGTGTGTGCATGATATGTGTATGACCTATCACATAGGTGTGTGTCAGGAAATATGAATGCCAACTTCTTGGCTAGCGGCAGTATACTGTACCTCTGATATTTCCACCATTGGACATGTGCGTAATTAGTAGGATTTTGGCCAAGATGACATTGCTTGTAACATGTCATTTCCAAATTCTTTATCTTTCTGATTCCACTGAAGTGCTCTCAATCCATAGATCTCGTCAGCTGCATGATTTCCTGGCATCAAGGCACCAGGAAGCCTTCAAAAACAATTTTAAGTGTCTGTAACTGTTCATTACAATAATTGTCTGCTCAGCTTTCACTTGTTAATCGAACAGTATGTATTTTGTATCTGTAATGTGTAGGGCAGAGTTTAGGGTAGCATCTTCCTCACCTGTAATTTTATTGCATTGAAGGTATTTTTATATAAGGGGAAAATACAGATTTGTTGTGACAAGATTGTTTTTGCTTCCTGCTTTCTAACATTCTATTACTAACGAGGGACCTCAAGCCCCGTATCCCTGTTTCTTCAGAAAGGACAGGGAAGTGTTGCTCCCAGAGAAGAAAGATTTGATTGCTTCCCAGTAGTACGGCTCTAGAACTGTTCAGGCTATTAAAGGTTGTTGTGGAATCAAGGTAGGCAGCTTTTTCACATGGGTTATTTTCCCTTCATCCTTGATTTAAGTGTTATCTTTTAATATCTAAAAGTATAGTTATGTGTTAGTCTCAAAACAGGAGGTGAAGCCATGATTTGAGATAGGTGAGCAAACCATGTTCTTCTGTAAATCTGAAGAACTTAATCAACTTGTGGTGAAGTCTGCAACAAATAAACTATGATTCAGGAAATTCACTATCTTGTCAGCTACTCTGGTGCTGCCCTCATGTCATTTGAATATGAAACAGTAAAGAAAATGGTACCCCATAATGATGATGATTGCTCATGCTCCTAGGACTGTATGGTTTGAGAGCAGCCATTGAGAAGGTGTGTAGGTCTAGTTTCATGAAGTCTTTGTCTTCCAGTATCGAGCTGCCTATTTTTTTCCAGGAACCATTGTGACTCTTCTCTAATTGGAAGTAGGATTAAGATAGCAAGCTATGGACAATGCTATTGACATGAATCTGATGCTTAACAGTGCTCGAAAGCACCTGAAGAGCATCTTTTTGTGTTTCTTGTTCCTTATTAGCTACTATGGGAGGTTGTTCAAACTATTTTTGACATTGGTTTGAATATGATATATTAGCTATTCGAGCTGAACCGAATCCCTAGCCTGAATGTAGAAAATGTCTTGCTTCTAATTTGGCATGTAACCTTTGGAATGAAACTATTTCAAGGCTCTGTTGCTTTCCCTTAAATTGGGAGAGACAAGGAAG
This sequence comes from Pogona vitticeps, assembly GCF_051106095.1. NCBI lineage: Eukaryota > Metazoa > Chordata > Lepidosauria > Squamata > Agamidae > Pogona > Pogona vitticeps. Next base: position 64,548,868 of record NC_135784.1, on the reverse strand, counting down.
GAGTGGAATATTACTGTGGTTAATCTAACTTTCCCAAAGGAAAGGGAAAGCTTCGTTTGAAAGGCACATTTTTCAGAGGCTTGTCATATCAGTAATAGGCCCATTGCCTTAAATATGTAAATTGCACACGCAGTGCATGCCTGCAGTCCATCTTTGGTTCTGTCAGCACACCCTTTAAGATCCCATTTGTCTAGACGACTTCTTTTCTGAAAGGTATGATTATTCTAGACTGCTGAACAAGTTCTCCTATGTGACTGGCATTTAAACAGTCATGGTGTTTTGCAGCATGACACTTAGAGAGGTACTGTGCAGGAGTGATATTTTTTTGTCACTCTTGAAGGAAGGGAGAAAATGGAAAAGTGGTTGGGGGATGGGTTGTAGTGACGATTTGCACTGCCATCATGTGTTTTCTGAATTGCACGAAAGCCTGAATTGATTGCAATCAGAAGATTTCTGAGGAATGATCTGAAAACCAAAGAAAATTCTATGGAGGGAGGGGCAAACATACTTATTTATTGCAGTCTTAATCGAGAGAATGCAAAAGAGGAGGCCCATGTGAATTGTAATTACATTCCTTATTTCTTATCTTACTAGCAGAAAAATCAGAATGATAAGTTCTGTACAGTAATTTAGCCTCTAGGCTGTTAGACTGTAAAGAGGGGTTTAGCTCCATAACAAAAGTTCAGACCGTTTTCAGAGTCAGTTTGTGCATTTTATCATCCAGGGACGTGTGAACCTTTGGTGGGGTTTGAAAACGGTCTGTGCTGCTCATTACATAGGGAGAAGAACGAGGTGTCCAACGGGATCTCTTTCTGCTTGCCTCAGTGACAATGTGTATTGCCTGGCCTTAGATGTCTTTCATAGCTCCTGCTGCTTTAAGATTTCTTGGTGATGTCAGTCTCTGCTTCCTCCTCTATTTGAGGACCACAGTCTGTTGAGTGAAGGCCTCAGTGTTCCCCCTCCTGATTTCTTTGATGGCTGCTGGTGGGTGGACAGAGCGGGAGTTGGACTCCGGGATGCCATGAGAGGTGTTGCAGCTGACCTGGCTGGCGCTCCTGTCGAGGTTCTGGTTGACAGCTGGTCTTCCGCCGCCACCAGGGCTGTAGATACGATCGCGCCTAAACGCCCTCTCCAGCGCAGAGCTCGGCCTGCGCCCTGGTTTAACCAGGACCTTCGAGCGATGAAGTGGCATAGGAGAAGGCTTGTGCGTAGATGGAGGAAGAACCCAATGGAGTATAATTGGATAGCTGTCAGGGTCGCAACTAACCTTTACCTGACTAAGGTAAGGGCTGCTTGTCGTATGTACTTCGCTAACCGGATAAACGGAGCTTCAAATCAGCAGGCGGAGTTATTCCGTATAGTGTGTGACCTATCTGGAATTGGTCTGAGTGACGGGCCTCCCCCTAGTTTTTCACCAGACCAGTTTGCAGCATTTTTAAAATCTGAAGTGGAGGCCATCTGCCGGGAGCTCTCTCCTTTTTTAAATGCGGTGAGTCGAGCAGAGATGTCCAGCGCTCCGTCTTGTACGGTGATCCTTGATTTCTTTCAGCCTGTGACGCCGGATACTGTGGACAAAGCGCTTGATCGCTTACATGCCACCACCTCCTCCCTTGACCCTTGCCCGGCCTGGCTGATCGAAGCAGCCAGGCCTACAACAACTGAATGGGCCACTGCAATAATTAATTGGTCTTTCCTTGAGGGCAGGGTTCCCCCTGCCCTCAAGGAAACACTCATTAGGCCCATCAGAAAGAAACCTAGTTTGGCAGCGAACGAAATTGGCAGTTATAGGCCCGTCAGGTCCTTTTGGATGAAACAGATGCCCTGGATCCATTTCAGTCGGGCTTCAGGCTGTGCCATGGTACAGAAATGGCATTGGTCGCCCTGTATGATGACCTGTTGAGGGAGGCTGATGGGGTAAAATATCTCTGTTGGTCCTCCTCGACATCTCAGCGGTCTTTGATACCGTCGACCACGGTATCTTCCTGGGGAGGCTCTCCAAGTTGGGAATTGGTGGCCTGGTGCTTGCCCGGCTCTGTTCCTTCTTGGAGGACCGCCCCCAGAGAGTGCAGCTTGGGGAGAGTGTCTCAGCCCCGTGGACTCTCAATTGTGGGGTTCCACAGGGGTCGATTATCTCTCCAGTGCTGTTTAATATCTATATGAGGCCACTGGGTGGGGTCATCAGGGGGTGTGGGGCATCATGTCATCAGTATGCTGATGACACCCAGCTCTACCTCTCCTTTTCACCAACTGCAGGAGATGCCGTTCTGTCCCTTCAGTGCTGCCTGGGGGCCATACTGCAATTGATGCAGGAAAATGGGCTGAGGCTGAACCCGGACAAGACGGAGGTGCTGAGGGTGGGTGCCCCCACCATTGGCGGTTTGGGTGACTCTATCTCGTTTGGGGGGTCACCCTTGCCGCAAAAAGTGGGGTCCGCAGCTTGGGGATCCATCTGGTGGTCCGTACCGCCTTTTTCCATCTGTGGCGGATAGCCCGGCTGTGACCCTATCTCGATGTGGGGGCGCTCACCACCTTGGTACATGTGTTTGTAATCTCAGGATTAGACCACTGCAATGCGCTCTACATGGGGCTACCTTTGAAGTTGATGCGGAAACTCCAGGTGGTGCAGAATGCAGTGGCCAGACTCCTGAGTGGAGCGAGAAAAAACCACCATGTATCTCCTATTCTGTCCGCGCTGCATTGGCTGCCCATTCGGTTCCGCATCAACTTCAAATTCTTGATGCTTATGTATATGGCCCTAAACGGTTTAGGGCCTCGATATTTGGCGGAACGTCTACTCCCACCAAGCTCTAACCGTGTCACTCATGCGAGCCAGGAGGTGAGGCTGAGGAGCCTGACGCCGAGGGAGGCCCGGAAGGAAAAAACAAGAAACTGGGCCTTCTCGGCAGTGGCTCCTCGCCTCTGGAACAATCTCCCTCCAGAGATTCGCGCGGCCCCCTCGTTGGGTATTTTTAAAAACCAACTAAAAACTTGGACGTTCAGGCAGGCCTTCCCCTCCAGTTAATATCTGTTTCTCTTCTTTTTTCTTTGTGGTTTATCTTTCATTTTTCCTCCTCATCTTTGACTAGTTATTGTAATAACTCTTTTTTATTATTATTATATTATTATTGTATTATGACTCTGTAAACTGCCTAGAGTGGTCATAACGACCAGATAGGCAGGATATAAATAGAATAAATAAATAAATAAAAATAACATATCTACCCACATTAAACAGGAAAAAAACTGATTTTTTGCTGTGTTGCTTGTGTTGAATGTTGTTATCAGTGACAATATCATGTGTGTGGGTTAAATACCCATCCTAGCCTATTTTAGGAAAGAAGAATAGGCTGTTTTGTCAGATTAAATATCATCTGGGATCAAAGAGGTTATACTTTAAACATTTTTCAACCATTATTTACTTATTATTGAAATGTAATGACTTACAGTATCCTTTCCTTAACTGCAGGCTGCAGCACAGGGAAAGATAGAGAGCAGTTGTGATTATTTCAGTCCCCTTTTGATTGTTGTTGTATATGTGTAAATCATCTGGTTCTATGATAGAATGAAAGGGTTGATTGACAGGTGAATGCTCGTTGAGTGACAGGTGGGGCAGTTATGGCAGCTTGGAGGGGAACAGAACATGTTCCTATAGAACTTCATTGTGAGTACGTAGCTGCTTTCCTCAGTCCTAGTGGGAGACAATGTATAAAAGAGAGTGTAAGCTAGATAGAATTGTGTACTATAGTTAGAATGATAGGATTTTGAAGAGATAGATATGAGAGAAAGATGAATTAAGATAGAGATAAGATTTTGAAGTTTATTAGGATTAGGACAAGACATGAAAAAGAGATAGAATTAGAATTAGAGAAGATAAAAGGGAAGCATGAGCTCACTATATTCTGTTTTATTACAGTGGACCCTCGACCTACCGACTTAATCTGTATTGGAACGGTGGCTGCAGGTTGAAAAGTCTGTAGGTTGAGGGTCCATTTCCCGTAGGAATGCATTGAAAACCCATTAATCCGTAACCGACCGAAGGAAAAAAAATACTCCCCCACAAAAATGCAAATAAATAAACCTTGCTTCTGCCCGAGGCCTCAGAGGGCTTCCCCGCCGCTACCGGAGGCCTCACGGGGGTCCCTCACTGCTGCCATCGCCACTTCCTGAGGCCTCCGAGGGCTTCCCCGCCGCTACCGGAGGCCTCACGGGGGTCCCTCACTGCTGCCATCGCCACTTCCTGAGGCCTCCGAGGGCTTCCCTGCCGCTGCCGGAGGCCTCTCGGAGGTCCCCCGCCCCTGCCGACGCAAGTTTTCCCAGGGTGGACTGGACCTACCAGGGGAGGGCTTCCCCTGGTAGACCCAGTCTACCGCCCAGGAAAGCCTGGTAGACTAGGCGTACCAGGAGAAGCCTTCCCCTGGTAGGCCTGGTCTACCCCAGGAAAGCCAGCGGTGGCAGCAGACCTCTGAGAGGCTTCCCATGGCAGCGGAGAAGCCCTCGGAGGCCTCCGGAGGCACAATCGGCAGCGAGGGGGACCTCCGAGAGGCCTTCCAGGGCTTCTCCGCCATCATGGGAAGCCTCTTGGAGGTCACCACCACCACCGATCGTGCTTCGGAGGCACGATTGGTAGCGGTGTAGGGGAAAACCTCCGAGAGGCTTCCCATGGCGGCAGAGAAGCCCTGGAAGGCCTCCGGAGGCATGATCGGCAGCCTACAGACCGGAAGGGGGAGGTGGGGAAAGTGGCAGATTTGAATTTGGCGCTTTCCCCGCCTCCCCCTTTCGATCCGTAGGTCGATTCTCCTGCCGCAAGTCGATGGGAAATTTTGCGGCCGGAGAAGTCCGTACCTCGAAAAGTTTGCAAGTGGAGCCGCGCATAAGTCGAGGGTCCACTGTACTGTTATTAATCCATAAATCTGTTGTAAAAATAATACCCTCCTTTGTTTTGTACATTTATTTGTTTCATAGGAACAGTTATAAGGTAATAAATGCCCATGCTGACTGGGCGTAGAAGGAAAGAAAAATGCAACTTCTAAAAGATTTTCTGTTTGGGAATCTGTGATAGTAGACTTACCAAAGAGTTAGCCTAACTAAAGGCTGAAGTAAAATGCTTCCACAGGGTGAAGTGGCAGATGGAGTTCCAGATGTTTAGACAGTGATGGCACACTTGATGTCTGTTTGGGTATGTGCGTATCCATGGACAGGAGTCCCTGTCTTGTACTTAATAGTGGCAGCCCAGCTGAGGGAAGCTTGGGGGTGTTGCAGATGGAGTTTGTGGAGATACTGCCCACCTCTCTCTGAACTACATGCATCCCAAATATTAAAGACCTAAAATATGATTTCAAGAATTGAAGCCTGAGTTTGCTTTTCTTCTTTTGCCTCACCATTCTTTTTTCCTTTTGTGTTGTGTTTTATAGATTACAACCCTATAGGGCAGGCAGTCTTTATTATTGACTGAATGAAGGCTCCTGTATGGATCTTTTTGTCTGAATAAGTAGATTCAGATGCTTCAAATAATGAAGTAAATAAATGAATAGTTAGAGCTATAAACTTCAATTTAGGATCTCTGGTGCTGCATCACTGTAAAAGACAGTAGGGATGAAGATAGAAATGTGAAATGAGTGATATCCTCTTGGCTCTTAGTATGCATGCAAGGACAAAAAAGCAAGGTCACTTATCCAGGACAGAGTTAAGTTTGCTGAATTATAGATTGAAGTTTTCAAAGCAACAAAATTGTAATTGCTGAATAAATCTATGTATATCCATTAGGTGGAATGTACACCATTGTGCTGTTAGACATAAATACTGATAATTTACTGTAATAATGCAGCACATGGGTTCCAATCTAATTCAGAATTAAGCATATTTAGATCCACTAAAAACAATTGGCTTAACTATACTTTGTGTTCTATTTTTATTCCTAATCCTTAATGTCACTTGTTGTTTAGACATTAAGTCGTGTCTGACTCTTCGTGACCCCATGGACCAGAGCACGCCAGGTCCTCCTGTTTTCTACTGCCTCCTAGAGTTGGAGGGACAGATCCTGAAGCTTCAGCTTCAGGATCTGTCCTTCCAATGAGCGCTCAGGGTTGATTTCCTTCAGAATGGAGAGGTTTGTTCTCCTTGCAGTCCAGGGGACTCTCAAGAGTCTCCTCCAGCACCACAATTCAAAAACATCAATTCTTTGGCAGTCAGCTTTCTTTATGGTCCAGCTCTCACTTCCATACATTAGGTTTTTCGTCAGAAAACAGACGAGACTATGGAAAACCTTTATAAAATACTGAAAATGGCAAGATCATGCACCAACCAACAATTCTTTTGATACCAACAACCTCAATATAGTCAGACTCAATTCTATCCACAATCATTTCAACAACAATCATATCAGAGATTCCAGCCATATCGACAATTCAGATCGCAACCAGTTGACAGGTCCTTTCAAGGTCCACCACCATCGACATCATCCTTTCGGAATCAAAATCAGTCCCATCGACGCCAGCCTTTTCGAAAACCCCAGATAAAGGGGAGAATGGTTTGTTGTGATCCATCTACAGGACGCTTACTTCTATATTTTGATCCATCCATCTCATCAAAAATTTCTCAGATTCCAATTCGACAACATTGTGTACCAATTCTGTTCCCTACCATTCAGACTTTCCACGGCACCGAGAACTTTCACAAAGTGCATGGCACCAGTTGCAGCACATCTCCGCCTTCAGGGTATAAACATCTACCCATACATAGATGACTGATAATTGCGACGTTGTACCAAAATGCCATGAGAGCTACAACCATCACGCTCAATACACTTCAGAACCTCGGACTCAAAGTAAACTATACAAAATCTCATCTCAAACCAGCACAGACCATCACCTACATCAGATTGCACATCTTCCTTATTGCAATACATATTTCCACGGATGACAATTACATAGCAGATTATCTCAGCTGTATGACATCGAGGACTCACAAGTGGTTCCTCAAGGATACCATTTTCGATCAACTCTGTTGCCTTTGGAGAGTACCTACCATCGATGTCTTCGTTTCGAGTGCAAATGCCAAATGCGGTGTCTATTACGCTCGAGCTGGAGCAGACAAGAACTCCATCGGGGACGCGTTCATGACAGATTCGAACAGGGAATTACTTTATCTGTTCCCACCAATACCACCAATACCACTCATACAATGGACAATTATCTATCTCCAACACTTTCAGTCGAATGTGATCCTCTTCGCTCCCTGATGGACGAGGCAACCATGGTTCACTCACCTCAAATCGATGTCAACAGACTCGTTTAGACTCTCTCTGGTTCCCAACCTCGTAACTCAGAATGAAGGGATGGTCTATCATCCAGACCTTCCATCATTGAATTTGACAGCTCGAAGGATACTCCCGCCTTGAAGTGCATCTTGAATCGAGCGTGAATACCATCAACTCAGCTTCTATATGCAAATAAGTGGAAAGCCTTCCTTAATTATACGGAAATAAATACCTGCAATACCTGTTTCCTTGAAGACACTACTTACCTTACTACATCTCTTCGAATTTGGACTCTCTCATTCCACTTTAAAAGTCTATATATCAACCATTGTTGTCCATCAACCAGATCACGTCAGCCAAAGTTTTATCTCACCCTACGGTTAAAAAATTACTCAAGGACTCAATAACATCTGTCCATCATGTCAACATATTATTCTCCAATGGTCACTATAAATTGTCCTTAATACTCTCATGCGCCCACCATTTGAACCAATGGCCTCTTCAAATCTTAGGTTGCTTTCTCTAAAGACATCTTTTCTGGTGACTATAACGTCTACTAAAAGAGCCAGTGAGCTTGCTGCTCTTCATTCTGATCCACCCTTTATCCAATTTCATCCAGACAAAGTGACTTTGTATTTTGATGTCTCTTTTCTGCCCAAGATTGTATCAGAATTTCATCTAAATCAACCAATTATATTACCATTTTTCCCCATCACCATCAACCTCTCTAGAGCGCATGCTCCCCATGCTAGATGTAAGACACTCTCTTGCATTTTATATTGACAGAACTAAGGCTTCCAGGAAAACTAACAGACTTTTTATATGTTTCCATGGACCTCACAAGGGAGGCCCAGCCTCATCATAATCCATTTCCAGATGGATAGTCCAAACTATTTCTCTGGCATATGAACTATCAGGTAAACCACCTCCTGATCATTTGAATGCACATTGCACTAGAGCACTGTCAACATCTACTGCTTTCCAGCGTGGAATTGAGATTCCTAACATCTGTCATGCTGCAACATGGTCTACCCTACTGACCTTTGTCAGGTATTACCGCCTAGATGTGAGAGCATGCAATGATGCTGGATTTGGCAGATTTGCATTGGCAGCCTTCCTACCATGACGTCCCACCATCGGGTAAGTGAAGTTTACTAGTTGCCTATTTGTGTGCATTCACAGAGGCCACGAAGAAGAAAAAGAGGTTACCTACCTGTAACCATAGTTCTTCTAGTGATCCTCTGTGAATTCATACACCCCACCCATCCTCCCCTCTGTCCGTCACAGGTTATATTAAATGATTCTTCTGCCCGGCGGACAAATTTTAGGAACTGAGGGGAATCTTAGGTGTGCAGAGCATGTGCTCCACAGGAGACCGTCCCACTAACTTTGTACTTTAAAGCTCTAGAATCTTCTGAGACATTCAGCGCTGGCACAGAACAACCAATTTGTGTGAATTCACAGAGGACAAATAGAAGAACTATGGTTACAGGTAGGCAATCTCTTTTTTTGAATTGTGGTGGTGGAGGAGACTCTTGAGCGTCATTTGGACTGCAAGGAGAACAAACCTCTCCATTCAAAAGGAAATCAAACCTGAGTGCTCACTGGAAGGACAGATCCTGAAGCTGAGGCTCCAGTACTTTGGCCATCTCATGAGAAGAGAAGACTCCTTGGAAAAGACCTTGATGTTGGGAAAGTGTGAAGGCAAGAGAGAAAGGGACGACAGAGGATGAGATGTATGGATAGTGTCACCGAAGCTACCAACATGAATTTGACCCAACTCTGGAAGGCAGTGGATGTCAGGAGGGCCTGATGTGCTCTGGTCCATGGGGTCACGAAGAGTCGGACACGACTAAACGACTGAACAACAACAATGTTTTTTTAGCCATCTGTTTGCATGGACTTGCATACATGCAGCGCTAATGCCTGACTTCTTTTGAGGGGTGCTGCAAGGTTGGCAAATCAGCACTTCTTTTATTCCCGAGGCAAGCAAAGACAACAAATGGTGATAAACGTAAAATTGTCACAACTTGCAGTGGAGGGTGGAAGAGTCACTGTGGCAATCTGAATGTGAAATTGATCTGAGGAGCTGCCTTGCGCCTTTGAAGTTTTGTCATTGATCTTCATGTGTAATGAATTGCTGGGACTCCAGGGCCTAAGATGGGTGAGTGGAGCGGTGATGTATCCTTTGCTGCTCCCAAACAAATGTTTTTCTATTCCACCAATAAATCTTGTAAAGACAGAATCCATTTTGTATATTTTAAAAACACTCTCAGGGTTTTTTTATGTGTTTATTTTTAAAGAAACTTTGGGCAAAATACCTGTAAGAAATAGAATGAGAAAATTGATTCCTGTTGAAAATATATGTTGCTGTTCTGAGGACTACAAACTATGTGTGAGTTTCTAAGGGTGTCTATAAAACGTTAATTAAGATGGCTACATTTATCAATTTTGGGTTGTTCTTTCATGGAAAGATGGAGGTGAAATGCTTAACTTTAGGGTCTTGTATTCCACAGGTGCTGGAACAAGATGTGGTTCTCCAGTCAATTGACAGAGCTATTGAGGCCATCCATAATGTAGCAATGAAGAATGGGGGAAAATACAACCTGGAGCAGAGGGATGTTCTCCAGTAAGTACAGGAAGCAAGAGTGTTCAAGGCAGTACAGTAATAATGGAGACACATTATATGAATGCAGATGAATTTTGCATGTGGCATTAACAATCAAGGCTTGGTGTTGTGATCAACATTTCCTCTTATATTTGTGAAGGCTTTCACAGCCGGGATCTAATGGTTGTTGTGGGTTTTTCGGGCTCTTTGGCCGTGTTCTGAAGGTTGCTCTTCCTAACGTTTCGCCAGTCTCTGTGGCCGGCATCTTCAGAGGACAGGAGACAGACAGAGTTCTGACTCCTGTCCTCTGAAGATGCCAGCCACAGAGACTGGCGAAATGTTAGGAAGAACAACCTTCAGAACATGGCCAAAGAGCCCGAAAAACACACAACAACCATTTCCTCTTAGTTTTCCAGAGTGTTGCACGGGGGCTCTGCCCCACACATATGGGGTTCCAGCTGCAACTGGAAGCAAATGGGCAGCAACACTGGCTTGGCTGTGCCCCCCTTGAGGTGGCACTGTGTGTCTGTATGTCTTAGAGGGAATGTTGATTACAATAGACATTGAACTGGAACTACCTAGCTTTGTTTCAGTTGCTTACATAGGTGGGACTGTATTTCCCAAATCCACTGATTTTGGATGAAAATATACTTTGGCAGTGAGGGTTCTGGAGAACACAAAAAGCTCCTGTGGACTACATGTGGTCTGCAGACTACAAAGTTCCCACTGCTGATGTACAGTATGGTGTGTGTTGCTTGTTTGGTATAAATGCAGTTGTTGGGTTAAATTAGTCATTGCTATGAAAGGGGTGCATCTCATCCATTTATGTTCTGTGCAGACAGAACTCAATATAATTTATGGAGTATCTTATTAGGGACTACATTTTGCATTATAGTAGTTGTAGAAGAGGTAGCCATGTTAGTCTGTGCTATCGGGCAAATACAAAATAAAAATTAAAAAATAAAGAAGACAAAAACGTGGTGGTATTTAAAGAGGAGAGTAAAGGGAAGATACAGCAACAGGACAACTCAAGTAATACACAGGAGTTGCTTCTCCAAGACAAAAAAACCCCACAGTATAGAGCATGAAGATCAATCATATTACCTATTTAGCTAGAGGGAAACATGTCAATGTCAAATTTAGTAAGATTACCTGTGAGCAACAGAGAACTCTTGTGAACCAAAAGCCCTTATGTCCTATGATCACTCAAATCATAGAAATACAGTAATCTACATTATTAATTCCGAGGAACTATCAAGATGGCACACATTTTTGGGATCCTGAAGTTGACATAAAGAGGTCTGCCTTAAACAGTATATCTAAAGCTTACGAAAGGTGACAAGAAAAAAAAGATTTGTTTGAAATTGGTGTTGGAGAAGAGCCTTGCAGATACCCTGAATTGCCAGAAAGACAAACAGGTGGGCCCTAGATCAAATCAAGCATAAAATATCTCTGGAAGCAGAAATGTTGAAACTGAGGCTGTCCTACTTTGGGCATATCATGAGAAGAGAATTCCCTAGAGAAGACAATAATGCTAGAAAAGGTGGAAGGCAGCAGGAAAAAAGGAAGACCAAATATGAGATGAACTGACTCTGTAAAAGTGAACACAGGCTTGAATCTGCAAGAGCTGAGCTGAGCAGTTGAGGACAGGACATTTTGAAGAGCGCTCATTCATAGGGTCACTGTGAGTCAGAGGTGACTTGACAGAACATAACAACAACAAAGCTTAAGCCAGGGGGAAAATGGGGCCTTCTAGATGTTGTTGGGCTACAACAGTACCTAGAAGGCCACAAGTTCCTCACTCCTGGCTCAAGCTATTGCAATCATATCTTTTGTAGTGGAAGTCTTTGAAGGGCAAAAAAGAGCTTTGGTGGTTTTTTCCTCATAGGTTGTGTCCTGATTTTCTAGGTTAACTATTCTGATGCTTGAAAATCAAAACAGATCTCTGTGGAAATGCAGCTCATGGTGGTTTGTCTACACTAATATCTCAGTTCCACTTGACCTGCACACTTGCTGCTCGATACACACACTTTGTGTAGCTACTTGTACAGGAATCATGAACAAAGTTCAGTAAGTCATAAACTGTTAAATTCTTAAGAGTATATTGGAGAAACTGAGTGCTTTTTAAAATAGAAAGTCTTCGTAAACATTTTGCACAAAATATTCTTGGTTGCTCAGTGCAGTTCAATTTGTTCTTTCACAGAAATGTAACCCTTATTCTTTGTGCAGAGGTCAACCTGCTGTTCTGTGTCTGGTACTCTGAATTAGTCTCCTAAGTCTTTTCTCTACTTTCTGACTCTTTACAATATTTTTTTTTCTCCAGGAAATTGATCCATCATCGGAAGGAAATTGTTTCCCGTAAAAGTCATTCCCCATCTACTCATGGGATGACTCCATCCTCCAGTGATCACCATCTGGACCTAGCCAGGCAACCCAATGGTGTCTGCAGGACTGGATATGAGAGACATCATAGTTTGCCCAACACAGAACCCCAAGAAGATGAAGGAGGCCTCTACCAGGTAGCACTGTTGACATGTTTCCATCTTCATATTAGACAGGCTATTCTGCATGTGTTAGTTATTCTCATTTTTTGATTTCTTTGTAGGGCATCCTTTCCTTTCATAATGTGTAACAATTTGTTATTTGCTGCCGGTGTTAATTCAAATGAATGAAAATAAGTACCGTATTTTCCTGTGTATAAGACAATACTTTATTCTAAAAGAGAGTAAAAATTGAGGGTCGTCTTATACATGGAAGTAAGGGGGAAGGGATCAAACGGCTGCAGGATCGAAGCCCTTTGATCATTCAGCCCTTTTGTGGCTGCTTTACCCACTTCATTACCCGAAGTAAAGTAGCCATGGAAGGGCTGCAGGATCAAAGGGCTGCGATCGTGCAGCCCTTTCATGTGTGCTTTACCCGAAGTAGGACCGAAGTAGATGACCCCCATTTTTCTTATTTGGGGTTGGAAAAGTGGGGGTTGTCTTATACATCAGGTTGTCTTATACACAAAAAATGCGGTAAATAAATATTAATTTCCCTAGGAGCAGCTATTTATAAATTCTATAAGCTCTCAGACTTCATAGATTCTTACCAGGCACTGAGGCTTGTCATCTTCTTGGCTCTCCATGTCAGAATATTCTGTTCCAAGAATAAAGGAACTGAAAACGAGTGCTATTAGTTGAATGTCAGTTTCCAGCATGTTTTTATGTTGCAATTACTGCAGCTAAGAAGCACTTTAAAGAAGCAATCATATGTTAGACCTGGCTTCTTCAGTACTCTAGAGTTTCAGTTGCAGAGCTTTTGGAAATTCCCAGAAAGAGGCCAGTATAAGGAAGAGCTGTGAGTGCTAATTAGAGTATTCAGCAATTTTGTAATATATTTGTGAAAAGATGAAGGTTCCTTGAGGAAGAATATGTTTGGGACATTCCTGTTTTTCTCTTCTACCTCACAAACTCTTGTTAAATATCGATCAGACTTATATCTGCTTCTTATTAATGGAATAGGGAAGGCTTCTGATTCCCTACCTTAAGACACAGTGCACAACTAATTCACAATTTGTTTTGTTCCCTAATGATAAATGGAGGAAGGAAAATGACATGTAAGCAGTTCATCTTTAACTGTATGCTAAAGGCTTCTGTTACTCCTCAGCATATGTTTAAATGAGTAGACCAAGTTATGAAGCTGACAGAAGTGGTAGAATTATTGACCCAGCAAAGAATGGGCTGGGAGGCGATGCCACCCACCTACTCAAGGAGTAGAGTTATGTCTTGCTTCAGAAGAATATAAGTTGTTTGGCTCAATGATTTGGGGGGCTATTAACCTTGATAGGAGTTTAAAAGGTCTTATGAATGGAATAGAGTATGTCACCTGCCATGATAACTTCTTTTTTGATCGCTTTATATCTTGCACTCAAGGCAAATAAACTCATTAAACCTCTCTGGAACAGACAGGAGAAACTAGTAATGCCGCTCAGTGGAGAAGATGAGGGATGGAATTCTCTTCCCATCTGTATTTCTTGTCATGATCCTGTAGTGTCGGTGACGCTCTAGCAGAACATAAATGCCATGACGAATGGGAAGAAGTTTCCCATACACAATGTTTAAAGGATTTATGGCTCATCTCCTTTGAGTGTACTCTCGACAGAATGTGTTTCTTCACTGTGATAAACAGATAAACCAAGAATCAGTGGAGGCAAAATATTTTCATAGGCCTTGAGCTAAAGGAGGCACATCTGCCATCTGTTCTGATTTTTAAGGTTAATCCTCTTCCCGCCACTTCAAAATGTTATTTCATGGCTTGGACCTTGGTCTTCAGTTTAACATCACCATCACTATAATTTTAAGCAATATGAGTTTTGCCTAAGGTAAACGAAAAATTGCTTCTAAAAAAAATTGTGAGGAGCAGTAGGTTTTTCTTATTGCCAGAATGGATTTGGGAATGAGCAATGGAGTTTGAATTGTGTGAATCATATACAGTGGTGCCTCGCATTACGAGCGCTCCGTTTGACGATGAAATCGCATCACGACGAAGATTTTGCGATCGCAAAAGCGATCGCAAAACGATGTTCCCTATGGGGGAATTTTGCTTTGCGATGATCGGTTCCCTGTTTCGCTAACCGATTATCGCAAAGCGATGATTTTCGGCCAGCTGATCGGCGGTTTCAAAATGGCCGCCGGATGAAAAACATGGCCGCCCGCTGTTTTTTGGCATGGATTCCTTGCTGCACGGACAGCAAAAATGGCCGTGCTATGCAGAATCTTCGCTGGACGGTGAGTTTTAAGCCCCTAGGAATGCATTAATTGGGTTTTAACGCATTTCTATGGGCTTTTTAAAATCGCATGACGACGTTTTCGTTCGACAGCGATTTTTTCGGAACGAATTCACGTCATGTGAGGCACCACTGTAGCACATATTTATGATGCCAGCGTTCCTCTCTATGTGTATCAGTAAAGTGACTGCCCTATTTTAGCTAAAAGAAGGGTGTTGTAGAACTGAGGCTGGAGAAGCATGCTTCTTTTTCAGATTAAGGACACACTGAGGTAGGGACACTTCAGGGTAACTTAGCAAGTATGGGTACTCTTTTGTTTTTATGCAAGTATCTCTGGTGAGGAGTATGGTAAACTTGAAACAGTCAATTCCTGGAACTAATTTAAGGGTGTGATGGATTATGTAATTTAATGTGTCATCCCTGCCAGCCTAGCAAAAGGAAGAGAAAGAAAAGGAGAGTGGAATACTTTTGGTTTTCCTCTCATACTTTCTTTTTTATTATTATTATTATGTTGTTCCTACACACCAGGGAGTGATCAGTATCACAATCAGCACTCTGGTAACTGCGTGTGATCGTAATACTAGGAAGGCTGGAACGTCTAGTGAGGATTAGATCGAGCTGATGCCAATGCTTGGATCTTGGATGCCTCCAGGAAACTCTGTGTTGCAGCTTCGTGTTAAAGAATGTATTGCTGACACAAAGACCATGATAGCAGCAAAACTCCAGCAAGCGTTGGCCATTTTCATTAATCTTTCCAATGCCAAAACGGCCTAGACAAGTGGGCCAAGAATTATGATCAGCACCAACTCTAGCGTTAAAGTCTCCAAGAATGCACAGTGCCTCTCTTTCAGGGACTTTTTGGATAGTAGCTGCCAGATCGTCATAGAATTTGTCTTTCACTTCTGGAGTGGATGACAGTGTTGGTGCATATGCGCTAATGAGGGTTATTGGTCCTGCTGATGAGTGGAGGTGCAGAGACAGGATTCTTTCACTCCCCACAGTAGGTGGAACAATGCATCTCAGAAGAGTATTTCTGACTGCAAAGCCGACACCATATTCCCTGGTCTCATTCGATGGTTTTCCCTGCCAGAAGAATGAGAAGTTTTGTTCTTTGACAGATCCTGAGTCTGGCAGTCTTGTCTCTTGTAAGGCAACAATGTCCATCTGCAGTCTACTCAGTTCCATGTCAATGACAGTGGTCTTGCGCACATCGTCTATTTCTTGCAGGTCATCAGGAAAGCCGTAGTCAGGAAAGCCAGGGGTCATTGTCCGTACATTCCAGGTGCCCAGCTTTAGGGCAGAAATTTTCTTACGATTGTTGCATGGTGCACGGTTATCGATCTGCTTGTCGGGTTTGACCCTAAACCCCACGCACCCCGTGAAGTTAACAGACCGTGGCGAGGTAGAACCTTACTGGCTGGGGGCTGCCCAGCTTAAGGCGGGCGGTATCTACCTAGTGAAGTGCAATGACCTCTCCCACCGTCAGAAGTAGCCCCTGGCGTCCTGCTCTACGCCAATTGAGCAAAGACTTATAACCGGTAACTGCTACTTCCCATGTTGTTTCGACGCTGTATGCGAAGCTGGAGTGTCCTCTCCAGAGCACGAAGCCTGGGTAAAATAATATGGAGGATAGGCTGTTACCCAAGCAGCAAATCCCCCCTCTCCACGTCACTGAAATGGTCCAGTGGAGAGGCAAGAGCCAATACAACTGGTTCCAGGAACGTCGCAGGAGTTGGCAGAGTGACACAAAGTGCCTGCGGGACTCCAGCTCCGGATTTTGCCTCGAGGTTATCTCCTGAAGCCCTTTCCATAAGTGGATATAGCCACAAGGCAGTGGAGGTTTAAATTCGGAGTGGTCCTTCTCCTAGATGGGCTGCCTTCCAGGGCTGACGAGCCCCACCTACCCGGCCTGATCTCTAATAGTGTGGAAGTATGATCTGACCTTTAAAAGTATACTCCCCCCAGGTGTACGAGATGTTAGTTGGTTTTCCTATTTACCAAATTTGGGTAAAAAGTAGGATTAGAGAGTTTCACATGCCGTTAGACACACTCTCCTGCTCATCCTCCTTTAGAGCTGAGACTCTGCCTTTGCTCAGGTGATTTCTATTTACCCCAAGGTTGAGGAAGTCCTTCCAGGTCCGGCTAATGCAAATGCACCTGAACGATGGGAACACTTCAAGAACACTGTCTATAACACCGCCTTGTCCACCTTTGGCAAGAAGACCAAAAAGATGGCTGACTGGTTCGAAGCCCATTCAGAGGAGTTAATGCCAGCCATCGAGGATAAGAGAAGAGCACTAGCAGCATACAAAGCCTGTCCTAGCGAGTACAACTTGCAAGCTCTTCGAGCTGCTCGCAGTCAAGTCCAACAGGCTGCCAGGAGATGCTCCAACGATTATTGGCTCCAGCTCTGCTCTCAGATACAGTTAGCAGCGGACACAGGTAACATCAAAGGAATGTATGACGGTATCAAGCAGGCCTTAGGTCCAATGCAAAAGAAATCTGCTCCCCTGAAGTCTGCTACAGGTGTGCTCATCCAGGACCGAGCACAGCAGATGGAACGCTGGGTACAGCACTACTCTGAGCTATATTCCAGAGAGAATGTAGTAACCGAAGAAGCATTAAATAATATTGAGTGCCTGCCTGTCTTGGAAGAGCTGGACAGTGAACCTACCCTAGCAGAAATAAAAGCGGCCTTGGACTCCCTCGCCTCCGGCAAGGCACCTGGAAAGGATAACATCCCCGCTGAAGTGCTGAAATGCTGTAGGGAGATCATCACCACCGAACTGCATGAAGTCTTTTGTCTCTGCTGGAGGGAAGGTGGAGTACCACAGGACATGAAGGATGCAAACATTGTCACATTGTACAAGAACAAAGGAGACAGGGGTGACTGCAATAACTACCGTGGTATCTCTCTTCTTAGTGTGGTAGGGAAGCTGCTTGCCCGTGTTGTGCTGAAGAGGCTCCAGGTGCTTGCAGATAGAGTCTATCCAGAATCACAGTGTGGATTTCGAGCTAATAGATCCACCACTGACATGGTATTCTCCCTCCGACAGCTGCAGGAGAAATGTAGGGAACAACAACAGCCACTCTTAGTGGCCTTCATAGACCTTACAAAAGCATTTGATCTGGTTAGCAGGGATGGCCTTTTTAAAATACTTCCCAAGATTGGATGTCCGCCTCGTCTCCTTAACATCATCAGATCTTTCCATGAGGGAATGAAAGGCACTGTAGTTTTTGATGGCTCAACATCAGACCCTTTTGACATCCAAAGTGGAGTGAAACAGGGCTGTGTCCTCGCACCAACACTTTTTGGGATCTTTTTTGCTGTCATGCTGAAGCATGCCTTTGGAGCTGCAACCGAGGGCGTCTATCTCCGGACTAGATCAGACGGAAAGCTCTTTAATCTCTCTAGATTGAGAGCGAAGACCAAAGTCCAACTGAAATGCATGCGGGACTTCCTCTTCGCAGATGATGCAGCCATTGTTGCCCACTCTGCTGAAGACCTCCAACAACTCATGAATCGTTTCAGCAAGGCCTAGCAAGACTTTGGACTAACAATCAGCCTGAAGAAAACACAAGTCATGGGCCAGGGTGTGGACTCACCTCCCTCTATTACCATCTCCACACAAGAATTGGAGGTTGTTCATGACTTTGTGTACCTCGGCTCAACCATCTCTGACACCCTCTCTCTAGATGTCGAGCTGGAAAAACGCATTGGCAAAGCAGCCACCATGTTCTCTAGACTCACAAAGAGAGTGTGGCTCAATAAGAAGCTGACGACACAAACGAAGATCCAGGTCTATAGAGCCTGTGTTCTAAGCACACTCCTGTACTGCAGTGAGTCCTGGACCCTTTGTGCACGGCAGGAGAGGAAGCTGAACACCTTCCATATGCGTTGCCTCCGACGGATTTTTGGCATCACCTGGCAGGACAAAGTTCCAAACATAGCAGTCCTAGAACGAGCTGGAATTTTCAGCATGAATACATTACTGAAACAGCGACGTCTACGTTGGCTCGGGCACGTCGTGAGAATGGCTGATGGTCGGATTCCAAAGGATCTCCTCTATGGAGAATTAGTGCAGGGAAAGCGCCCCAGAGGGAGACCACAACTGCGATACAAGGACATCTGCAAGCGAGATCTGAAGGCCTTAGGAATAGACCTCAACAGATGGGAAACCCTGACATCTGAACGTTCAGCCTGGAGGCAGGCAGTGCATCACGGCCTCTCCCAATTTGAAGAGACCCTTGCCCAGCAGGCCGAGGCAAAGAGGAAGTCACAAAAGCAGCAAAACCAGGGAGCCGGACAGGGGACAAACTGGATATGTCTTCAGTGTGGAAGGGACTGTCACTCTCGAATTGGCCTTCTCAGCCACACTAGGCGCTGTTCCAAGCCCTCCATACAGAGCACACTACCATAGTCTTTCGAGACTGAAGGATGCCTAACTAAATGTTGTTCCTTTTTCTTTTAGCAAGCCCCAGAAGTGTGGAATTGACCTGATACTTTTCAGTTTCACAGGCTCTCATATCTGGTCAATGGTCATGAAAACTGCAAGCTACAACTTCAACAAATGTTTAGAACTGGTTTATTTTTATTCTTCTGCACAGGAAGCTTATTTATGTTTTTATTTATTAAATTTATAATAAATAATTCTGAACCTTTGTTTGCCTTGTAATACTAGATGGAGATGGGGACATTTATAGGGGAGAATTGGAAGATGGTGCTTAACCCATCCTTCAGCAACTGGCTACTCCCTTTCAACTCATTTCCCAAAGCCATTTCCTCTTGCTTTTCCTGTACATGGGCTTTGAATGCTGAAGACGCTTGATAGTTAAAGCTATACTGTATTTAAAATGGTTTTCCTGAATACCACTCAGGACCACAGTGCAGCTTTCAGAATCTTTTGTTATACAAGGCAAATGGGGGTCAAATTGGGAAGCTCCATGGAAACCAGTGAAGTACTGAAGTCCTTTTCTCACAACTTCCTTTGAAGCCAGCTAACTAAAGAGGAAGGCTAAATCCCAGAGCCTGTACATTTGCAGAGCCTGTAAATTTTACAGAGTGTCAAGTAATTAAGCTTCAGTTGGTCTTGCTGCAGATGTGTGCACAGAAACTGGCAGGGGAATGCAAATGGCATTTTGCCAGTATGTTGAAAATACATCCTCTGTACTGTTGTTCACAGCTGTGGTGTCCATTTTGACTGAAG
Organism: Pogona vitticeps; assembly: GCF_051106095.1. Taxonomy (NCBI): domain Eukaryota; kingdom Metazoa; phylum Chordata; class Lepidosauria; order Squamata; family Agamidae; genus Pogona; species Pogona vitticeps. The sequence goes on along the minus strand of NC_135784.1, from coordinate 64,529,030 downwards.
ACCAAACATTTCTAAGGGAACAAGAGTTCATTATTGTCTAAATTCCACTTGGATTCTGAGTAATTATTACTTCTTTTAAGTAATAACACTTCTTTAAAGCTTTGAATGATGGAAGATAACTGTAAGCCAGTGGTTCTTAACCTTGGGTAACCCAGGTGTTCTTGGACTGCAAATCCCAGAAGCCCCAACCAGCATAGCTGGTGGAGAAGGCTTCTGAGAATTGCAGTCCAAGAACACCTGGGTTACCCAAGGTTAAGAACCACTGCTGTAAGCTAAAACATTCAAAGCTTTTGACCACAATACATATAGAATTAGAAATCAAAATAAATTTGTTAATTCCACATGGTACTGTGTTTTTAGTCCTTAACCATTTTGATTACTCTGAAAAAAAATCTGTTTCTAAAAACATAGAGTTCTGTTTTTGAATTCATTCATTCATTCATTCATTCATTCATTCATTCATTCATTTATTTATTTATTTATTTATATCCCGCCCATCTGGTATACTCTACCACTCTGGGGGGCTGTGATTTTAACTAAGTTCACTACACACCTTGGTGGAACATGACACCTATGTACTTACTTCTATACCCTCCTTTTGTGTTTCTCAATGATTCCTTATCCCAAATTCTGAATTTTCAGATGGTCACAGTTAAAATAGCCTTTCAATAAAAGCTTAAAAATTGGTAACTTAATGAAACTTGAGTGTTGACCTATCCATTTTTTAACATTCAGAATAATATTTATAATAAAGAGTCCTCTCCAGCCCAGCCCCAAAATGTAGCTTTAATACTAGACCAAAAAGGTCTTGCTTGAGAATGGATTGGGCTGGAATCACATATATCACATGATCACCAGAAGATAGCTTGGAGTGGACTGTACCACAAGCAATCCAGAATGCAAGCTATGCAAGTATGCACACATGATTACACCCTTTCTTCTTCCTTTTTCTTTTGATCTCAAAAGTGCATGCTACTTATTCCAGATTAAAATGCATGCCTTCCATTCTTGCCATGACCCCTTCCTAACTTCATGTTTAACCAAGAAAGACAGTTTGTGTTGGAATACAGTGGTGTCCCGCATAATGAGCGATTCGTTTAATGACAAATCCGCATCGCGATGTTTCTAATGGTAAAACATCGCTTTGCAATGGTCGGTAAGCGTTTCGCTTACCGATTTTCGCATAGCGATGTTTTCTTAAACAGCTGATCGGCAGTTCCAAAATGGCCGTTGGGTAAAGAAAATGGCCACCCGCTGTGTTTTCACACCCTTTCCTCGCTTACCGGGCAGCAAAAATGGTGGCCGCATGGAGGATTTCTGCATAACAGTGAGTTTTTTGCCCATAGGAACGCATTAAACGTGTTTTAATGCGTTCCTATGGGATTTTTTGCCCCGCATAGTGACGAATCCACATAGTGATGATTTTTCGGAACGGATTATCGTCGCTATGTGGGGCACCACTGTACTTATGCCATGTATCGTAAAAGAAATAAGGAACACACTAATACTCACATTTTTTGTGAGTGAAAGATACCATAATGGTCCAAATATGGTGACCCATAGATGGTATGAATTAGTTATCTCTTTTATAAATGGGGTCATTCATCCTTTTTCTTAGAGATGTGCACCTGGTAAATGTACCTGGTAACATGTTTTCTTGAGAGGATCCATAGTGAAAAAGCCTAACCGTGTTTGTACAGTTTTCGTTTATTTGTTTGTTTCTGAAACAAGAGATGGCATAGAAGGAGTGGAGGAACCAAAGAAGACACTGTGAAGGGAATGAGAGATGCAGTGAATGGTTTGAAATAGGGGTCCCCAACTCCCAGGCTGTGGACCTTTACCGGTCCATGGCCTTTGAAGGACCAGGCCACTGAGACAGATTTTTGAGGGCTGGAGAAACATACATGTATGCCCATGCGCACTCCCGCATGCACACACTCCTGCACGCCCATACACACGCACACTCTTGCATGCACACATGGAGGCATACATGCCTCGCACATGCATGCACACACACACACACACACACACACACTGCATGCATGCATGCATCAACGCCCACTCACCCCCTGCACGCACAGACGCCCACCACTCCCTGGTCCTAAGAGAGAATGGTCTTCAACTAAACCAGTCCCTGATGTCAAAAAGGTTGGGACCTACTAGTAAGATAGAGGCCACTGTAGGTTCTTAGGGGATAAACGTTAAGGATAACAGATAACCCATCCAGCGAGGGTGCCGCCTGGCACCCTCACTGGATGGGTTCAAAAGAGCATTGAAGACCTGGCTCTTCTGCCAGGCTTTCCTGGAGCACTAGGATCTCGCCCTCCCTTTTTACCATTATTTTCGCCATCCTCTCCATCACCGTTTTTACCACCTTTATTGCCATCTGTTTTAATTTCCCTATTTGTTATGTATTAATTTATTTTAATTGTGTTTTTAATATTATGTCTTATATTGTTTTTAGCTGCCCAGAGTGGTCTGGTTGCCAGATAGTGCAGGATATTAATTCAGATAATAAATAAATTGAAGCCAAGTGGAGAAAGGAAGATCGGAGCTTTGGCCCCTGGAGATAAGGGGAGGGTTAGCCAATTGTGAGGAAGGGAGAAACAAGAAGTAATATGACCAGGCATGGAAGCTTGTATAAAATGGAAGATAGGGCCTTGATTTTAAAAAAAAGGCAAGACGTGTTCTGGCAAAAATGTGTAGAATCCAGTGCCAGTTGGGCTCAAACAAAAAATTAGAACAAAAACATAGGTAGCAAGAGAAGAGAGACTCAGTCACTTGCCATCTGAGTGACTGAAATTCAAGGAGATCAAGTGCAGGACTCTAAAGAGTCTGTGGAGATGCAGACATTTGAAGTTGGGAGCATTCCGAATTGTTTTGCATTAAGGAGCCTGGACTGATATCAATCATCCCACCAGAAAATGTATCTTTGAATGTTCAGCTGCAATTCCCATTATCTCATCGGGGTTCATGGGAGCAGCAGTTGAACCATGTCTGGAGAATTGCAATTGTCCACCTTGGCCTTAATTAAATAAACACTTTTGTTACAGCATATACCACGTTGCATTGTTTTTGTGCTCCTGGGAGAAGGAAATGGAGAGTGGAGAGTTATGTTGTAGGCTTTCTGCCTCCTTCAAGTCTGAATGTGACAGAGGGGACTCTTTAATCTGTCCTTGGACCAATTCTTCTTCCCCTCTCCCTGATCTAGCTTTGCAATCAGTTTTCCAGTCTTATCTGCTCAAAGTAGGTATGTGAGACTTTGGATGTGTGTTGTGCATAGAGAACTTAAACACGATGCAGTAGTTGAAGTTTTTTGTGTCGTGAGTCTCCGCAGGGAATGAACGGCATTGTAAATGGCCTTGTTTAGTCTGAGACTTTTTTTCCAGTTGAAGTAAAAAAAAGGCTCTGAATGCATTAATGCGTAGAAAGCCTGTATGCCTTTTCTTTCTGTTTTTATCCCTTTGTGAACATAATTTGTTGCATGGATCACTCCGAGTACATCTAATATGCACATGGCTTACTGCCTTTGTGGAAGAGCTGAGAGCAACACAAAGTGTACGTGCTTGACAGGTCTGTGCAGCACAAGCGCAGGGCGCTGCTGAACATAGCAATTAAGCATGGTGCTTTTCTTGTCATCAGGAGGGGAGGAAAGCGATGTGTTCAAGAAATTCTGCTTTCTGATTTTCTCTTGGTGTAAGCTGATTATTATTAGCATTCCATTTCCTCCAAGGGCATCTTTTGGGAATGAAAATAGCAATATCGGAACAAATATGCACAAAACTGTAAAACTCTCTTCTGAGGAGTCTGTCTTGTTCACAGCTACTCTTTGACTTGTTCTAAAATGTTTTCTTCTAGATCCCACCACAACCCCATCGTGCTGCTCCTGTTATTCCACCACCAACAGAGAAACAGAAGCCTATGCAGATGGCTGCCTCCATTAAAAGTAAGGGAAACGCCTTTTGCAGGTGAATGGCACTGAGGCCAGAGAGACTCTGTAAAACTAACTTACTGAGTTGCCAAGAGCTCTGGCTCATTCTCTGTAAGGTGGAGAGAGAGGCTGATTTTTTTTTAAGTTGTTTTGTTTAGTTGTCTTATTTATATGCCAACTTTCTCCCAATATAGGGTCTCAAGTATTAGACATTATCTTAGTCAAAGTATTTATTTTGAGAATTTAAAGATGAAATCTAGAAGTATCTTAGAATAAAGTGGCTAGATTCCCCTTACATATTTCACAGTGATGAATAGTCAGGAGTCCAGCAGGGACTTGTTAGTTAGAAACAGTGTCCGTGTGAGTTATGCCATTTCCCTTCCAGTAGTTTAACTACTCAAGATGATTTTGGCCAGTGACTTGGAGGGCATACTCTAGGAAATACAACAAATGGTACCACAAGAACATTATCTCAGGTTTGTTTCCAGTCATTTTCGGGTCTTGAAAATGGTTGTGCCAGATCTTTCCCAGAAGACCAGTAAGACCTGGCAGTACTGGAAGGAAGAACTTGCATCTCTTGGTTAAGGAGTGTAACTTGAAACATTTCTTCTGACTTTTTCTTGGATTGCTAAAACCAAGTGGAATGAACATTCCAGCTTTCTCCTGGTCAGGATCTGATAACTCCATCGATCACCAGGGGGAGCCCACCAGAGCTCCTTTTTCTGGGCACGGTCTGTCCTGCACTTTCTTCAGATTTGAACATTGTAGAACTATGCTTTTGGGAACATTTTTTTCATACCACAAAGAAAGTGTTTCAGTTAATGCATGGACCATCAATTTTCATGTTAATAAAATATGAAATATCAAATGTTGCTGATATAAACCAAAGAATTCTAAAGTAATATTTAGTTCTGTTGAGTTGGTGACCTGAGCAAAGATGGCAATTGTGTGGTTCTTTGAGTGTGAAAAAACTGCTATCCAGTTATCCCTCACTATTTTGGCAAAGCTGGCTGGGGCTGATGGGAGCTGGAGTCCAGCAACATCTAGGGAGTTTTCAGTTCCCCACATCTGCATTGGAGCTTTGCAAATGAGGTTGGACATCTCCTTTCACATGCCTTGTCATGCCTTGCCCTCTGAACCCATTTTCAGTAACCATAACCAACGCCAACATGTCAAGGAACAAGAATCTGAAAAGTAACTGTATTCAAGAAACTGTTGTTACAGTTGGTACTTCTTCAGAAATTGATGGTAGTGTATATGGAGAATAGCTAAAATTAACTATGAATCTTCTGGACTGCAAATAACATGGCATAACATTGAATTAATAGGGAAGAAAAGAAGCAGATGATCAGCCCACAGTACTGAACTATCAATCATAATGAAGTTGATCAGACACTTGCAGAATCTTGGGAATGAATAAAGACTGGATAAATGCCATTACTGCTTGAGTTTTGTAAACAGGAAGCTTCTGGTGTAAAGGCAAAGTACTGGTTTATGCAGATATTGTAGCAATAGACTAAGGGAGAAACTAAACTAGTAAAAAGGTGAGAGATGCTGTGGGTTTTGGGCAAGCTGATTTGCTTTTTTTGTTGATCACATGTTAGTTAGGCATCCTACAGTCTCGAAAGATTATGTTAACGTGCTCTCTATGGAGGACTTGGAACAGCATCTAGTGTGGCTGAGGCGGCCAATTCAAGAGTGACAATCTCTTCCACACTGAAGACAAATCCAATCTGTCCCCTGTCCAGCTCCCTGATTTTGCTGCTTTTGTGACTTCCTCTTTGCCTCGGCCTGCTGGACAAGGGTCTCTTCAAATTGGGAGAGGCCGTGATGCACTGCCTGCCTCCAGGCTAAAGGCTCTGATGTCAGGGTTCCCCATCTGTTGAGGTCCATTCCTTAGGCCTTCAGATCCTGCATGCAGATGTCCTTGTATCACAGCTGTGATCTCCCTCTGGGGCGATTTCCCTGCACTAATTCTCCATACAGGAGATCCTTTGGAATCTGACCATCAGCCATTCTCACAACATACCCAAGCCAACGTAGATGGTGCTGTTTCAGTAATGTATATATGCTAAAAATTCCAGCTCATTCTAGGACTACTCTATTTGGAACTTTGTCCTGCCAGGTGATACCAAAAATCCGTCGGAGGCAACGCATATGGAAGGTGTTCAGCTTCCTCTCCTGCCGTGCACAAAGGGTCCAGGACTCGCTGCAGTACAGGAGTGTGCTCAGGACACAGGCTCTATAGACCTGGATCTTGGCATGTGTCGTCAGCTTCTTATTGAGCCATACTCTCTTTGTGAGTCTAGAGAACATGGTAGCTGCTTTGCCAATACTTTTCTCCAGCTCGATATCTAGAGAGAGGGTGTCAGAGATGGTTGAGCCAAGGTATACAAAGTCATGAACAACCTCCAATTCTTGTGTGGAGGTGGTAATAGAGGGAGGTGAGTCCACACCCTGGCCCATGACTTGTGTTTTCTTCAGGCTGATTGTTAGTCCAAAGTCTTGCTAGGCCTTGCTGAAACGATTCATGAGTTGTTGGAGGTCTTCAGCAACAATGGCTGCATCATCTGCGAAGAGGAGGTCCCGTATGCATTTCAGTTGGACTTTGGTCCTTGCTCTCAATCTAGAGAGATTAAAGAGCTTTCTGTCTGATCTACTCTGGAGATAGATACCTTCTGTTGCAGTTCCAAAGGCCTGTTTCAGCATGACAGCAAAAAAGATCCCAAAAAGGGTTGGTGCGAGGACACAGCCCTGTTTCACTCCACTTCGGATGTCAAAGGGATCTGATGTTGAGCGGTCAAAAACTACAGTGCCTTTCATTCCCTCATGGAAGGATCTGATGATGTTAAGGAGACGAGGTGGACATCCAATCTTGGGAAGTATTTTAAAAAGGCCACCCCTGCTAACCAAATCAAAGGCCTTGGTGAGATCTATGAAGGCCACAAAGAGTGGCTGTTGCTGTTCCCTGCATTTCTCCTGCAAGTATCTGAGGGAGAATACCATGTCAGTGGTGGATCTATTAGTTCGAAATCCACACTGTGTTTCTGGATAGATTCTGTCTGCAAGCACCTGGAGCCTCTTCAGCACAACACGGGCAAGCAGCTTCCCTACAACGCTAAGAAGAGAGATGCCACGGTAGTTATTGCAGTCACCCCTGTCTCCTTTGTTCTTGTACAATGTGACAATGTTTGCATCCTTCATGTCCTGTGGTACTCCACCTTCCCTCCAGCAGAGACAAAAGACTTCATACAGTTCGGTGGTGATGATCTCCTTACAGCATTTCAGCACTTCAACAGGGATGTTGTCCCTTCCAGGTACCTTGCCGGAGGCGAGGGAATCCAAGGCCGCTTTTATTTCTGCTAACGTTGGTTCGCTGTCCAGCTCTTCCAAGACAGGCAGGCACTCAATATTATTTAATGCTTCTTTGGTTACTACATTCTCTCTGGAATATAGCTCCGAGTAGTACAGCACCTAGCATTCCATCTGCTGTGCTCGGTCCTGGATGATCACACCTGTAGCAGACTTCAAGGGAGCAGATTTCGTCTGTATTGGACCTAAGGCCTGCTTGATACTGTCATACATTCCTTTAATGTTACCTGTGTCCACTGCTATCTGTATCTGAGAGCAGAGCTGAAGCCAACAATCATTGGAGCATCTCCTGGCAGCCTGTTGGACTTGGCTACAAGCAGCTCGAAGAGCTTGCAAGTTGTACTCGCTAGGACAGGCTTTGTATGCTGCAGAGCTCTTCTCTTATCCTCGATGGCTGGCATTAACTCCTCCGAATGGGCTTCGAACCAGTCAGCCATCTTTTTGGTGTTCTTGAAATGTTCCCATCGTTCAGGTGCATTTACGTACATTAGCTGGACCTGGAAGGGCTTCCTGAAGTACCTGGGCAAATTCCTTCACTTTTCTGTGATCACAAGTCTTGCTGATGTCAATACGTGGTCTTCCTTCCTTTTTCGTGTGATACAATATCTTTGTTCGCAGTTTTACTCTACTATACATCAGGGAGTTATCAGTATCGCAATCAGCGCTCTGGTAACTGTGTGTGATCGTAATACTAGGAAGGCTAGAACGTCTAGTGAGGATCAAGTCGAGCTGATGCCAATACTTGGATCTTGGATGTCTCCAGGAAACTCTGTATTGAAACTTCGCATTAAAGAATGTGTTGCTGACACAAAGACCACATTAACAGCAAAACCCCAGCAAGCATTGGCCATTTTCGTTCATCTTTCCAATGCCAAAATGGCCTAGACAAGTGGGCCAAGAATTATGATCAGCACCAACTCTAGCGTTAAAGTCTCTGAGAATGAAGAGTGCCTCTCTTTCAGGGACTTTTTTGATAGTAGCTGCCAGATCGTCATAGAATTTGACTTTCACTTCTGGAGTGGATGACAGTGTTGGTGCATATGCACTAATGAGGGTTACTGGTCCTCCTGATGAGTGGAGCTGCAGAGACAGGATTCTTTCACTCCCCACAGCAGGTGGAACAATGCATCTCAGAAGGGTGTTTCTGACTGCAAAGCCAACACTATACTACCTGGTCTCATTCGATGGTTTTCCCTGCCAGAAGAATGAGAAGTTTTTTTCTTTGACAGATCCCGAGTCTAGCAGTCTTGTCTCTTGCAGGGCAACAATGTCCATCTGCAGTCTACTCAGTTCCATGTCAATGACAGCTGTCTTGCGCACATCATCTATTTCTTGCAGGTCATCAGGAAAGCCATAGTCAGAAAAGCCAGGGGTCATTGTCCGTACATTCCAGGTGCCAGGCTTTAGGGCAGAAGTTTTCTTACAATTGTTGCATGGTGCACGGTTATCGATCTGCTTGTCGGGTTTCACCCTAAACCCCACACACCCCGTGAAGTTAACAGACTGTGGTGAGGTAGCACCTTACTGGCTTGGGGCTGGCCAGCTTAAGGCGGGCGGTATCTACCTAGTGAGATGCAATGACCTCTCCCACCATCAGAAGTAGCCCCTGGTGTCATGATCTACACCAACACAGTAGGAAATATGAATCAGCCTGGAGTCCTCCCCCAATCCATAGTTTTTCTTTTTCACTGGAGGCTTTTACTTTTTAATACAGTGGGGTCTTGACTTGAGAACTTAATCCGTATTGGAAGGCGGTTCTCAAGTCAAAAAGTATGTAAGTCAAGTCTCCATTGACCTACAGTGCATTGAAAACCAATTAATCCCGTAACAGGCCATTTTTGTTCCATTTTGTTTTTTTTCTGGTCTGTAAGTCAAATCTCAGGCTGCAAGTCAAACCTAAATTTTGCGGCCAGAGAAGTCTGTAACTCAAAAAATCTGTAAGTCAAGCCGTCTGTAAGTCAAGGGTCCACTGTATACAAATCCTTTCTCATCAGTTCAGGTGTGTGAAATGATGCAGAAAGGGAAGACAAGCTGCATGTGCACATGCATGCATGCTCACGCACACACATACAAAATGTCTTCCCACTTTGTCTCTTACCTGATGAGGAAGGATAAAGGCACACATGCCCACAACAAGGCAGTGCCACCACACACTATCCCAGGCAAAACTTCTCTCCCAAGGAAGAGTTTTTGCACAAGTACCTCAGATTCCATACCTCACCCACTCGGGAGGAGGTGGGGCAGAGAAGCCTGCAACGTTGCTTCTGACAGAGTGCCCGTGGGAGGAGGTGAGGCATGAAGTCCAGGGTGCCCGTGCAACACCTGTGGGCCCAGTCGACCAAACAGCACCAAACCACAGTAAGTGCCTATTTCTAGGCACAATATTTTAACTGTTCCCTTTAAATTCTTTTCTACAAGGGCATATTTTCAGGGAGTGTAGATGCTGCTAATTTTGTGTCTTAAGTAGAAGGCAGCAAGAGTGCATCAGGTGGCACATTAGCAATTAGAAAAACATACAAAAAGGAAATGCCTCTTTTGTCTTTTGATTCTTGAGACTGGTGGATGAAGTGCAGTTGATAAAGTTAATCAAGTAGTAGAATCAGCATTGTTGCCAATTGAATGTGCTGCTTTATTTTTACAGATAAGGTTCTTAAGTTGTTTATCTATGTCACTATTCACAGTATGTAATCTTACAAACTCTGGAAAGAATGGCTAGGAGGAATCTTTAGTAAACCCCCCTTCTTTTTTTGGAAGGAAGGAATTAAACTCAGTGAAGGGAACAGAGACAGAATATTAAATAAGATAGTCCAGCTAACTGTTTACATTGAGTATTCTATTTGAATGGCTGTGAGTATAGTGCCACACCATAGTGGCACTAAGTTAGCCATATTCTTCAGGTTTGCTGAAAAAAATAAATTGTGCAGGGCTATTTCATTCATTTTTAAATTTTATTTTCATTATCCAAAATATGTTGTAACTGATTAATACCAATTCTTAACTATACCAAGCCATGCAAAGTTAAATGGTTAACACTAATTGCATTTGGGTGCACTACTAGAAGACCAAGTGTAATGGGGCTTGTGAAATAATGGCAAGGAGCTAAGGAGACTGGAAAATGTCATTCCCCATGATTACACAAAGCTTAGCGGACAATGCTTCAGAACCTCATATCTGGACTTGTGAGGTCTGGAAACTTGTTCATGTTTTTAAAACACACTGCTTTCCTACTTATATTTCCAGTATAGTCACAGCTGTGCAGTGAACTATCCTCCTATGTTATATTTATGTTAAACTGCTGAGAAATCCCATTTAGAAAAGTTCAGAACTAGTGATCAGCATGTCCTCTTCCATCTTAATTTTGAATGGCACTTTAATCCTCTTCCCATAACTGGTCAATTAGGTTGTGTTTTTTTAATTCGTTCCAGAGTGGACTCTGTTGCTTTTCTAATGAACTTATTGAGAAGGCAGTAGGGCTCAGCCATCTGAATTACAGTATTGTTTCTCTAGAGCCTACCTACAGGGAAGGCTGCATCTGGAACTTCCAGGGGCACTTAGTCCAATCCTCATCTGGTTTATAGCTGCTATTGTGAAATGTGATTAATTAGTGTAGGAGAGAGGTGGAGAGGACCAATGCCAATCTCCCCTAATAAGCCAGACCTGCACTACAAAAAGAAAATGGGCTTCTTACATCCCTGAGAATTCTATTGTGGTAGAATTAATTTTTTACCCCAGTATTTATGTCAGATTCAGTGCCATCAATATTTAGCACAAAATAGCATGCAGAAATTCCCCTCAGAAGAACATCCTAGAGCAATTTTAAGATGCATTTTATGAGCCCAAATCCCATTGTCTAAAGAGTAAACTGTAGATGGGCAAAGTATCAGTTTCTTTCTGTCATGTGTTATCTTTTGCTACTTGGAAGTAGCTGCAGGAAGAGGGGTGGTGGTATTTGAGCAGCTTCTTCTTTTTTAATTTTAAAAAAAGATAGACATGTTATTCAAAAATAATAGCTTTCTGCCTAAAATGAAAAATATTACATAATCTTATAGGGACAAAAACTTTTTCCACCCTTGAATTACAGTGAGATCTCTGAAGAAAATTCCTATCTGTAGAACAGCCATTTTTCTCTCTAGCTGCAAAGTGGTTAGTGTTCAGGAATACTCATGAGACAGTTAATACAATTTTGTTTTGAGATAAGTGAAGCAGGAAGAGTAGTTAAACTACTTTAGAAGCATACACAATGAGCATCTTAATGGACTCTGCTGTCGCGAATGGCTCTCCCCCTCTTCTCCTCCAATGATGTTATGAAGACATTTTAATTGTTCTCTTTCAGATGCAGCCGAAATCCCCTCTGGATCAGTTTCTAGTGCCTCTTCTGTCAGCACAACATCTCTGGATACCTTGTACACTGGTTCAACCGAGTCTGCCCTCTCAATGGCTACTTCCAGCCCCAGCAACACCCCTCCACCTATTCCCAGCAGAAGTGTCCACACAATGGTATCAGGTAGCTTAGATGTCAGCCCTGTCATACAAAGGAAGCATGGGGGTGCAAGCAGATCACCCCAGACCAAAAGACCTGCCCCCCGATCTCCTGCTCAAACAGAAGCTTCAAATGTGAATGATGAGAAGAACGCACAAGCCAAGGAGACCATGCCAGCTGCCCTGGCAGGATTAGAAGATTTTCAGTCTCTTCATTTGGAGGATAAAAAATCAGATGGTTCGGAGGGTGTGGAACAGGAACCAGCTGGCCTAGTAGTTTCTGTGCCAAACACAATAGGTGCTGAATTGATAGAGTTAGTCCGCAGGAACACTAATCTCAGTTACGAGCTGTCTCGGGTTGCCATAGGAGTGGTCATTGGCCATATTCAAACTTCTGTTCCTGCCATTAATAGCATCATGGAGCAGATTCTCATCTCCTTGGTGGAGAGCAAGGTAGGAAAAATGTTCCATTTTGTTTCATTGATACATATGTGTCAGCTTGATTTAATTCCATGACTAGGAAATGATTAAAAAGGGCAGAAAATCAAAAGTTCAGATAAACAAGTGGATTGTTCATATATGATTACAAGCGATTTAATAGCAGTTCTACTGCACTTTTTTCATGCTCCAAAGCCTTTCAAGGGAAAGCAAGCAGAGGTTCCCCAATAAAGTGGATGAGACTGTTAACATGGAGAAGAGTAGTGTATGTGGATGCTCCAGAACAGTTGAATCTATCTGTCTATGGGATCGGTATCAACAGTTTCATTTACCCATGCTTTGCCGCAGCCCTATATACAAATTACAAGGGTGCCGCCTTGTGGCCCTTTCCCTACCTCCTTGTATGTTGCATGTAGGGTTCCCTCGTATCCACAGTTTTTGGCATCCACAGTAGATCATGGAACCAATCCCCTGTGGGTATGTGGGTCTTAGTGTAAATTCTAGAGAAGCTTGTTGGCTTTTTTATATACAGTGGTGCCTCGCATAGCGAGGTTAATCCGTTCCGGATTAACCTTCGCTATAGCGAAACATCGCTAAACGGAATTTAAAAAGCCATAGAAACGCATTGAACTTTGTTCAATGCATTCCTATGGCTTTAAAACTCACTGTTAAGCGATGTTCCTCCATAGCGCTGCCATTTTCGCGCCCTCAGTAAGCGAGGGCAGGGCGCGAAAATGCGGCGCGGACCTTCCGGCGGCCATTTTGGAACCGCTGATCAGCTGTTCTCCCCCGCTTCGTTATGCGATATTTGCTAAGCGAATCGCTTAGCGAATATCGCAAAGCGAAAAATCGCCATAGGGGCCATCGCTGAACGAATGCTCCAGCGATGGCCCAGAGCGCCTCGTTAAGCGATTTCATCGCTCAGCGAGGCGCTTGTTAAGCGAGGCACCACTGTAGTGTGAAATGAGCTGAAACAGTTTTTGGAGGGGACCTTTGTTCGTTGAAGATGAGAAATTTTGAGAACATACATCATATCCGTACTCCCAGAATGTAGGATTGCCTAACCTAAGAGGAGTGCTGATTAGGTAGCCTGACAGAGCAGATAAGTAAAAATATTCTGTGTATTCATAATGGTCCCTGAAAGAATAGTCTACCTGGTTTGCTAGGGAGTGGGAGTGAGGAGAGGTTTCAGTTAGTTCATTGAAAATGTGTTACTTCCAGAAAGATTTAGAAGTGTTCACAGATGCATTCAGACTCTTTAACTGTTTGTTCAAACATTTAGATGAATTCATAATCCAGTTTCCTATCCACAGCGAGTTAAATCAGTATAAGCAATAACAGATCGTCATGTTTTAAATATCATAGGCCATGTAGAGTAATTGCTTTTTTACTCAGTAATGATGTATCAATCTTCAGCCTGGGTTTTAGAGGTAGTCTAAAGGTTACACTGCAGCTATTTCGTCTTCGCCATTCATCCAAAGCTGGTCCACAGTTTGGTTTAAAAAACAGTAGTGTCTGACTTATGTCCACTGACAGGGACCCAAAGAGAGCACCTGAAAGCCTTTTGGCTGACCATAGCTTGATCAAACAGGTTTCACAGCCAAAACTAATCTTTAATTTTGTTGCCATGTTAAAACCTGTTGGTTCACCTAAGAATTTGCAGCCCAATGAAATAATGGCTTGATTCTCAGTCTTTGGTGTTGTGGGTTGAGTTGTACAGGTGTTCTAAACTGTTTAAACTCTTAGAGGTTGTTTCCAAATTATGTAGTTGGTTTTTTGCCATTATCAGGAGATGGACTGGCTCAACAAAATAAGCCACAGTCTTTAATTTGCAAGACTTGAATAGGACTGTTAATGATTGGGCTTTTGAATGGTAATTTTTTAAACATTATTTTTAATTTTAAAAACGATTACTCTAAAATCCAGTTATACTCATATACAAAGTAGAAAAAATTATTGGTAGTAAAACATACTAATAAATAACTGTTAAAACTAATCTTTGCTGATTCTACATGGAGCTTAATGTGGTCAGGGGACCAGCTGAACATTTCCGGAATCTGAACTTCCAGAACCTTGGAGTGGGTCAGTGAAGGCAGAATTGTTATTAACATACCTCAAGAAAGTAGACCAAATCTGTCTCTTGTTTTTCTCCCTTTTGGTGTTTGTATACGGCATGTCAGTTTTTCAGTGACTACCATTGATCACACCCAATCCATCCTAGTATTCACTGGCAAACCATCCAGATCCTTCCGTCTTTGGGAAGTTTCCAGTCTAGCCACAAGCAATATTACAGTCAAGTAATTATTTATGCAATAAGGAATTGTTTTATTAAGCAAAAATTGCTAAGAGTAATAGCTGGCCATAATAATCTGTTGTATGGATGATTGTCTGAATGAGGGTTAAGGTGATGAATTCATAAGGGTCATTTTGAGTTGGAAATGACTTGATCACACATAACAACAATATTCTATCCTGCAATCGTTTGATAAACGGTGAACTGGAAATACTTTAATAAATATATAAATTAGACATTGCTTGTTCATTTGAGATTGAACTCTTCAGCATGAAGAAAAAGGCAACAGTCAGTGCTTGGCAATGGGCATCTATACTTTCAAAGAAATGTTGGTTTCCATTGCACTGGTGGAATCTGGTCACTTAGGACTGGTAGGGCTTCCCCATCACAGATCATGTTTTGGAGCCGCTTCACCTCAAGGGAGACACCTTAAGACACAGCATAATACTCCTTTTCTGTACTTGCAAGTTGCTTCCAGTCCCACTCAGCCTCACTGGTAAATACGGAAGCCTTCCCTTCAGGTACCACCTAAAATCTTTTTCTGTTAGAAATCTGTTCTATTAGAAGTGACAATCACCAGATCAAAGAAAGGCACTGCATATTAATCTTAATCCTCTGAAGTTTTGAGGCATGGGGAGATAGAAATAGGCCATTTCATGTATGACCCTTCTGCTTGCAGTTCTAAGCAGGGCAAAACCAGGGGTCAATGAACAACAAGACCTGGTTGTTCACTTGTTCTTATACCTTACTCAGTATTTGTCTGGAGAAGAAGTGATTGTCTTTGCCAATGGGATTGAATGGATATGGACAGCTAGAAGTAGAGGATTTTTTTCCTTTATAAATGAAACTAGAACTTTGATCATGCATTCGCCAGAATGATCCCCCTTGTTACACACGCTCCACCCATCTCAAAGAATCCAACAATTCCTTTTTGCCACTGTTGAGGTTACAATTCCTCTTGATGCTGGAGCTGCGTTTGCTTATTTTGGCCTATTTTTATGCAGTCTTTTTTTATTCTTCCTGTGAGTTTTTTTTTCAAAAATAGGAACATTTTACTGTATTTCTTTTACTTAAACATTTGACATTCCTCTCCCTTTCCCCCTTCCCATCATATTATGTTCCCTATGGGCCCTTTCAAAAGATGTGTCTCCTGTTCAAATAAAACCCCCCTTTCAAATGGACATTCCCAGTGTCTTTTTTGTTTGTTTGGGGCAGAGCACCAGACCCACTCTTGCCAAGTATGCAAGAAGCTTAACTAAGGCAACACTTAAACTAAGACAGCAATATCTGATATCGCTCCTCTGAGACCATTCTCTAAAATCACCCTTAAGTGCTACAATGGACCTGAGTTCTACTGAGTTCTACTCTGATATCCAGGAAGGACACTTCCCAACATGTGACTTTGACTGACACCTATTCTTCCACATCAGCACTGAGACCAAGGCCTACTATGTCCACTAAGTTGACCTCGAAACCAAATATGTGCTAATGAACCAAAGTTTTGTTCAGGTGAATGTCATGCATTTGAGACAAAGGTTTGCCAAGTGTAGGGACACTAGTTGGGAAATCAGTATGGTAGCACTTTGTTTCAACAGTGAAACAGTCTTTAACCATGTGGGAATGTATCACAGCAGTATGGCTCCCACACTGTTGAGGATATAATGTAAAGTTCATCAGTGAGGGTACTAATTATCCTGAATGCCTGATAATAATCCTGTAGGACAGTAGGAAATGGAAACATGTTGTACAGGCAAAGTTGCTACCATAAAACAATAGGTAAGGTGAATATTTCAAGTTCTTTTGCCAAATAAGCCATCCCCTGTCCACACTTTGATTCTACCTCCACACATTTGAAGTAACATATAGAGGCAATGGCACAATGAAATGCATGTACACATGTGGCGAACATGTATTCTCCTCTCCCCATGTATGTTTTAGCCTTACAGAGCATTTTATAAGGATAGCACATAGATGAATAAGCAGATGCACGTTCACCACATTTTGGTATTAAATCATGTGTGCAGAAGCAGGAGTATGGCATGTTTGCAGAGGTATCCAGGGCTTGTGGTCTATGCCCATGTTATTGATGGTGTGCGAAATAATAGACTAAACCTCAGATGCCTGTCACAAGAAGGAATGAGATACTCTTACAGCTCAGTTGGGCAACAGGACCAAGAGAAACAAGAAAATTGAGGTATTATTTTTCCATGGTCCTGAATTAGTGTATGCTGGCTTCTCTCTCCATCCTTGGCTTGGTTGATGGTGAGTTAGCTATTCCAGTGCAGCTACCTTTTTAAAACTAATTTCAGCTGCCACATGTGTTTTAGGGAATCCTGACAGACTACAGTATGTGCAATATCAACAATATTATTGTGTTTCTTCTCCTTTAGTCTTTGCTATTTGCTGCAGAAACAGAGCAGCAATGCAGGCAGACCTAATGAAGAATTCTACCAGCAGCTCATCCTTCAAAGAGCATATTGGGAATAAGTCTCTGATAATGGATTCTAAATTTGATTTAGTAAAGTGCTGCTTTGACTTTTAATTTAAAGTAGGAGGACGGAAGAAAGGATACAACTAATTAAAGAATGTAATATGAGGCCTAGAAAAAAAGGTGAGGGATTTAGTGTAGAACAGTGTGAAGCTTTAATCAATGATGATGTCTTATTCTACTTGGGGCTGGGGGTGGAGAATCTTAGAAAATCTTACAGCTCTCCTCTGCCTGAGAGGGCAGCATTAAAATTGTACTCAAGAATTGGTATCCACACAATATGTGAGTTTATAAAAAAGATTCCCTTAATACTGTTTTACTCGGGGAGGTGGGACTCACAAATGTACACTGAGAAGTAGTTTTACTTTCCCTGAACACAAAAAAATTCAATGATTGGAGGACTCTGAAAACAAGATACAGTAATTCTTCCTCCATGCTATTCCTGGAGCCCCTTTCTTTCCACAGTTTTTGTCTTTCTAACTGTCAGAGGAACCAGACTGTTGTGATGTCCATACTAGTGTAGTGACAGGATGAGACCTTGAACCTTCATGAGTAGAGCTGAGTTCTCTTCTTGTAAAGTTGGAAGTCAGTTGCTTCAAACAATTGAGTTCAATTCTGAGCTGATTTGGTATGAATATCTCATTAAATGCTGTACTTTTTTTCTTTAAAAAAGTTCAGTTTGCTTTTTCCAAAAGGCTTCTATATTCAATTGCATTGAGCTGGAAGTTGTGAAAGGATTTGCTTGTTGGAGCCTGTGGGCAAACCATGAAGGGTTTCCTTTTTCTATTCTCAAATGGAAAAATAATTCTGATGTAGTGAGTTGGGTATCAGACTGTGACTCAGGAGACCTGGTCCCAAATCCCTCTTTTTCCATAGAATCTCACTGGAGGCTACCAATAGCAAACCACTCCTTGGACATCTCACATACCTCTGAAACTCTGAAATGTACTGAAGAAGCTATGTGAGCTTTCATTGTTATCATGAGGGTCATCTCAGCACTGATGTGGTACCATGTAGTTTTCTGATCTATGTCATCTTTTAAATCTTAGATCTGCAAAAACTCTTGACAGTGAACAGGCCTCACAATTAGAAAACGCTTTGTCAAGATAAAACCTGTAACTGCTGCCACCAAAATAAGCTCTCTGTATTTTAAAGAACTTGATTCCTATGGTGTAGCTTTAGGATTGTCTAAACCTCTAGAGACAAGGTGTACAGTGTTAACATGTTTTTTAGGGGATTTATTTATTGATTTGATTTGATTTGATTTGATTTGATATATACCCTGCCCATCTGGTCTAAAAGACCACTCTAGGTGGCTAGAGTGTAAGGGAATTAAGTATTGCAGTTGAAATAATATAATGTAATTGATTAAATATTGCCTATGAAATATTGTCTGCTATTCTTCCATATCCAAATAAAGTCTCCAACATTTCTCACATGTAAGATTTCCTTAAACTCCATTTCAGCCAGTCCTTTATAGACAGAAACAGATGCTATACAGGAATGTCTTTCTGCCTGCAGCTTTTCCTGTTGCCTCTGGTTTCCAAGAGGATGTTATTTCAAGTACTAATTGCTGAAGTTCTATCTGGTCAGAGCTCTGCCTGAGATCTTACTTTGTTGGATTCTGCTCTTCGCTTGAAATTTCATTACAACCTCACCACAGAGTGTCCTGCTCACTTTAGCCACCAGATTCTTGACGTTGCTGTGAAGTTCTTCGTGCAGGGCTGCCATCTTCCTCAGCTTTGATCATGTCCTTCAGCCACAGAGCCTCTTCTTCAGCTCTGGTCATCCACTGCTGTCCTTAACCAAAACACTAATTGTCTCCTACTGTCTCTAATGGATTTTTCCTATTCCTTTTTTATCTTCTGGCTGTAACCTCTGGCTAATCAAGTCTCTTACAGATGTTATTTTTGTTGATACCCTTGATCCTTTTGACAATTTTAGTTTATTCCCCTGAATGTTTGAAAATTGTCAACTTGAAACCTCATTTCTGTAGTCAAGGCTGAACTATAACCATAACTGCTATTTTAGGCGCAGTACACAGCAGCAAACCTGGGCTTTAGGATAATTGGTTGTATTATAAAATTGTTCAGAGGTCACTCAAAGCATATACACATTTGAAACATAACAAAATGGATGGGTGGAGTACAGGGTTTCATGTGTAGCTTCATTAATTCGGCTTCTACAAGATATGACTGGATACAATTATTGGGGATGACAGTAGATTTCTGCTGCTGTCCCCAATAATGGAGAACCACATCAGGATGCATAACACAGAAGAGGCACCACTAGCTATGGCTGTTGTACAGTGGTGCCTCGCATTATGATGTTAATTCGTTCCAGCGAAATCGCTGTAGAACGAAAACGTCGTAATGTGAAAAGAAAAAACCAATTGAAACGCATTAAAACCCATTTAATGCGTTCCAGAGGCCTGTTAACTCACTGTCCAGCGAAGATCCTCCATAGGGTGGCCATTTTCGCTGCCTGTGCAGCGAGGAATCGATCCCAGAAACCAGCAGGGGGCCATTTTGTTTACCTGGTGGTCATTTTGAAACCACCGATCAGCTGTTGGAAAATTGTCGTTTTGTGAAGAATCAGTTTCCGAAGCAGGGAACCAATCATCGCAAAGCGAAATTCCCCCATAGGAAACATCATTTTGCGATCGCAAAAAGTTCATCGTAATGCGGTTTCGTCATTAAACGGGGCAATCGTAAAGCGAGGCACCACTGTACGTCCATACATGCGAATAGATGAGGAGCCATTTCTAAAGTGTGGGTTTTGCTCTTCAAACCTATTAAGAGTTTTCATGTCAGGAGTACTGATCTCAAACAAACAGAAAGGTGATTGATTGATTTAGTGATTGATTGATTTTTTAATGCCCATCTGGCTGCTAAGGTACCCAGGAAACAAGGAAATCTGTGTGTACCTTAAGACTTTAATGAAGACAGGCCTTCCCTTTAATGAAGACAGGCCTTCCCTGAATAAACTACACTCTGATACAATAGTGTCCAATAATATAATTTCTATCATACTGCCATGCCCCATGTTTTTATTTTCTTCTATGCTTTTAATTGTATTTATTGTATTATAATTTTATCCTCATTGATTTTCACCCCTATTAATGTCACTATTTGCTATTTTATTACTGTGTTTTTGTTGATTTTTCTAAACCGTCCAGAGTGGCCTTGGCTGCTAGATGGGTGGTACAGTGGACCCTCGACTTACAGACGGCTCGACTTACAGACTTTTCGAGTTACAGACTTCTCTGGCTGCAAAATTTAGATTCGATTTGCAGCCAGAGAATCAACTTACAGACCAGAAAAAAACCAAAATGGAATAAAAATAGAATAAAAACCACTGGTTATGGGATTAATCGGTTTTCAGTGCATTGTAGGTCAATGGAGATTCGACTTACAGACTTTTCGACTTGCAGCCACCATTCCAATACGGATTAATTCCTTAAGTAGAGGGTCCACTGTATATAAATCAAATAAATAATAATAATAAATAAGTGCTGTTGTTTGTTGCCCAGTTACTCAGTTGCAAGTGCTTGGCTGAATGCCTTGCAGATGTTGGAATGCCAGATAAATCCAGAATAGCAAGTTAATGCAGTGCAAGAAGCCAAGAGGGTACCCAGTGTGGTATAGTGCAGTGGTCCCCAACCCTGGGCCTCCAGATGTTCTTGGACTTCAACTCCCAGAAATCCTGGCCAGCAGAGGTGGTGGTGAAGGCTTCTGGGAGTTTTAGTCCAAGAACATCTGGAGGCCCAAGGTTGGGGACCACTGGTATAGTGGACAGAGAGATGGAGTAGAATTCTGGAGTCCCGGTTTTCAATCCCCACTTGGCCATGGAAACACCCTGGGGGTGTAGAACTGGTAAAACCACTCCTTAAATACAGTAGTGCCTCGACTTACATCCATAATCTGTTCCAGAAGGTGGACGTAACTCAAAATGGTCATAAGTCGAAGAATGCATTCCCATAGGAATGCATGGGAATGGATGAATCCGTTCCAGCCAAAAAAAAAATACCCCCCAAAAATAAAATAAAAATGAAACACCGCAAGCTCCATAGGAACACGCTGGGGCTGCAAAACACACACACACACACATACACACACACCAAAAATAAACAGAGCAAGTCCCACGCTGGGGCTACAAAAACACATACATACACACAAACCCCAAAAATAAACAGAGCAAGTCCCACGCTGGGGCTGCAAACACACACACACACACACACACACACACACACACACACACACACACACACACACACACACACACACACACACACACACACACACACACACACACACACACACACACACACACACACACACAAAATAAACAGAGCAAGTCCCATGCTGGGAAAGCACAAAAAAATCACCTAAAAACAAACACAGCACAGAAACATAACCCCCCCAGCCCAAGACCACCCTGCAAAACCCACCCAGAACAGTTTTTATAAAGCAAACAGCAGCATCTTACCTTAGCAGGCTTCCTTTGGTGGTGCCTCCGGGAGATGGGATCGGGGCCCCCTCCGCTCCCGTGCTGAGGAGAGGCAAGGAGCGCCGAGGCCCGATGTGGCTGCCCCCGCGAACAGCTGCTGGAGTTGGTGCCGTTGCTGGAGCAGGAGGCGGCATCAGGTACCCCCAGCGGGGGGGGGCGCTCCTTGCTGCCCTCTGTGGGGCCGCTGCTGAGTCCCTGAGCAGCAGGTGGCTCGCCCGCCGGGGGTGCCCACCGCCACCTCCCGCTCTGGCACCAGCTCCACTGGTGGCATCGTCCCGCCTCCCCCCGCTGCTGCATCCCTTTCCCTAACCATTGGGGTGAAAAAGCTACAAAGAAGCAGCCTCTTCGCCACCAACGGTTTAAATTCCCCACCTTTTTCTCCTGCCTATTTTTGTTTGTTGCTCAAAGCTCCGGCCGCAAGTCAAAGCAAAATTTTCTGGCTGGAGCTGGTTGTAACTTGAAATGGTCGTAAGTAAGGACAGTCGTAAGTCGAGGCACCACTGTATCTCACTTACCTTGACATCCCTATGGAAGTTGCTGTAAGTTAGTTCCTACTTGATGACACATAGCTAACTAAGAACCAAGGAACTGTTCTTTCTCTCTCACATAGCAGCCAGGTATCTACAAGTGCCGTGCTTGCCACCACTACCCTGTAAAAGAGGCCTGCTCTGTAACGGGATTATAGCTCTAGGAGGAGAAGGGAGAAATCCTGTAATTACTACAAACTCAGCCAGGAAGCTGAGCTGGCTTCTAAATGAAATGGTAGGTTTTTTAATGGACTGCCCTTGAGAGTGGCTCGATAAATTGAATTAAAGGTCTGCCTGGCTCAGCCCTGTTAATCTGGACTATAGTCTCCTGGGGTGTCCATTTGAGCTCATGGCCCCTTCTCTTGCATTAACTGTATGTAATACAAAGTTGTAATAGACAGTAGTCACCAGAGAATAGCACGAAATCATATCTTCCTTCTAGGAAAAGAGAGTGGGCCTGAAAGGAATTGACTGTGCTCACCTGGAGAAAGCTAACGAACCAATAAGATGATTGTGTTTAGATCGCTGTTGCTTCTCTGGAGCTGCTAATGGGGGGGTTTGAGGGGCTGGAATGGAGCTGTTTTTGCAGGAATGCAGTTAGGTTTGCCTACCGAAACCAGAATTCCATTTGTTAGCAGCAGGAGTGATAGGAATAAACCATGCAGAAGGACAAACAAAAATGGGCACAAAACAGATTTTTCAGATATTGCGGGATTTCTTCGTTTAAGGTGTCTCTTGCTTTCCTGATGCATAATTTGATTCCTGGATTGTGAAGGAGTGGCTGTGTAGTTGTAATCGCTGCCAGTTGCTTAATAAGAGCAGATCTGACCCCAGCAGTGTGAGCAAAAGAAATGAAGTTAGTGCTGAAATTGCTTTAAGGCAGCACACATGAGATGTCAAGAAGTTAGTCAGATTAGAGAGCTTTGCTGATAGATTGATCTTGTTCAAGTCCATTAGCCACTTGGTGTGTGGTGGAAAGCCTATGAAATGGGAGATGGTAAGGAAATAGATGTGCAATTGTGTGTGTTGAGAGGTGGAGAAAGAGGTGGGATGTGATTGCAAAAGCAAGAAGAAAAAGAGAGAAATTTTACAACTTAATTGGCCTGAATGTTCTGTCATTACAGTTTTATTTATTTATTCATTCTAATTAATTTGTTGCTGGGTTTGAATAATGTTTATGCATTTTTCCATCCATAGACCTTCAATCCACTGCATTTTCATGTGTCTAGTTTTAATTTTATTATAATACAAGCTTGATTTGTTCATGGAAGTGATGTGCATTTTTAAATAGTATGGTTTATCTGAAGATGTATCATGAAGTACATATCCAGGACTGCAGTTTTGCTATATTTTGAAAAATACGTGCACACACGCATGTACACACATACACACCACATAGGGCCTCCTCTGTTTCAACAGTGCTTCTTCCCTTCCCCCCCCCCCAAAAAAAGTGTGTTTTTTCCCTCAGGGTTTATAGTGGAATGAATCCTCTCCTAGGTCCAAAATATCATTTTTAAGAAATGAGAAATCATTTCTGGTTTTCCATAAAGGCTACTTAGGCCCAAAACTGACACTGGACAGGGACATACTTAATTGTGTACACAAGCCTTTTGGTTAGTGTGATTGGCATTTTATGCTATTGGTATTTTGTGGGTGGGTGCGGGGTTAATAATAATATGGCAGGGTTTTTGAAAACTGATAGATGCCCTCCAGGGTGTGTAAAATCAGTGATTTTTTACAAGTCAGATTGATTTAAACCACTATTTAAATTAAAAATCATTTTTCATTTAAATTGTCCAAAAATCCAATTTTAAAAATTTTCAATTGTGATTTCAATTTTGATTTAGACCAATTTATTTAAATCAAACCCAGCCTGCGGCCCTCTGAGTTCTGGGAGAGGGAGAGGACAAAAATAAACTCTAGAGCTGATAAAGGGTCCCCACCTCTGTTTTACAGCTTGGGAATTCTGTGCCATGGACTTATTTCTGATTTTGTTGTTGTTGTTGTTGTTGTTTCATCTGACACTAATATTAATGCTTTCATTTTTAGTTCTTAATATTTTAATGTTTTAATACTGTTCCTAGGCCTTGTGCATTTTTTTGACTTGTAAACATTTAAGATGTTTTGAACTGAAATGAGGCAGTGCTGAAGTGGGAAAGGTTAATGAGCAACAGAATCTTTGCTGAGTAAGCTAATGACAGTGGAGGAGGGGTCAGGATTCGGGGATCAGAAGAATAATGGTA
Source organism: Pogona vitticeps (assembly GCF_051106095.1). Taxonomy (NCBI): domain Eukaryota; kingdom Metazoa; phylum Chordata; class Lepidosauria; order Squamata; family Agamidae; genus Pogona; species Pogona vitticeps. Next base: position 64,504,750 of record NC_135784.1, on the reverse strand, counting down.
TGACAGTATATAGTTCAGTGCTTACAGTTGCACAGAATGTCCGCTACACTTTAATGAGATGGCATGATTTTGTGAAATAGGTGGGGATGGATATAGAGAACGGTGCTGGGGATCCATGACAACACCTTTTCCTTGTATTTCTACTACTAGCACATCATGTGAAGAAGATACAGGAGAGATACATATGTGTGGGAAGCTTGCTGTCAAGTGAGAAGTATGTAGCTAGGATTAATTCTGCTAATTGCACAGAAGGTCTAGTACGTGCTTAACTAGCCTCACAGTCTTTTATCAGACTGTGATAAAAGAGTTTTAGGAATTCTAGGAGAGACTACCTCAGTAGTACACTGAAGAAATATTATTTATTAATAAAGCTGAACACTTCATCTTACCTTTAAACTGTTTTCACTTGCCCCATTTTTAAAATAGCAGTCTGTTTTTGATATTGCCGCTGCTGCTGAGGATTCCTTTCATATAACGTTTAAAATGGTGTATCCTTGAAAATCAGTTACAAGGATATGTAGGATTTCCTCTTCTGTTGCTGCAACAGAGTTTCCTTGGGATGTTAATAATTCATAGCTTTTGGCACATCATCCTCTTTCCTCCAGTTTTGATACCTACTTTCTCTGAACTCTAGCACTTGAGAAACAGCATGGAGAGAAATTCTGGAAAATAATTTTTCAGATGGTATTCCTTGATAGCAGTAGAACATGTGTCTTTTTCATGGCATTCTGTAAAATTTTCCCAGTCTCCATCCCTTAAATGAATGAATAGGGAAAGTTTGTGTCTCATGAACTTTTGTGGGGTTTTGGCCAAGCCCTATTGGGAGAGTGTTTAACATTTGGAAACCTACAGGAAACACAGCTTAACTTGGTCTTTGGTAAGTAACTTTACTTGGAAGAATTCTGAAAGCAAGCAAAACAGTAGGAATGTCAGAATGAAAATAAGCTGATCATTAAATGAATTGGGGTTCTTTTTAACAGTATACATATAATAACATAAAGTGGGCAGACCTAAGACTTGTGCTATTTACTTGGGTTGGTTTTTTTTTAAGCTATAATCCCAAGATCTACCAACTGGAGCTTTGTGTAAAGAGAGAAGAGAATAATGAGTTCAGGGATTAGTGTGAGTACCAGAACCAAATAAAGTTCACAGTCCTTTCTTGATTAGCTCTGTTAAATAAAGACATTAAAATACCACCTGTTTTGGGATGCCTGTGCTTTTTGTAGTGCACCAAGTTGTGCTTTCGTGATGTCTGGTTTCTAGGATATTCTGTCAAAGACTGGGATGCCAGAAATGAGCCAGCTTTTTATGATCTCTCATGCCACAAAAAGCAGTTCTTGAGAATGGTATCGATTCAGTGCTTCAGATAAGCAATTTTGAAGATCTTAACAGGTTCACACATCAGATTGATAATAAACTAATGAGCAAGTGAGTTTCTGAGAAGTATAATTGATTGAGTTCAGAATCCGTTATGTATAGTGAGGAATGATTGTATCTCAAGCCTTCAGTGCATGCATTCAGTGTGAAGGTCCTGGGATTAATCCTTGATATCTCCAGCAGAGACTGGGCAGGATCTCTGTCTGAAATCTGTAGAAGCTGCTTTGAGCCAGTATAGACAAAAACCAGGTAAATGGTGGCCAATATTCTTTCCGAGAATAGGTGAGAAAATTATATTGTAAGTGGTTCTGGGCATGTTTTGACTCAAATGGGAGCTTGTACAGTATTGTTTTTCTCATGTAAATCTTTCAGTGATGCCAGTTAAGGATCTCCTTGGGTGTATCTAAGCTGCTATGCTTTCAGGAACTTTATGAATAACAATTTTTAAAGGTACCCAGAGAGGGTTTTTTTTATTATCATTATTTGGCCAAGCCCTATTGGGATAACGTTTAATATTTGGAAAGCTACGGGAAACAAAGCTTAGCATGTGGCAGAAATTGATACTTATATCTGCATTTGATGGATAGGTGGAGCGTGAAGAATGAACTAGAATGATGATACAGAGGTAACAATTTTATTAGCAATTTATAAAGTGCTGTTGGGTAAGTAAGCGCTAGTGGGAGGCTGGAACATGGAAAGGAGAGAAGACATATCCATCTCTTTGTAACTGGGGTCCTAAGGCTATGACGTTACAAATTTCAAGCACACAATCTTCACCCCAGTGTTGCCTGCCTTTGTGACAAAACCAATGTTGCATTTAGAGAAAAATGCATTCCAGCATGTCCTATCAAGAAGCAGGTGACAGTGACTTTATAACACTTCTGCAAATATGGGTTGATATATCCAATCAAGTGAATACCATGGCTGGCAGATGGAAAAGCCAACAGTTTTACCTTTCCCAAACTGCTGAAGCCTTTTCAGGCATGATTGTGTTCAGTGAGCTGTATTGTGTTGATGCTTTGGCTCCTCGGGATATATATATATATCTTTGAGGAATACAGTATGGTTTTCTGTTTACTGATAGAATTAACTGTTAGAGCTGTTTGCCTTCATTTTCCCAGGACACTGAGTAGAATAGACATTCCAGTTTTCAAATCATTAATTAATGCTTATGTTCTTGTAAGTAATACTAACCTCTTGCAGAACACGGCCAAAGAGCCCGAAAAACCCACAACAACCAATACTAACCTCGTTGAGACTCTAGTGGGATTAACAGCAGAACAAAGTGTACAAAATAATCCATTTGAAGGCCCAAAAAGTGGTTTCTTTTAGTCATTTAAAGCTTCATAATCGTAGTGACCTATCATAGTCTCACATTGGCATATGAGTAAATATAAAAAGCAAAATTGTTGATATCTGTCCTGGCATTTCAGTCTTTCCCTTCATGGTTCCCCAGGTGACTTTGCCCCCTTTCTCATGACACCATCATTTGGTGGTCCCTTTGGTTGTTTTATTGCATTAAAACATTTGGATGCAAATGTTGTCACACTGGATCAATCTACAGGTATATTTCAAACCTCTTAAAGTGATTATCTTTCCACTTATTTTGCTCTAGAAGAGTGACTAACACTTTCCTGTTGTTGCTTTCTTCATGTAGAGAGCAGTGTTCTGAAGAGAAGAGCTTCTACTTGCCAGTAGGCTGTAGGCACACATAGGAGCCCAGATTTTTCCCAGTTTTGTGAATGTGTTGAGGTTCCAGGGGAGCACAGGTTTTTCTGCTTCAGACACTTTGCTCTCCTTGTGGAGGAAGCAGCAATGGAAAAAGGAGAAGGAGCTAGCCACTCCTCTCTATGCATGAGTATAACAAATAGACACAGAACAACTGAACAACGCTTAGGTCAGTAGTTTTCTTTGAAAAGTCTCACTAAGATGCATTATACACAAGAAAAAATATTTACCATCTACCTGTAGTAATTAAGAGTACAATCTGGGCATGAGATACCACTTCCCATATAATGTATGTGCATAATTGAATCATTAGCAGAAATATTATTCTGTAGTCTGCTTCCATCAGAGTTTAAGAAGATAGCAGGATCTTTCCTCAGTGGCAGCCTTGAGGTTACAAAGCACTTTACAGAATCTTGTCTTACATGTTTTATGTTAACTGTTAACAGTAAAATAAATACATTATTTTATTTCTGAGGTCCATAGCCATGCATAATAATACTAATTGCATGCCAACAAGTAGATTTTGACTTACAGTGACACTTTCTAGAGTTTTCTAGGTAGAGGACACTCAGAGGTGGTTTATCATTCCATTTTCTGGGGGCACCCTGGGACTGTATAGTTTGCCCATGGCTATGCAGGCTGGTTCTTCTCCCAGAAAGTTCTTCTCCCAATGGAAAATTGAACTCGCAACTTCTGGCTCAGCAGCCAGGTACCTTATACATGGATGCTTTTGTTGGATTTCCTGGAATTCACTGGTTTAGATGCTAATCTTAATTTTTATTTCTGGCAAGCCATTTTGGGAACCATTTTGGATTAAAAATCATTACTTAAATCATAAATAAAAATGAAACATGCTGTTGATTTCTTAGTTGCCGTAGTTAATATGACATTTAACAGAATTTCCCCCTGAGCTTTATTCTACATGGTTAATCATTTTTAAAACATTTATGCTGAAATCCTTTGCATATTAATCTATGAATAAACTAAGTAGGACTTACTTGTGAACAGACATATATAGGATTGCAGGCCTTATCCCCTTCCAGCAATTGTACAACATTCAATGGGAAATCCAGATTCAGCGCAGAAGAGACTCCCTTCAGAAAGAAATGTGCTGACATGCTGTATTTTCATGCATTTGCAATAACTGTCAAAGTTATTGGCTTTGTGAAGACAAATTGCAGTGGAAAAGTTAAAGTGTTAAGTTAAAGTGCTTTTCCTTCTTTTTCTTCTTCAAGAATCTGTGTTCAGGACTGCCTTCAGGACAGATCTGCCATGATGAAGAAAGGCTGAAGGTGATCTTTGCAGATCTAGCCCGGCACAAAGATGATGCTCAACAACGTAGTTGGGCGCTCTATGAAGATGAAAATGTCATTTGCTGTTACTTGGAAGAACTGCTTCGCATTCTGGTAGTTTCCCACTCTCACTTTGGTGGCAGGAAAGTCTTGGTTAAAATTGCTTGTTCAGCAGTTTCTTTAGTAGAAATATGGAACTAATAGCAAGATAGCTTAATTTATTAGTTGATAGACAGTGGATGGAAATTAAATGAAAAATGTAAATGCATTTCTGCCATGCATGTGTTGTAATAACCCAGGCATCATCTATACAGTATTCCCCCTGAGAGATCTGCACTTCTAGAACATAAGGAGTTGAGATATGCAATCACTTTACCTTTGCTTGTTTTAAAACTGATTATTAAAAGAAGAACTGAACAGGTAGGAATATGTATTGAAAGACAGACACTTTGAGCAGATACATTTGGTAGTTAGCTGGGAGTTTGGGAAACAAGAATCTGGAACAACTTACATCTTTTTAACTTGGTACATTGGGGTGCATATCCTTTGCATAGAGATGTGAAACCTACCGTATTTTTCGCACCATAAGACACACTTTTTTTACCACAAAACAGGGGGGGTGGGAAGTCTGTGTGTCTTATGGAGCGAAGAAAACAGATTATATTTTCCTGTTTTCTTCTCCTAAAAAATTGGTGCGTCTTATGGAAAGGTGCGTCTTATGGAGCGAAAAATACGGTATGTAGGGAAAGGGTTTTTACTACAGCAAAACCTCTCCTCCTCAAAAGCCAGGCCTGAAATGAAAAACAGTAGAACTTTGGTGTGAATTGGAAGGGAACGAGCCTTCTTATGAACTATTTTTAATTCCAGAATAATAGGTGATAGAATTTCTTAGTAGCATTTTAAAATAATGTTTTTAAAAGCAAATCCCCACTCATGTACATTTTTGATTTGAAATTCAGTGGCGATACTGTTACCGATGATAACATTACTATCACATTTTGCAAGATTACTAAAAAAACAGCACTTTTAAGATTGGTGCTCGGTGTTGTAGAAGCAGGGACATCTTCAGGAGTTTTGAGAGTCTGGGTCTAATTGTATGTCCAGATTTATTGCATTTGTTTATTCCATGCTATCTGAATAAAGGATGAATGAATGCTTATTACACTGACTAGATAATTGTTTTGAGAGGAGGTGCCCTTTAAAAAAATGTTGGTAGTAATGGTTTTTCTATGTTATGCTGAAGTGTAAAAAAAGAGATCCAAGGAACTATAGTAGCAGTGTGCAAGGGCAGGGCTTTCTTGGTGGGATTTTGCATTTTGAACAGCTGACGCTGTGCCTCCTAAACCAAATCATACACTGCAAAGAGATTTGCCCCTGAAACATTTAATATTCAAGAGAATCAAGGACACATTTGCCTGGTGCATTCAGAAATTGTTGTGTACTTCTTGTGTCCTGGGAAATTTATGGAACTAGTTGTTGTTTTGTTTTTTAGTGCTACAATTTTATGTTTGGGAAGTGGAAACGGTTGGAGTAAAATTGCAACTTGAACTTCCTTCTTGGCTTTTATTAACAATCCACTCTTGATACATCAGAACATTTTTTCTTCCATGTTTCCAGACAGATGCAGATCCTGAAGTTTGTAAGAAGATGTGCAAGAAGAATGATTTTGAATCAGTTTTGTCCCTTGTTGCATATTATCAAATGGTACGAGATTGCATCCAGTTTCCATTGTACTAACTAGATCAATAGAGCAGTGATGCATACAAGTTCTATTAAATCCTAAATCACTACAGCATGTTTTTTATTTACGTGTCAGATATATTTACTGATAATTTGGAGCAAGTGTAAATGAATGTAAATGCAAGTTTAATACGGATGGGTCATTCCAAATCTTACCCTTAGTATTTTCTATTCTATTAATTTTTTAAAATGTATTTAAAACATTTGGCTACTTCCTCCTGCCCACCAGCATTCCAAAAACAACTGACAATGCATTAGTTATTTAAAAATGTATTTGAAAAATAGACTAAGAAATTATTTAAAAGCAAATACCAAATATTCTTTAAAAGCTAATATCATACAACCTCTTCCACTGGACTGTGGGTGGATCACCCCATCTAATTTTGGAAATAAGCAGCCAGCTGTAAAACTAGGAGTATTATGTGTTACAGTGAAGTGGCAAGAACTCAGGAGGTATAATCTTAGAAATGTTAGAACTCCAGAGCTGGAAGGGATTGTATGGATCATCAACTCCAGCCCCTGTCAAAGAGGCACAGTGGGAGAATCTAACTCCCAACCTCTGGCTCTGCACTGAGCTGTCCAGCAGTTCTTGAGGAAGAAGTGCGGAATCTGATGTTGGTTTTGTAAAACAGGCAAGAGTAAGATGTAAACAAAGGGGGGGGGGAAGCAATTAGCACAGAGATGGTTTGGAGCGTGCAACCTCAGGAAAAGAATGGATAAAAATAAGGTTTGTATCTGGGTCATGGGGACTTTCTTACATGGGAGAAATAAAGAGTAGCTGACTCCCTATTAGGAGTTTGCAAGACAGAGCTAGCTGTCCTGTTTTTTAAAAAAAGCTGCACTAAGGAATAGAGGTAGCAGCTTTGCTGTCATCAGGAGGAAGGATTTCCAAAAATGCCTTGGGAACACAGGCAGGCTGTTCCTTCCCTTCTCTTAATTGAGGCACATGTGTGCATTGGTAAACAGCTTTGGATTAGAAACTGGGTTATGAAGAGACTTCCCTGTGAGAAAGGAAGGAAATCAAGTATGCAGGGAACATGTGGGAGTTTGCCTTTGGTGCCTTCAAAAATGAGTCCTCTGCTTGCTTCATCCCTTTTTTCAGAGTTCACTGTTATAACAGCCTGACCCAGATAACTTGTTCCTCTTAGTCTCACCTTTTCCCATTGCATGGTATCATTGCTCTATTTTGCTTGGACTCTTCTCTTTTAAAAATCCGCAGTGTGTGGAATGCAGTGTGCCACCTGGAGGTGCGACTGATGGTCCCCTTGTATAGGCCCCAAATCAGTGTGGTTTTTCCCCCACATGTAATGTTGCTTTTTGTGACATCGTACCTGAAAGGATCTCCACAGAAAAGAAGCAAGTTGAGGGTTAAGGTTATTGCTTTGGGAGAAGCTTCAAAAGGTGGCTCATGTTTTGACAGGATGCTCATAATAGTTATCTGCAATATACAGTTCATGTGGGTGTTCCTACTAACATTTCTTCTAACAGAATTATTTTGTGGCAAACTGCTCTGAGGACATTGAGCCAGTTCTCTGTTAGTGTGAGTTAGAAGGCTCTCTTTGGGGGAGTGATGCTGTTCCCTTGTATCCCAAACAGTGTACTGAAAGTTTTGCGTCTTTCGGTGTTATCTCCATGTGACTTGTGGTGTTATGGATCAGCACAGAAGACTCCCTAGATGACAGTACTGTGTAGGTCCATTTAAAAGTGGGAAGGAGATCTCCATCTTTGTGCTGAATTGTTCAGATTTGGGTGCAGTGATTTTTCTCAGTAATGATTGGAAGAAAGAATGGTGCAAACTGATAAACACTGGAAGTCGGCAGACACTTCACAATGCAGCCTGTGTTTTGATATGTGACTTAGAGCTGCTTTCAGTAACACACCCGACCGTAAGCTAAGCTGTTGTGGTAATACACAAAAGGGGAGTGCCATTTAGGTTTCATTAATTAGCTTGTTATGCCACAAAATGGTATTACCCAGGTAAGGTGTGAGATGTCTGACTTTACATGCCTGCATTAAAAATCGAAGAATTAAAAGTATTAAAAGCATACTTTGAAGAAGGTTTCTAGAAAACAGACAAGAAGTAATTTCTGAGAGAACTCATAGTCCACCTTGTATTGCCAGCAGACCATTTGGCAACCAAAAGATATTTTGACCATTTTCATATATTACATACGTCTAAACAAAAATGAAGGACACATCTTTTTCTTATTCAGATAGAAGAAGAAAATGTAGTGGTAAGATCTGTTATATGATATCTCTGCCATTTCAGATAATCGAATGGCCAATTTCCATTTGGACTCACCTATTGGGGAAACTGTTGATTGATACAGTTTGTGCATGTTTTGCTAAATTCAGTTTTTAAACTGAGTACGAGGCTCATATTATAACATTATCTGTGAGATGTTTTGGCTCCTTTTGCCAGGGGAAAGATGGCATAGAAATAAGATAAATGTCAATTAGAACAGAAAACAATTTTCAGCTAGATGTTTTGTCATCAAATACCTTCCCTTTTTTAGGAGCACAGGGTCGCATTACGGTTGCTGCTGCTGAAGTGTTTTGGTGCAATGTGCAACTTGGATGCTGCTGTGATCTCTGCTCTTGTGAATTCTGTTCTGCCCATGGAGCTTGCCCGAGACATGCAGACACATACGCAAGGTGAGGCATATTTAAACAGGACATCTTCGTGCATCTCTCTGACTTTTGGTGGGTTGTTTTTTTTCCCCTCATCGTGACCTGTTTGCTAAGGTATTGTGCATTTTTGAAGAATGTGCATTCAAAGCTGCTGCAGCAGGCATGGGAGTGGGGATCAGTTTTGAGCAGCATTTGATGGAAAGGCAGGACACTGGTTCAAGAACTGAATAGTAGTAAATGTTTGGACTGTGATCTAATCTGTTGCTGTCAGAGTCTATAACAGTGGTGGTGTGGGGAAGAATGAAATTCACACCAGGTAGAAGCAAATCAGGGCCTAGACAGAACTATGAATGGAAAGAGAGGAGACTAAGGTGAGGTAAGTCTGGAAGTCATGTTCTCTTACCTAATGTAAGAGATGTCTGCAAAGTTCCTTGGCCATTTTGGAAGCTGATAATGCAGTTTGGTTCAGATTGAAAAATGGCCCGGTATGCCATTAACAGATGTCAGTTTTGCCTTTCCTTTTAAAATCATCTCCTTGGTAGCTGAGTTAAGCAAAATGCTTGATGAAGGGCTTGTTCCCTTGTTTCTTGCTGCTTGAAGGCAGCAGGGAAAGAGGAGGACCCATTATGTGATGAATTGACTGCATATAAGTCACAGCCTTGAGTTCACAAGAGCTGAGCAAGGCTGTTGACAAAGTGACATTTTGGAGATCCCTCATTCATAGGGGGTCAGAAGTGAATGATGGCTCATAGCAACAGCACAACAACATCTTCCAGCTCATTAACTAAACTCTGCAAATGGTCATAATTCTTAATTGTCAGCTGGGCAGGTCTATGGAATTTGGCTTTTTGAATTCAGTAAAATTTCTTCAAACATGACTCTGGGAGAAATCACAATTTTCTTTTCTTGTTAAAGAAAATAGAAAGAAACAAGAGTTTAGAAGAAGTTCATATAGGAACCTTAGTAATTTATCAGGTCACTATGTATCTCAAGAGAGGGGCTTGCTACAATACATCCAGTTAAAAAGCTGGCAGAGAGTGAAATACAGTGGTGCCTCAACTTACGAACTTACTCCGTTCCAGAAGATGGTCGTAACTCAAAATGGTCGTAAGTCGAAGCACCATTTCTCACAGGAATGCATTGAAATGCGTTTAATCCGTCCAGCCAGGGGGGAAAAAATCACCAAAAACAAAACAAAACCACACTGCAAGACCCATCGGAAGCACGATTAATCTGTTCCGGCTGAAGGGGGAAAAAACCCAAATCAAACAAACCCTGCAAGACCCATCAGAAATGCAATAAAATAAAATAAATCCAAAAAGCAAACAAACCCTGCAAGACACATTAGAAATGCAAAAAAAAAAAAAAATCCAAAAAGGAAACCCTGCAAGACTAATCAGAAATTCGGGGAGGGGGACCCCCAAAAAGCAAACAAACCCTGCAAGACCTATGGGAAATGCAAAAGAAGGAAACCAGAAAGCAAACAAAGCCTATAAGACCCATCGGAAATGCAACATAAATAAATAAATAATAAAAAAGCAAACAAACCTGCAAGACCCATTGGAAATGGGGGGAACCCCAAAAAGCAAACAAACCCCCAAGACCCATCAAAAATGGGGGGAACCCCAAAAAGCAAAGACTGCAAGACCCAGCACAGCACAGAAACATAACACCCCCCAAAAGAAGGCCCAACCATGCTGCAAAACCCACCCAGAACAGGCAATTTTAAAAAGCAGAAAGCAGCACCTAACAGGCAGTCCAAAGCCTCCTCCGAACGCACGCTCTCTAACTGCTGAGCTACAAAGAAGCAGCCTCTTCACCACCAATGGTTAGCAGTTTGAATTCCCTGCCTTTTTCCCTGCATTTTTTCCAATCATAACTCAAAGCTCCAGTCGCAAGTCAAAGTAAAATTTTGTGGCCTGAGCCGGTCGTAACTCGAATTGGTTGTAAGTTGGGACATTTGTAAGTTGAGGCACCACTGGTGTATGGCAAAAGCTTGGGAAGATACTATTTTGGATTGCAATTTTGTCTGGCTACTGGTGGAAGGGTTTAGGGACTTTCTGTGCAAAAGAGTTTTCCGAGCACTAGTGTAGGGAAAAGGAATTGGTCGGGTGTGGGAAGTCAAAAAGAGCAGACAGAATTTTGATGGGATGCATAAGAGATGAAAAGGGGGAAGGAGGAATTAATTTTTTAAAAAAGATTCTGTTCCAGATCAGTTGCCAGAGTAATGTGGGCACATTGTACAAAGTCCTGTTCTCGTAGTTACAAAGGTGTAAACTGCACTAGGGCACCAGAAATAATTATTTCTAGGATCCAGTTTATTCTGGTGTAACTGCACAAACAGGATGTTGCCCAATTCATACTTGTTTGTACATACTGTATAATCATGGCAGCTATAATAAATTCTGCAGTCACTCTAAAGCTGTGTGGAATAAGCTGTCATTAAAGTTTAGACCAGTGATGGCGAACCTATGGCACATGTGCCACAGCTGGCACGCGGAGCCCTTTCTTCTGGCATGCGAGCCATAGATCGCTACTTCCCTCACACACACACCCTGCGCAGCCAAATCTCATGAGGCGGCTGCAGCTGGGATTCCCCTTCCGCCGCCACTTCTGGGTCCTCCGGGCCTGTCACCATGATTCCCCCTTAAACCACCACTTCCGGGTCCGGGTCCGTTGCCGCTGCTATTGCAGCGGTGGCACACCACCCACTGTCCCCCCCCCCCATTTTGGGCACGCGAGATGCAAAAGGTTCGCCACCACTAGTTTAGACCATAGGTTCCCAAATTTTTTTGCTCCGTAGACCACTTGCCGACTTTTATGTTTTCCATAGACCCCCTGTCCCCTGCAAAGCTTTGATACAAGTCTAAACTTGCACCCCCAATTTTTTATCTCTCTAACGTGGACCCCCTGCAAGTCAAAATTGACCCCTGGGCGACCATATAGACCACTTGGGGAACCTATGGTTTAAAGTAACACTTCTTTTCTGAATAGAGAAAATGAAAATGAGCCACAGGAGCAAAAATGATGCCAGATGACATCTGAACTCCAAGGCAATCCAACCTCTTAGCCTGGCTGCTAGGGATAGGCTTGGGATAGCAGTGAGATTGCCTTTCCCCGAACAGCAGGATATAGGAGAGAGAAAGTTTAATGGAAGCCAAGAGACTTGCTGGGGCAGGCATGAGAACGAAATTTGTTCCACACTTGGTCCCCGCACCCCACCAGAGTCTGGGAAGGAACCTTGAGCAGCAGCTATTTGTATGCAAAAGAAAGAGATTTTTCTTCCTTGACAGTAAAAGATAACTCACCAGGCATACTTAATGCGAATGAAATGGGAGAATGGAGTGTGCTGTGGAGCAGCTCCGGTGGATGGTCTGGTGACTGGGGAAATAGTGACAGCCGTCTTCCTTGTATTCCGTGATCCCTTCTTTCCCTCTACTGCTTGCAGTGCAAATGCAGTCTTTTCTAGAAGCATCTGAGATTTGTTATGCATATGTACGCAAGAGTTTTCTCTATCACAATAGATTATTGTCTGCAATGTCTGAAGCACTTGCATTTTTATCTTGCCATTCAAAAGTCTCTATAAGCTACTCCCCCCCCACGTTTGTTAAAATGGCAATAATATTGGAAGGTGCAGCTCTGGTATTTCACTTCAGCAGAAAGACTGTGTTTCCAAATTATAAATAAACTTCAGTTACATCCATCCCTAATGTATAAGCTGGTCTCCAGACAGGTGCTGTTATGCTCTGTTCTGTGCTTCTTGTGAAGGGATTCCTTTCTTTGTCTATTTCTTATATATTGAGAATTTATTTAGCTGTCATTTCAAAGTTTGTAGATTATCTCTTTGGTAGATCTGTTTCCTTTTGTTCTCATTCCCCTCCTTCCCCATGCCCATTTGCAAGAGCTGCGTAGCAGTGGTGACACTGCTGTTGTTTTGGGATATGAGTTTGGATGATGAACAGAGCGCATTCTCCACCATCATTCATTGTGAATGGACATAATTCATGGCAACAAGTGTGTTTTCTCGATGGGCAAAAATATCTGAAAAACAAGCCCCTTCCTGGTCCACTGTGCAGTTGGAATAACAAGAAAATAGGTCTATGATCACTGAGACAATGAAAAATGGGAACAAGTGGCAAATTCCTTACCACCACTTTCATTCCAGCATTTCTTTCTTTTTATATCATGTTCTATTGTTGTGCTTAGATTAATTTTTGTCTGTTGCTGTCATACAGCTTGTAAACAGAGTCTCCCATGAAAAATGACCTTGAGTGTCAAAGTGATAGCAGCTTATTTTGGTGGCAGGAACATGGGAATCGAGGCTGATCCTTTTTCTGATAGACTGTAGAGTATCTAATCCCTTTTGCGGATGGTGACGTCTCGAGCAATCCATGCCAGCTCTCAGGTGACTAAGGATTGTTGTCAAGCCAGGAGTGTGCATTCCATGGGGTCTTGCCTTGAAGTTAAAGAGGAACACTGGAGGCTGAAATTTGGTGCATGAATTCTGGATGCTTTTGATGAAAGAATGATTTCCCCATGTGTCAACAGAGGCACCGTGGCAGCTATCCAACTTTTCTGCTAGATGTTTTTGCCCCCAGACAGTTCCTTTCCTATCATACTTCTGGCTTGCAAATCTGCTCAACATGGCTTTTTTCAGGAAAGCTTATTGTAAGTCACAGAAAGGCAGAATTAAGCAGAACAATTATGTTATAATACTCTCTGTAATTGACAGCTCCAGGTTACTGGCCAAAATCCTGTTCCTTAGCATAATAATAAATCACACTAAAGTGGGCCTGTTAAATCAATGGGGATTTAGTGAATCACTTCCATGAGTTCCATTGATTCAAGTGAGCCTACTCTTAACTGCAACTTATTTGGGCTGACTCTAGTGCAGTTTATTATACTAAGCAGCAGAATTTTGGCCAATGTTGAATGTACACTTGCTTTGCTGTCAATTCAGCTTTCTTCAGTGACACTATAGTTATCTCTTCCCAGTCTTTCATCTTCTTTTACTGTGTTTATAATTCAGAAGATTGGCTTGGTAAAGTTCAGAAAATATAGACTTCAGATCAATCTATAGAAAATGCAATTTTTGAACACCACTGCCCTTCATAATTTGGCCTCAGCTGTGTATTGTCACGTATCAGCAGTTTCCTCTACTGAATAAAAGTACAATGTTTTCAAAATAAATGATTGCTCTTTTTACTTCTTCCTTGAATCTTCTTCAGTAACCTCTCCCCACTTTTATTTGAATATGAACATGACACAAAATAGTCTTTTGCATCTTAGAGATTATATCCTTAGTGTTAGTGTTGTCTTAGGCTTAGGTGAGAACACATCATTTCGCTAGTACTTAAGGGAAAATAAATAGATATTGGGGAGCAGATGTTGTAGATTGGTATTAACAAATTTTGCATTTGGGTTGCTGAATGTCAAGAGCAATAGGTACGTCTGAAAGGCCACAGTAGAAAAGACTGGCTTTCAGCTATCAGGTTCAGTTCTTTGCAGGTAAGCTATTGGGGCTGGTAGAAGGCTGGCTTTGGTCCATCATTGCTCAGTTGGAAGTGTTAGCATGACAGACTAGAGAACATGACAAGTTTGCTTCTTTCCCATTTGGTAGATGTCTTCTCATTAGGAAAGTGATGTGAGATAGAGAAATTATCTCTTATTTCCATTTGTTTTATATCCATCCCATCTAACGGGTGGAAAGAGACAGAAAAAATGGCAGCAAAAACCAGGTACAGCCTGTTGGTAGGCGGTTCCCACCCGTCCCTTCTGCAGAAGAATTAACTCTGGTGAACGATCAATATGGTTAGGAGAACCTGTCAGTCCCAAGGCTGCCAAACATTCTGTCTTAATCAACTGTGCCCATTAGCAGAACTCATGGAATCTGAATTTGAAACAGTAGGGTTATTTGTCTCTGAGATAATGCATCTGTTTAACCAAAAGCAGAAGGGGATGCATCTGAAGGATGGGAGTTCTCTGTCCAATTCTGCAGCCTTGGGAGACCCAACTTGCCACATAACTGTAATGTTCATCTGCTTGAGAGGTAGTGACACTCAGTGAAGGTAGCTGATTGTGCCAGTTTTTGATGGGCTAATCAGAAAGGTAACAGAGTTCTTCATGTTGGGACAGAATTGGACAGACCTATGCTTCCAAGGCCAAGGACTCCACTAATCATCTTGCAAAAGGTGGAAACCTCACTGTTAGCCTGCATACATGGAGCCCAGTTTTTACTGGGTTGCTCATCCTGCAGATAATATCTGGGCTTGGCAAATCTCTCCATGCTTTAATGGATGGGGCATTCTAAATAAAATGGGACATGTTTCATCATGGTCATGTGCCCTGTCATGTGGTGCTTCTTATAGAAACCCCTGCTGGAACATGCCAACTAATTAAAATTCAGGGGAACTAGTGGCAGTAATTATGCAGAGCATTCAGGTACAGACACTGCCAGTGAATATTGTGATGTACCAGCAGGCTGTGGGACAGATTGATGCATGAGATAACAAATGAGCACTGGAAAGGAAGCAAAAATGCACACCTGGAGTGTTTCTGAATCTCAGATGACTTGTAGCTGAACTTAGTCATGCTGAACTATGGGAAGGATATGTGTTCTGCAGGAAAAGCTATAAAATAAAACACATACAAATACCCATTATTTTAAGAGATAGAGCAGCTTTCAATACTGCTTTATTTATTTATTTTTAAATCCTGCTCTTTCTTCCAGAAAGTTAACAGTGCACACAGTAATGGAAACAGAATAAAGCATGACAATAACAACTATCATGAAAAATTATAGTAAAATAAATGAATGGGTCTTCTTTGAATTCTGCTTCATCCCAAAAGCAAGCTTTTCATCAGGCGCCAAGAAGAAAACCATATAGTGACTCGGACTGTTTTTGGAGAGCATTTCAGAGCATCAAAAAAAGACTGTGCTCCTCACTCCATCATGCAGCACCTCAGTCTTTAAGGAGACACTAGCCAGGACCTTGGTGTGTTGAGAAAGTGCACATAAAGGAGAAATCAGTCCTCAGGGTGCCCACATCCATAGCTGTTCGGAGCCCTACAATACTGCCACTGTGCCATAAACATCAGTAAACCTTGCTAGTTCAGTTTGCCTATTACTGTGTGTTCATGTTCACTAATATGCACAGTTGGTAATCAGGCATATGTAATGAACTGTGTGGGCCCATGAGATCTTTAACCAGAGGGTCCTGGTGTTTTAAAGCATTACATTCTGATTTTGATGGGGAGTAGTTATTCCTACATTAAGTTATAAGGAGCCCAAACTTTTAGTTGTTGTTGTTCTGAAAGACATGTGTGACTAAAAGAGACAGATATCTTAGTTCTCATACTCAACTCCAGCATATGATTTGGTATCCCAGTTGTATCTCATAGGCTACTGAATGGATTTACACCTAGCTATCTATTCGAGAAAGTGTAGCACATTATTCAAGACAAAAGAGTACTTGAGTCAGCATTGGGCCTTGCTGGACTCATAGAAAGCTAGAGAATTTTCACATTCAAATTGCTTTTCCTACCAGTGCTTTCCCTAAAAGACAGTTTGTGATCCTCTTGGCAGATGTGAAGTACAAGTGGAGGAGACAGGATTGCTGCTTGAGATTCATAAACAAATAGTCAAGGAACACTTGCGAAGGCTTTCACGGCTGGGATCTAATGCTTGTTGTGGGTTTTTCGGGCCTCTTTGGCCGTGTTCTGAAGGTTGTTCTTCCTAACGTTTCACCAGTCTCTGTGGCCAGCATCTTCAGAGGACAGCAGTCTGTGCTCTGGTCTGATATAATGCTGATTCCACGTTGGTAGTTATGTCTTCCACAGGAATTTTACTGGGTGTGATTGCAAAATTTCCTCCTTTGCTTAAGACTGAGGTTTCTTCTGGGGAGAGTTGGCGTCCCGATAAGTTGATGATGATGCGCGTGGTGTCTAGTGTAGGTTTCTGTTGGCTTGTTTGGCATTTGTTGAATTTATGTTTTTGTCTGGCTGTGTGGTTCATCATTTCTTTTTCCATCTTTTTGTAAGAGAGGGTATCAATCTTGTCCCAATCTTGGCTTCTCATTTTTTGGCTGATAGTGATGTGTAGGCCTAGTAGTTCTTTGTCTGTGGAGTCCAGTTTTTTTGCGGGTTGTGTGGATTCTTTCCCGTGGGAGGGCATGTTCCAGGCAGTCATAGATGCGGCTGGCCTGTGGGGAAAGGATGGCCCTTTTTGTCCTGAGGAAGGCTGGTATGGTTTTTGTGTCTCTGCAGCGTAGTAGAAATGTTAAGGAACATAGTAGGTGTGCTCTTTTGCTTCGGAGTGTTTCCAGTCTCTGGGTGTGTCTGACTGTTTCCTCCCCGTAGACGCGTTCAATATATTCGCGAAGGCTTTCACGGCCGGGATCTCACCAGAGCACACAGTGCTCTCCTCTGAAGATACCGGCCGCAGAGACTGGCGAAACGTTAGGAAGAACAGCCTTCAGAACACGGCCAAAGAGCCCGAAAAACCCACAACAACCACAAACACTTTATTACTTTGAATAAGTTCAAATCCCTAAGGCTGGATGAACTGCATCCAAGAGTATTGGAGGAACTGGCTGAAGAACTCTCGGAACCACCGTCTATCATTTTCTTGCTATTATGGAGGATGAGTGAAGTGCCAGATGATTGGAGGAGGGCTATATTCAATAAAGGCAAAAAAGGAGGATCCCGGGAACTACAGACAAGTAAACCTGATATCAATCCCAGGGAAAATTCTGGAGCAGATTATAAAGCAATCAATCTGCAGGTACCTTGAAAACAATGCAGTAATAACTAGAAGCCAACATTGATTTGTCAAGAACAAATCCTCACCTTAATTAATTATTTTTTTTATCTTAATTCATCTTTTTATCAGATAACTTCTGTGGTAAATGATGGGAATGCTATAGAAGTAATATCTTAAATTCAACATTTTTCATTCCTTGGATAAGGGAGTGTAGGGAATACTTATCAGATTTGTAGTTGACACAAAATGGGGCAGAATAACTAATTCCCTGGAAGAAAGAAACAAAATTCAGAAATGTCTTGATAGGTATGAACACTAGGCTGAAAACAACAGAATGGAGATTAACAGGGATAAATGCAAAGTTGTATACTTAGGAAAAATACCAAATGCACAGATACAGGATGGGGATACTTGGCTCAGTAACACAACATGTGAGAAGAATCTTGGAATTGTTGTAGATCACAAACTGAATAAAAACCAGTGCTATTTTAGGATGCATTAACAGAAATATAGTCTCTAAAACCTGTGAAGTATTGGTTCCCTATTCAGCACTGGTTAGGCCTCATTTTGAGTACTGTATCCAGTTCTGGACATCACACTTTAGGAAAGATGCAGGAAAACTAGAACAAGTTCAGAGGAGGGCAACAAGGATGATCAAGGGGCTGCAAAGTAAGCCCTGTGAGGAAAGACTGAAAGAACTGGGTATGTTTAGCATTGGGAAAAGAAGGGGAGATACAGTTCTTGAACAGTTGTCACACAGTAGTATGTATGTCTTAATCATTTCAGAATGCAGGACATGTAATAATGAGCTCAAGCTACAAGAAGCCAGATTTCAATTAAATATCAGGAAAACCTTCCTAACTGTTAGAGCAGTACAGCAATGGAACCAGTGATTTCACAAGGTGATGAGTGCTACTACACTGGAGGTACTCAAGAGAAAATGAGATAGGCATATGTCAGATATACTTTGATTTGGATTCTGCATTGATCAGGGGGTTTGACTCCGTAGCCTTATAGGCTAGGCCCCTTCTAATGCTGTTATTCTTATACCATATTATTGTATTATTGAGCAATTCAAAAGTACTTTCAAAGGTTAGCCTGCTTTTGGTGGTATAAACACCTAGTTTGGTATTTGAAAGCCACCTCCCTAATTCTGAATGTGGTGTAGTTGATAGAATAATAGGTTAGGACTCTGGTGAACAGGGTTCAAATCCCCACTCAACCATGAAAACTCACTGGGGAGGGAGTGGAACTGGTAAAACTACTCTTTAAATATCTCACTTACCTTGAAAGCCTTATTAGGGTCACTATAAGTTGATTCTGACTTGGCAGAACGTAATACTCAAAACCTCCCAAATCACAGAGAAATGTGTTTTTTTTAATTAAACAAAGGACTTACGTGTACTACTTGCCTCTTGTCAGATTATTAACTTTGTTCATGGCCTAGCGGTGTCTTGTAAAGGAAAAGCTTTATTGAGCCAAAATACTAGAATAACATCTACTAGTGGAGAATACACATGATCAGAGAACCATCATTTTTTAGTCTGCCTGACACATGTTAAACTGAAGGTTTTGGCTTCTCCATGGGACTCAATACAGATTGTTGTGCTAATTCGTTTTTGATGGCACAGAAGCCTGAATGTCTTTGGCCATATGATTCTGCAGGAAGAAAATCAGAACAAGGTGATATAAAACACTCCAATGAGTGCCACTGTCTTGAATTTGGCACTGCTTGTTGATCCTTAATGGAGCAAATAAGTCCTTTTTGTTGCATTCTGTCTGCCAGTCTGTAGCCTTTACAAGAGAGTAATTTCTTGAGGTAGAATTAGCCTGAAACATAGAAAAGGAGCTAATAAGCCTGTGGTCATGAAGAAATGCCTGTAACAGAATGGGGAGCCTGAACCCTGATCTCTGCAGTGACATACTGCTATCTGTACTTGATGTAGCGCTATTGTGTACTTCTACTCAAGTCTTCCATGTACTGTATTTTTCTGTGTATAAAATGACATTTTTTCCTAAAATAATTAAAGGAAAAATTGAAGTTCAATTTATACACGGAAGTAAGGGTGGAGGGATCAAAGCACTTTGATCTCTGCTTTCCCCTCCACGTTTTGCAAAGAAAATGGAGGGGGAAAGCAATTCCTCCTTTCCCTCTACATTTTTGTTGCAAAAAGCAGCTTTCCCCCTCCACATTTTGCAAAGAAAATGGGAGGGGGAAAGCTGCTTTTTTCAACGGAAGTGTAGGGGGAAAGGGGGAAAGAAGGAATCATTTCCCCCCCTCCATTTTCTTTGCAAAACATGGAGGGGGGAAGCACCTTTTTGCAAAGGAAGTGGAGGGGAAAGCAGGAATTGCTTCCCCCCTCCACTTTCTCGCAAAGAAAGAAATGTTGGGTTAAAATAGTGGGGGCGTCTTATATACAGAAAAATATGGTAGTTGGTGTTGTCAAATACAGAGACAAATACAGAGACTCTTGAAGACCTGATATATGCAGAAGTCAAAATGTGCATGACTTGTATCACATAACATGCATATTGAGATATTTTGCATGAATTGTATAATCCACTCCTCAGCTAATTGGTGTCTTTTTATCAGTGTAGTGGAAATTACTCTTAGAAACAAAACAGTAAACTTTATGAAACTGTGAACAGAAGATTGTGATTCTTTCTGGTTGGTCTCTTCTAGATCCTTGCTATATTTACGTACTGTAGAGCTGCACCGTGAAGCGTTATAGCTAAGTCAATGAGTTTCTATTTTCAGATCACCAGAAGATGTGCTACTCAGCTTTAGTGCTGGCTATGATATTCTCTATGGGAGAACCACTGCCCTATCATCACTATGGTAAGAATACACTCAGCTACTGTATCACTGAGGAGGAAATTTTTATTTTAGTTTATTTTATGTATTGCAGTTTTTTCCCCAATTTAATTGCCATTTATTCGTCTCTAATTAAGGAAGCACAGCTTGTCCAGAATCTCATCTCCACTGTCTGTGAAATGGCTAACCATTATACTTATGGCAGATGAGGAGAACTGGATAGAGTCCAGACAAGTGAAATCTGGCCTGTTCTGCTCTTCAGAACAGGCTGTTAAATTCTACTTCCCTCAGATTGATTTTTTTCAAACAATCCAGCTTAAAATGTTCATCATGCAATGTTGTTCTGTTTATTTATTTATTTAAAATATTTTTAACCCACCTTTCTCCTTAAAAAGTACCCAAAGTGGCTCACGGCAATCAAAGGATAAGCACTTAAGTTAGTAACCATGAGTATACAATACTAAAAGGATCAATTAATACAATACCAAAAAATATAAGCAACATCAGGTACAACAATCCATTTTAAAAACCCCACTCAGTAGCCATCCACTCAGGGAAAGCTCCCTCTTGACCTGTTTGAAGAAGGACAGTAAAGATGGAGCCATATAGCCCCCTGTGGGAGGGAGTTTCAGAGTCTAGAAGCTGCAGCAGAGAAGGCCGTCTCCTGTGTCCCCACCAAATGCACCTGTGAAGGTGGCGAGACTGAGAGGAAGACCTCTCCTGATGATATCAACCAATGTACCCTCTAATTTTCAGTCCCGCCTCTCTCTCGCAGGACTTTGCCCCCACGCGCTGGGTTCCGTCATGGTCAGAGTCTATCGAGATTGCTGCACTCACAGACCCAGCTTAACAGGAACCTTGATATCAACACTCAAGCATGCTCACAAAGGGAGATGTGGTCCTTGGGATACCTTGGGAACAAACTGTTTAAGCCTTTATAGGTTAGAACCACCACTGTGAATTCTGCCCAGCAACGGATCAGCAACGTATCTGTACCTCTTATATATATAAGAGGTACAGATCTGGCTCTAGTAAGTGGTTTACAGTGGAAGCTTATACATACTTGCTTGGACATAAGTCAAGCTATATTGAGTGGAAATTACTCCCTACTTTTAAGATTGTCCTCTTGGCTGTATTTTTTAAACTCTGAATATCACATTATACAGCAGTGCCAACCTTCACGCAAAGAAACACTGGATCTCTTAATACAGCTCATTAGTTGCATGCCCCTGCTTTTAAAAAATCTGTGCTCTAAATGTACAGGGTTGGATGGTTGGTATTTATTTCCCTTGGCCTGAGCCTAGCAGTTATTTCTTTTAAGTACTGGGTTTTGGAGCTTTTCTGGTAATTGTACGAAACACTAATTAGTGATGAATGATTATGATTAATGTGGTGCAGGAAAATAAGTTTATTCCTTTCCGTAATGCTCTTGCTTACATGATTGACTGCAGGTAGACAGAAGCAATTCATCAAGAGGACACCTGCTCCTCAGTCACAGTCACTTAAAATCACACTGTAGCTCTGGGTATATAGATCTGTCATGGGGATGGGGTTGGGATACTGTTTTGAAGATTTTCTCCTTTGCATAGAGCATCTGAACTCCCAGTTTGTCCAGTTCCTGTTGGACGTGATTGAAGATGGGTTGCCATCAGATACCACCGACCAGCTGCCGGATCTCTTCATTAATGTGCTTCTGGCTTTTAATCTTCACATTCCAGGTGTGAATCTTCATATTTCAAGTTCATTTCAAGAAGGGATGCCTCTTCCATTTTCATATTTTCCATGTACCAAACCTTTCACTTTACACAAAAGAAGAAAGCCTCTTTTGGGTTTCATTTTTTCTGGCACTCCGAAAAACCTCAAAAAACACTGAACAAACAAAGGGTGACAGAAACGGCACTGAAAGGTTACATGAAAGAAGTATGAAACTTTTGTGTGCTCCTCTTTTGAAAACATGTATCATTTCTGTCTTAGATGCTCTTATCCATCAATCATCAAACATTATATGAATTGCATGAAAAAGAGCCTTTTTTGTGTCTTGGGTATATGGAGCTGGGGATATTCATATTCGTATATGAATACGAATACCCCCACACAGGTGGCATTAATGAGGGTTGAGCCCTATGGGGCCGAACAGTCCACTCACTGATCCAACGCGGACAGCGCAATTCTACCAGTGGCTCCGCAGCACACAATTTTTGACCTTGCAGCGTGGTTTGTCGTCCCACCCCCTGCCAGGAATGGATTGCATGCTGTGGAGCCATTGGTAGAATCGTGTCGTCCATGTCCACGGTGGATCAGTGAGTGGACCATCCGGCCCCATGGGGCTGGACCCTTGTTATCGCCACCTGTGTGGGGATATTTGTATTCGTATACGAATACCCCTATCTCTAGACTTGGGTCTTCCATGTAGACATGAGGGAACATCCCTGATGGCAGGTTCTCAAGTATTCTGGTGTTAAATGCCTTGTTTCTTGTGCATGTGATGCCGTGTTACTTGTTTCACAAAAAGAGATGGGAAAAATGGCAAGGAGCACATTCCTCACACTTGCTAAAGAGTTAGGGGAAAATATCATTAATGGTTGGATTGTGATTTTTTCCCCCCAAACTCCTACATAAGATTAATCATGCAGAAGCTGATTAAATTCATTTTCTTTGCACTTTCATTCATTAGTTTTTCATCTTCCTAACTGTGCTAGTAAGCACCAGTAATTACACAGTTGCACTTGATAGGCAGTGCAGATCTGAGAATTATTCTTGCCCACCTGGAGCGCAATGGGAAATGAAACTTTTCCTAGTTAAGAACTCATTAAATGAGGCTACCTCCTTGTTGGCTGTGTGGTTTTCTTTCTATTAAAAAAATCCATATGATTTCCTCCCCCCAAACACATACAGTGGTGCCCCGCATTACGATGTTAATTCGTTCCAGCGAAATCGCTGTAGAACAAAAACGCCGTAATGCGAAATTTAAAAAGCCCATAGAAACGCATTAAAACCCGTTTAATGAGTTCCAAAGGGCTGTAAACTCACTGTCCAGCGAAGATCCTCCATAGCATGACCATTTTCGTTGCCCGTGCAGCGAGGAATCCGTCCCAGAAAAGAGAGGGGAGCCATTTTTTTTAACCCGGCGGCCATTTTGAAAACGCTGATCAGCTGGCCAAAAACCGTCGTTTTGTGAGAATTGGTTCCCGAAGCAGGGAACCGATCATCGCAAAGTGAAAAAAAACCATTTAAAACATTGTAAAGCGCTCGCGTGATGTGATTTTGTCGTTAAACGGGGCGCTCATCTTGCGAGGCACCACTGTACATCTTTTGAGATCCCCAGACACATTCCCCTCCAAAAAAAAAAACATTTATGGAGGTGTAAATAGAGGGCCATTTGTCCATTCACCTTATCCAGTGGCTTTTTTTAACTTTATGTGGGGATAGGGAGAGCTGTCCTTTTTCCTATCTCTCAGTGTCCCAAGAGGAAGGGTATGTTGTGATGGGATAAAACAGCTCTTTGCATGGCTGATGAGAAATCATGCCAGGAGAACACAGAAATGGTCATTGTCCTCTTGGCCCAAAGAGAGTAATTGAATACCAGTCAAGAGATAAGGATGAAGGTGGATGCCCTGGAGAAGGAGGTGCACCATGAAAAGAAACCAACACAGGGACCAGAAAATTAACTAAGAGGAGGATTCAACATTGTAGTGCTGGCTAAAGCAGAAGAACTGGAAAACACTCTGATGAGGAGAGAAGATTAGGACATGCTAGTATAGTTAAGTTAGATCTCTAGATGCCGTAAATTCCATCTGATGTTGAGCTTTCTAGGTTATTTCCATCCAAAACACCTTATATGTGACACCGATGTCCATCCCTGCTTTGCATAACAGAAGGAAGAGAAAAAATCTATACATATAAAATTATTCTAATATGCATGTGCCTTAAAGCACTGCTTGTGTTGCAACAACGCTGTATGCTAGGGTACTGCCAACATTTTGCAAAGGAAGAACAGAGATTATTTCAATACAGTTAGTCTAGTCAATGTGAAATTTGCATCTAGGTTTAATGGAACTTTGCTAAGCAGTGATATAAAACTTGAAGAAATTCCAGCCATAATTTCCTGTACATCCCACATTTTTTCAGGAGTTTTAGATCTAGATCAAGTGATTGTTTCCAACTTTTTGGGAAGCTTGAGTGGAAAAATTGAGTCTATTCCCACCACCACCAAGGTAGTAAAAATGGTGGCAACTTTCGTGAGGGGCCCCACCTTTTCTACTGCCTTCAGGTGGTGCATGGTGCAGGACATGAATTGTTTACTAGGGGTGAATTGAGGGAAGGAACCTGACCAGTGATGTGGTCTGCACTCCCAATCTTACAGAAAAAAGAGTGCCCAGAAAACTTAAACATGAAAAGTTCCCTGCTTAAAATTGCCCTCCTCATAAATAGTAAATGAGGAAGTGGCAATCTGGGAAACGGGGAAAAGGCGAGGATCAAGTCAGGTGTTTCTGACAGGTGTTGGAGACCTCCCAGACATCTGTACCATTTGAACATTTTCTTCTTTGTTCCGGCATCTCCTTTTTATCAATTCTTTTGCATTATTCATTTGTTCCCTCAAGCAAGTTGCTTCAGGTGAAGTAGAGGCCAAACCAAACTCCGATACCAGTATTTCACAGGGAGGAAGAGAGCCATTGGTCATTATAGCTACTTTCTGCTGATCTGTCGTCTCCCATATTTGGTGAGCCTTGCCCATGAGACAGGGATACTGATTACAGAATGAACAGGACTGTCAGGGGACCACCACTGTGTGCCATTGGCGGAGGCTCTAAAGCAACTTCCTGCTCTCTTTGGTGGATGAGTGTAGGTGAAATAAAAGTTCTCCATAGTCATCTGAACAACTGTGGCTTCTTAATGAAGCGGACATCCTTTGCTGACTGGGGAGCTTTGATGCTTCAGGTTATTTGGCACACAGCATATGTCTCTGAATGAGATTTTACAGTATAAACCCGGATGCATATTTCAGCAGCAACAACCTGGGAGCCCTCGTTCTGAAACATCTCCTGACACAGTCATGAAAGACAGACACATAAACTAGAAATGTGGAAGCACATATTGCTTGAAATCCAGTTGTAAGTCACAGCAAGGGTAGATTGACTCATGAAATCTCAGCCGCTTCAAGGAGCCTGTTCTCCTTCTGACTTAATACTGGATTTCAGCCATTGTTTAAAAGTCTCTGCTTTGTTGTGTGATTTTTGAACAGATAGAGAGAGGATTTCTGTGACATTTCAAATTTTCTCTGCAACCTACATTTGCATAAGGAAGTTCAAACATGTTTATGAGTAATCTGGCCTTTCTCACCAAATTACTAATAAATATGACCAAACCCACCCATAAGCTCAAACATAGATTGCAGGAAAAAATGTGGCATGTCACAGGAATCCTCCCGTCCAGATAAGTATGGGTTTACCAGTTTTGGCAGTGTTTAACGACAAATGGGTATCTTGGATGTACCAAAATAAAAGTATATGTACTTTTCCCCCTTAATGTACTGTTCTTGATTTTTACCCTTGTGCAAAGTTATAAAGAAAAGGTCATGGTGGACACTAATGATGTAGCATCTTTGCTCTAGGATGCAAATTGGTGGTCTTCCAGATGTGGCCAAACTACAGCTTCATTTAGCCTTAGGCAGCCCAGCAAATGCTGAGGAATGGTGGGAGTTCCAGTCCAAGGACATCTGGAGGCCACAAACTTCTAACCCGTCTTTATATAATGAAAGCAAAGGGAAAATCTAGACATACAAAAAGAACACAGAATTTATAATACACATGCACTTGAAAGCATTGTTTCTATCAGTACCCTGTATGGTAGGGTGCAGCTGAGCTTTGTAAATGAAGAACTGAGATTGCTCCATTATAGTCCATTCAGCCAGTGTGGGATCTGCCCCTGGGTTTAGTCAAAACTCTTTGCTACACAACACGGTATAAACCCTCTTACCCTTTCTCTCATTTTCATTGACTGTGATTTTAACTCAATCACAAGCAATCACTCACAATAAAGCCTCTTTTTATTTCTTAGTTCCTGAGCATAATGTGATCATGGCTACTGTGAGCAAGCACTCCAATGTCAAAACCTTTACAGAAAAGCTGCTCCTTCTTCTGAATCGTGGAGGTGAGTAATGTGAGCAATATGAATAATTGTATCGTTTCCATAATTCGGTAGAACTGACAGCGGAGTCGATCAGACAAGAGATGCGTGCTCACAGCACATAGTGACAATAATTGGCTAAGGGACTCTAAGCTGCAGCAAAGTTTTCTCGTTTTAAAATGTCTGGGTCAGGCAAGTCACTTCTGCTTTTGTGGTATGGAAGCTGACCTGCTCAAACATAGATAATTGCTCAGTTAGTGGCATAAGAGCATAACTGGCAAGTAGCCAAGGAACTGATCAAGGCACTGTGTTCCAAAAACATCTAATTAGACATAGCAACATTTCCAGCATAGCTCCTGGAATGGACAGCTAAGAGTTTGATGACTGGGGATCCATATTTTTGCAAAATGAATTTTTAAGGGCTTGTTGCAAAGCAGAACAAAGGTATAATAGGATTTAGTGCAAAACTTTGTGTAATTTCCAAGAATTTTAGAAATCTATTCCACCAAGATCCGGTTCCTGATGTGGAATCCTGAAACCCTCCCCCAATTTGGTTTTTAAAACCATGCTTCTAGCCTAGATTTTAAAAACCAAGGTGTTGTTAGAAGTCCAGTGGAGTAACACCCTCTTTCTGTAATTGGCTTTCTGCCCTTTTCCCCCTCTTTCATAAATCCCTAACAATTCTACAGACAGTTCTAAATAAATACCCATATTGTTGTATCCATACATAAGGGATATATTGAACATATTGGGTCTGTATCAGGTTATGTTTCTCAATGCTTGATTTTATTCCCTGTGACACCAGAGCCTTGAAAAGTTGCTTGTTCATCTAAAATACCAACTCTGTGAGTTGTGATCCAAACTAACTTTTTCCAAGATCTGAACTGCACATATTGCATAACATGGAATCCCCCCTCCTGCCACCAAATTGTAGCTAGGATGCAGTCCTGTTCCTTTTTCCACACTTCAGCTATATCCTATGCGGATTTCTTTTGCCAGGATTGACTGTTGTGTTATGTCTGCTGCATTTCTCCATTATATTGTGTTTCTGCTTGTTATCTATAGCCTGGGATTAATTTAGTCATTGTCATTGAACGGTGCTTCCTGGGAGAGAAACTGAATGTCAACAGGGCTCTTAAAAGCCATTGCCAGGTGTGAAATGCTGCACTATCAACAACTTGACCCTATGAAGCAAACAGTCACTTTATTTTGGGGCCATACATAAATGATTAAATATTTGCCATGTAGTCCCACTCTTATGGATTTGTCCATGAAAACATAGCAGTTAATATTTAAGGTGCCAGAACATCCTTATGTTTTTCCCCCTTCTTATATTTGCCAGATATAAATGAGTAAGCATGCTCTGCTCTGTGGTCTCACAGGCTGCTATGGCATGGGATAGCCCTTTTCAGTGCAGAAAATTGTGTTCATATCACAGCTCTTCAGCTTTTGTACTGTTCTTCATAGAGACAATGACAGTGGAGTGGCTTATTGAAATGAGGGGCATCGCACTTAGAGCTGCACAGCTCACAAACAACACTGTTGCACATGTGGGTTCTTTAAAGCAGTGGTCCCCAACCTTGGGCCTCCAGATGTTCTTGGACTTCAACTCCCAGAAATCTTGGCCAGCACAGGTGATGGCGAAGGCTTCTGGGAGTTGTAGTTCAATAATATCTGTAGGCCCAAGGTTGGGGACCACTGCTTTAAAGGACAGATCTGTGATTCAAAGGATAGTGAGGGGCCCAGGGTAGGCACTGTGCATTTGCTGTCCATATGTTCCCCCAAGCTTTGGTAGTCCACTTAAGGACTGCGATAACCAGGCGTGCTGCAACAACATCAAGCTGAATTTGTCCTACAGTGTATGCTCACACCAGGAGGTGGAACCAATTGGTGCAGTAGAGCCTCATGGCACAGTGATTAAATTGCTGCATTCAAGATTCTGGTCACAACCTGAGTTCAATCCCAATGGGCTCAGGTAGTTTTCTTGAGGTTGACTCAGCCTTCCATCCTTCAGAGATCAGTAAACTGAGTACCCAACTTGTGGGGGTGGGGTGGGCGATGTATAGCCTGTATAATTAAATTGTAAACCGGCCAGTGAGAGCTTTAAGGCACTTCACTTTGTTGTGTAAATGTGTGACTTGCAGTTTGTTTCAGTTTTTTGTATTCACTCGTCACATTTTCGTGTCTGTGTCTCAAATTTTATTAAGGGTATATACATTTAAGATGCATTCAAATGTAGAAAAAATATGAAATTGCTAGTAAATATTCTGCCCTACTTCTGTTATTGGAGAGAACAGGGCATGGTGCAAGATCTTGACCCATAACATACAATTTGTCTTCAATTTGTTTCAACTGAGAAATTATGCCACATGCTAATGCTGCCTCTCTGTATAGGTAGAAGGTGTTTCTTTTCCACAGGGTTGAGAACTCCTGGGAGTGCAACCCCTGAGCACATTCCCTACTTTCTAACTCAAAATTATAAAATATTGATGGCTCAGCAGTACCAAGGGTATGTACTCATGGACTCTGGGTGATGAGCCTCTGGATCTAGCCTTTGCGAGGCAGGATCTGGTTCCTCAGATCCTGAAAGCCGATTGAGAAATAGCCCAACTATTTTATAGTTGGACCACCCTAACAACAGTGGGCAAAATCAAAACACTCCTCTTTCTTTCATTCCCACCAGCTGTACCTCAGTTCTGATGAGGAAGGCCTCATGCTCTGAGTAAAGTTCTTGAAGACTCTCCTACTGAAAGAAGAACATATGTGTAAAAGGTGGAAACCTGCTGTGTGCAGCAACTCCTGTTAAAATCCTCTAGTTGCAGAGGGAGAGCTGCTCCATCTTTGCTTTTCTGTCTCTGCACAGCTTTGAAGCTTGAGTATTGAAGCTTGAGTTATATCACGGTATTGGAGAATCTAACCTGCAGCTACTCTGGTTGCATGTGTCTGGCAATGTTTTCCTCAATCCAGTGCTTCCAACTGGGAACAGTTTTCGTAGATCAGTATCCCAAGCCCTCTGCTTTACAACTGCTCACATCTGTCATTAATGCAAACACATCATCTCCCTCAAAATATAGCTTCCTTTGGTGGCTGGAATGAGTGTTCCCATAATGCACATGCACATCATGTGAATTGCCCTTTAGAGACTTAGTGAGATATTGCTATGACACAACATTCCCCTTTCTTTCCAACCTGTAACCAGATGACCCGGTATACATCTTCAAGCACCAACCCCAACCACCACACTCGGTGCTGAAGTTCCTGCAGGACATCTTTGCCAGCAAGGACACAGCTCACATCTTCTACCACACAGACATGATGGTGATGATTGACATAATTGTGCGGCAGATTGCGGATCTCTCCCCCGGAGAAAAGGTACTGGCAGGAGTGAAGAAGGCTATAGTCACTCTATGTTGATACTCTTAAAGAGAGACAATTTAATAGGTGTAAAAGGGTGCATTTGAAAGGCTACGTAGCTCTTCTGGCATCAGAGATCTCACCAGGCATTACTGACACGCTTGAAAGCAGCCTGGTGCCCTCCAGAGGTTTTGGTTCCCATAATATTTTTTAAAAAAACAAGTAAAAGGGTTAGAAACAAGGTTTGCTAAAGTTGAATTTTGTAGGCAGGAAAATGATGCTGTGCCCTGGTCCACAAGCTTTTATGTTCCATCATGCTCCTGGACAAAGCTAGCCCTGCCCTGGGGCTAAGCCTGTTGTATACATGTCCTGCTACACACACAATGCTAAAAGCATTGTACGTCAGTGCTCTAAAATTGGTGTTGCCTCTCAGGAGCCAGTTCAAGCTGCTACTATTGATCTACAAAGTCCCAATAAGTTTTAGGCCCCAGTAGACTGGCCTGCTGCTTTTGAAATAACTTTTATAGATTCTTGATACTATTTGTATATAGAAGACTTGGATTGGTTCTAGTCTCCAAATTCTGGAATTAGTTTTTCTAGCATTTTACTAAAAGCCGCAATGTTTTCCTGTGGAAGAGATTAAATTTGGCAGAACAGTGTATGGTTAAGGTTATAGCTGGTTTTTTGTTTTGTGTTGTTAACACAAAGTGCTTCCTCTAATTGTTTTACTCATCTCAGGTTCAAATTTAGGATTAAACAGACTGCCAGTTTGATAAGTAGTCATGACTGAAAGCTCATTTTGGGGAGCGTTGTTCAGTTCTTTCAGCCATGAAGAGTTACTGTTATGTGTCTCTTTGGTCCTTCACTGTGAATCCAAAACACTTGGTTAGTTGAGTGGAACAGTGTTTGGGCCCCATTTCCCTCTAAGCAAAGCAAGACAAGGCAAGTAACCTGTAAGCAAGGATGAGCAACCTCAGAAGGCATGGAAGCCAAATTTGTGCTCCCAGGTGTCTCTCTGGGGCCTCGGAGAATACCCCCAAAATGACTATTTTGGCCATTGGGGGGGAAGGGAATCGGGAAGTGCCCAGGTGGATGCCTTTTTGTTGTTTAAATCTGGGTGGGTGGGATTAAGTGATCCCCACCAATTTCATAAAGCAAAAACTCCTGTCCAAGATTTGAAATCATCCATTTTTGTTTAGAAGGAGACCTTTTTTAGTTCTCTCCCCCCCCCCTCCACACACAAACACT
Source organism: Pogona vitticeps (assembly GCF_051106095.1). Taxonomy (NCBI): domain Eukaryota; kingdom Metazoa; phylum Chordata; class Lepidosauria; order Squamata; family Agamidae; genus Pogona; species Pogona vitticeps. The sequence goes on along the minus strand of NC_135784.1, from coordinate 64,473,678 downwards.
CCTCTCAAAACACCAAGCAATCTTCATATATATTCCCTCCCTTGGCACAGCAGGAAAGATCCACTTGAAGGGCAAAGTTGATCTAAATATCATTTGTAGTTTATTTTTCTTTTCTTGAGCTCCAAGTCAAGGTAACAAGTATTTGAAAGTCATTCCAGCAGCGGAGGTATTGAGCAACATGGTTCAGAAAGAGAAGGCTCCTAGGGAGGGGGGGGGGGGACAAGGGAGCCAAGATTGCTCAGCAAACCTTCTCCCAAAGGCCGCTCTGGCCGGCATGGCTTGTGGTGGGAGTCTTGTGCTTGATAAACAGCAGTTCTTTCCCTCCCTTTCCTGAAGGTGGCCATTTCTGTTTATCTCCCTTCGAACCCTTTTCTGATGTGTTTTGCTTCTACAGCTACGAATGGAGTACTTGTCTCTGATGCATGCTATCATGAGGTCTACACCTTATCTGCAGCACAAGCACCGTTTCACCGACTTGCAAGGAACTTTGCAACGCATTATGGTGGAAGAAGAGGAGAGCCCGCAGTGCCAGATGGACAAAATGATAATCCTAGAGATCTACAAAGAGTTTCCAGAAATATCCCCTGGAGCCAGCTAATTGTTTCAGGGAGAGGACAATATGGAATCTTAAATGCCTCTTTGTGGATCTGTCCTTCCCATTCCCTCCCAGTACTGCTCGTACCTTGTTAACCCTGCAGGTGAGCCCGAAGGTTTAAGTGGAATGCTTGAAGGCGGCGGTAGGGGAAGACGCTTCAGCAGTTAATGCCGCTTAGTGCAAAGAGCGATGAAGGTGGTCTCTGGAGGCCTGTTGGAAGTTCAGGGAGGGGAAGCTGAGGGGAGACACAGGAGTACATTGCCACTCCTGTGCAGATGGACAAGAGTAGAAGAAGGTTTATAGCTACCTTTGCACTCAGAGAAGGCCAAGACGTGTGGTATGATGGTCTTTGTGGTCATACCTAAGATCCCAAAACTATCTCTGCCATAAGCATCCATTTCCATGTGTATTTCTTGTCCTGCAGCTGTGACAGTTAAACAGGCCAGTTTTTGGAACCAGCTTTTGTAGCCTCTTGTCTAATGCAAAAAAAATGCCACAGACCTTGCAGTCTGAGAGTTGTTTGCTGCTCTTAATGTGCCCAGTGAGCCTTTCAGTTTTTTCCTGACCCACAGCTTGGTAATCTGGGTCAGAGCAGCCGAGTCCACTGCTCCTAAGAACCTAAGCCAGCACCTGCTTCTCTTAACTGCTTTCTGTTGTAGCCTTTACACTTGGATTTCTCACATACTGCCCGAGCAGAGGAGGCGTGGTGTTCCCGGCAGTGAGGCTTCCTTCCAGTGTCCTGCTGCTTCAGCTCACAGCTCCCTGTCCTCTTTGAAAGCTGTTGCTTGCCTCTCGCTATGCGCTGGCTTTGTTGCCTCTGGCGCTGTGTGCACAAGGGCTGTGTAGATGGCAGTGCTCAGCGCTCTCTTTCAGCCTGGGGGCGTTTCTTGCCTTGAGCTTAGTAGCAATTGGTTTTGCTGTGCTTTCCCTTTTCATGTCCTGAGGGCTGCCTAAGCCTGATGTCTGATAGCTCTGCTCCTTAATATGCACACTTTGGGAGAGCTCCTTTTTCTTTATCTAATTCCTCCAGGTCTCCAGCAAAATGGATTTGCTCGGCTTCCTACTTAGATCTTTCCAACAGGCACACGTGCCAAGATAGCTCTGTAATATCTTAATAAACATGCACGCTGCCAGAGCCCCTTGCCAGGGGTAAACAAGAGCTTTGCAACCTTTGACTTTAATTTAAACTGGAAATACTTGGATAAAGTGAGCCAAATAAATTCGAAGGAGGTCCTTTGGTCAAGACATCTGCTTGATGTGATGTCCACGAAAGCAGCCTCTTGCATTTGCCATTGATTTTGAGCAAAGCCATTAGACAGGAGTGGCTGCCCAACACCAAGTAAGCAGCCCTATTTTTAAAGAAAACGTTTAAAATAAAATCATGGTGAACATTGAAAGGGATTTGCTTTTTGTTTTCTTCTTCGTAGAATCAAATAAACACAGTCAATAAAGAGCTATGTCTGCTGTTCTGGTTTTTCCATCTGATCACATTTTTCATATGCAGCATCTGTTTGTAAGGTTTTTTATGAGTTGTTAACACTGGAGGTAACATTCCACTCCAAAACTGACCCATTGTTACTTAAATAGTTCACATCTCATTTAGTTAATTGCTCAGTTTGTAGCCCTATTCTTAAAAGAGCTCAGAGTACTTCACAATTAACATCTAAACATATTTAAAATTACGGCTTACAAATACAGTAGTAGAAACCAGTATCTGCAGTTTCAGCTGCCCACTGTCACCATTGCCACAACCCAGCCCACAGTGTGTGCACAGACACACATCAGTGCCCCACCAAAGAGCCATTTTTCTGTGAATACTCACTTTTCTCAGGTACATTTGATGTGTTGAATGTATCTCCTCTGTTTAAAATGCCTCCGTTATGTCTTAATTCATACAGTTGTGGAGAGGAACCTTTTTGGGGCTTGAAATTCCTCCCCTTCCTCTTCACCAACAGATTTCTGCACTGAAATAGCCTTCATTTTATTCATGGTGTGTTTATGACATCCCTAAAATCAATGTTTAAGCCAGCTTACAAATAATATTAACAATTTAAAGGCACAGACTTCTTAAGAGCATTAGAGCAAACATATACTGTACATGTCACAAGGTATGGTGTGAGCAGATTGATTGCAGCCCAAGTGGCGTTTCATGGCATGTTGCTAACAGTCCTTAGACACAAGACACAGGACACCAGATGTTTTGCCAAAAGGTGGATAAAATAATGTCCACAACTTTGGGAACCCTGGGTAGCTCAGTGGTTAGGTCTCTGGCTGTGGTGCCAAAGGTTGGGAGTTTGATTCCCCATTGTGCCTCCTTGATGGGCCAGACTCAAAGATCCATAGGGTCTTTTCCAGCTCTGCAGTTCTAAAATTATAACTGAGCATAGCCCTGTTCATATCAAGTTTTGAAGACTGCTCTGGGATAGGGGCCTGCCTGCCTTCTGTATTACCCAGTTGAATGAGAACCTGTTCTGTGCTTCAGTCACCTAAGTTATAACCAAGTAAAATTGTGAGAAGAATATGACCAAAAAAAAAACCCACACAAAACCCTAGCAACAACAACTCACGCAACCAACAGTACTTGAACGCCTACCAAACACTTAACCCAAAGTAGCAAAGCATGAAAACAATATCACTAACCACAAGGGTCCACAAAATTGAAGGATGGGTCGGTTGGAGATGTATCATAGAGAGCTGCTCCAGCCAAACTGGGAAGGATTTTTAGTGCTGCTCAAATGCACCAGTCTGTCTCAGGAAGCCAGTCAAACTAGGCCTGATTTTTCCGACCACACTGGCACATATCACAGAGGGTCAAGGAAGAGAGCCAGTCTCAGTGAAGATGGCCACCCGACATTGTACTGCAAACTATGTCCCAGGTAAGGGGAGGGGAGGAGACCTGGTGTACTGTGTACAATTTATCCTATTTACACTAAAATTGTATGACTAAATGGTGGAAGGAAATGCCAGAAACTCTTAAAAGCATGTTCTTTCCTACATATACAGGTCACTAAAGAGAGGGGATTGATTATATCTTGGTGTTTCATGCCATACTCTTGTTTCTTGTGCTTGCTCTTGTTGTTCACTTAATTTAGCCTCAACTGGAACAAAACCTGTATACAGTGGTGCCTCGCTTAACGATTGCCACGTTTAGCGATGAATTCACATAACGATGTGTTTTTTTTAGAAAATAATATGCACCGTATAACGATGTTTCCTATGGGCGATTTTCGCTTAGCGAAGTTTGGGACCATGCTTCGCATAACGAATGCGATTTTAGGTCCCCTGCTTCACTTAACGATGTTTTGTTTTTCAATTTAAAAAGTGTCTTAGAAGGGTCAAAAACGGTTATAAATGCTTGGATTCGTTAGAGGACCCCCTAAGTCATGTGCAAACCTGATTTGGCTTTGATCTGACTTTTCGTTAATTTATGGTTAATTTTTTTTTCCGGCCCATAGGAACCAATGGACCTGTCAAAATCTGACAGCTCCATGCTTTCCTATGGGGGAGAAAACAATTCACCATAAATTAACGAAAGTTCAGATCAAAGCCAAATCAGGTTTGCACACGACTTAGGGGGTCCTCTAACGAATCCAAGCATTTAGAACAGTTGCTGAGTCTTCATTATTTTTTTGTGAATTTTTTCTTCCTCCATAGGAAATAATGGAGCTGTCAGATTTTGACAGCTGTCAAAAGTTGGGGGGAAAAAATTCACCATTAATTAACGAAAAGTCAGATGAAAGCCAAATTAACTTTTGCATCCGTTTTAGAGGGTGCAGAAGCTAATCCAAGCATTTAAAACCATTTTGACCCTTTTATGACACACTTAAATTTGCAAAAATTGACTTCGCAAAGCCATTGAAATGTATTGAGTCAGCTTCAATACATTCCAATGGAGGAAACATTGTATCGTTTAACGATGTTTCCTATGGGTTTTTTTGCTTAAGGACGGCAATCCGTGCCTATTGGAACGGATTAACCGGTTTCCAATGCATTCCTATGGAAAATGGTGTTTCGCATAACGATGTTTCACATAACGTTTTTTTTTAACCAATTAAAATCGTTATACGAGGCACCACTGTAGTTCCCTTGAGCTACAAAGTTATTCGATTGCACACTTGAAACAAGGAAGTGTCCTGTAGAACCCTAAAGTCCAGTCTGAAAAGGGGGCTCCAGTCCACAAAACATAGGTCCAGTCTGCAAGCCACCACAAGACTCCCTGTTGTTTCTTCTTTAACAAAGTAATACGGTTACCACTCCTGGAAATAATCATGCAATTTGTGTCTGTGCAGTGGAAGCCCAAGGTCTTTGCAAATGGGAAAGAACTACAGTATATGAACTTTCCTCTGCAAGTACATCCCATTGCTCATCCTCCTGCTTCTAGGCTAAGTACAGACAACAGCTGCAGATAACACGCTTGAGTTTTCACTATGTGTATATACGTATAGGTGATAAACCATTGTTAGACTCTCTCCCTGGTATTATGGGTGTTTTTTTTTTCTTGCTTCTGTGTTTGGTTTTAAATTGCATCTCAGCAGTTAGTAGTGTAGGTGGCTGGTATCAGGAAATGCATCAAGGAACTTTACAGTTCTGTGTTTTCTTTGTTGTCCTGAAATAGGCAGCAACAACTACATGGGTTTGGGAGCTATGGTTACTTCTTCTCCTGTGCCAGCAACTGTATGGGGTGTGCAAAAATACGTCTGAGCCATCTTCTCTTGGAGGAAGGTCATTTAAAAAAAAGCAGGAATGTGGACCTTCTGGCCCTCATGGGTTGCTGATTCCCATGAGCTCCAGCCACGCTGGCTAAGGAAAGGAATAATGAGACGAGTAGTTCATTAATAACCTGATGGTTGCAGGTTCCTATTCTGGCTTCAGATATTTTTTTCTATTTGATTTCCATGAGATGCATTCACTGAGATTTTAATTCAACTACTTTCTGCCCCATTCAGAATACAGTGGTGCCTCACTAGACAGTTACCCTGCATGACAGTTTTTTCGCTAGATATTGGCTTTTTGCGATCGCTATAGCGATTCGCAAAACAGTGGTTCCTATGGAGGAATTTTGCTGGACAGTGTTTGGTCCCTGCTTCACGAACCGATTTTCGCTAGACGACGATTTTGACAGCTCCCTCCGCGCTCACAAAACGGGTGTTTTCGGGACCTAAGCTTCACAAGACAGCGATTTAAACAGCTGATCGGCAGTTTGCAAAGCGGCTTTCCTATGGCCGATCTTCGCTAGACAACGACGATTCTTCCCCATTGGAACGCATTAAACAGGTTTCAATGCATTCCAATGGGGAAATGCTTTTCACTAGACAATGATTTTGCTAAACAGCGAGGCACCACTGTATCCTTTTGGCAAGGCACCCCCTGCTGTCTATGCTGCAAAGGGGGACGGGTCAGGGCATTTTTCTTTAGTGATATTCGAATCAAGTGAGACAAATTATGCCTTAGTTAAAGCTTTCAAAACATGATTTTTGTGTTTTTGCCACCCTGAGCTGGTCAGTTAATAGAGCATATTTGAGGTGCTACCAATGAAAGCAGAGTAAATTGAAATCACAGGTTAAAATGCTACTCAGAATGCACACACATAGATGTGAAAAAGTGTGCTCTTGCTTGCCATGACTTTCATGCACATATTCCACAATGTTCTCACACAGGCTTACTCCATCTCCAATAAATTACCATCCACTGACATTTTCATACTAGGAAAATGATGAACTTTATCAGAGTTTTCTGAAGGTTGCACTTTCAGAAAGAAAGGCATGGGTTTGATTTAGTGTACACAAAGTTGCAGAGGAACCACAGCAAGAGTTGATGGCCTAAAGGAATCTGTGTCTGACTACTGAAAGCAATCTTGAAATAAGGTTCCAAGAATCCCCCTACATTACGTTAGATTGTGAGGAAGGCTGGAGCAGCTCTCCAGGAATGATTTCAGTCACAGGTGGAAACCAAGTCCACCTCTCAATATTATTTGGCACAGATGTATATCCCTGGAAACAGAAATCCAGTTTGAGAATTTCAAAATTTTCAGGTGGCATCCTCTATATGGCTTTATCCCACTTGGAAACACAAGGGAATTATGTAAGAATGCTGTTCGCGGACTTTAGCTCTGCTTTTAACACCATTATACCCCACAGATTAATAGACAAACTTAAAGATCTTGATTTTCCAGATTCTATCTGTCTGTGGATTTTGGATTTTTTAACAAATCGTCCACAAAGGGTTAAACTGAATGACTACATCTCTACTGACAAGATACTCAGCACTGGCACTCCACAAGGCTGTGTCCTTAGTCCACTACTGTTCTCCATTTATTCATCGGATTGCACCAATAACCATCCCAGTAATAGGATTATCAAATTTGCAGACGATACTACACTAGTAGGACTTATCTCTGGGGATGATGAGTCTGCGTATCGGGACGAGGTATTACAGCTATCCCGCTGGTGCAAAAAAAACAATCTTTTATTTAACATCCAAAAAACCAAGGAATTCATAGTGGACTATAGGAAAAAAAGAGCAGACATTCAGCCACTGTATATAGATGGAGTTTGTGTGGAACAGGTGGTTGAATGTAAGTTTCTTGGGACTATCATAACAAATGACCTGACTTGGAGTGCAAACACCGCTGCGTTAATCAGGAAGGCACAACAACGGTTGTATTTTCTAAGGATTCTTAGAAAGCAACAATTGACTGAGAGTTTGTTAATCACCTTCTATCGGAGTTCGATTGAGAGCATATTATCCTACTGTCTCTGTGTATGGTTCACGAGCTGCACAGTGGCAGAGAAAAAGGCAATTCAAAGGGTGATTAAGACGGCCCAAAACATCGTTGGCTGTTCACTCCCCTCTTTGGAAGAATTGTATAAGAACAGATGTAAGAGGAAGATATCTAACATACTGAAAGACTCCTCTCATCCGGGATATCAGCTCTTTAAACTATTACCATCAGGAAGGAGATTCAGGGTATTGAAAGCAAGGACAAGCAGATTCAAGAACAGTTTTTACCCAAGTGCAGTATTGAGTTTAAATGTGGGGCCATAGGTTTTTGGTGGATTTTAATTGCTGAGAGAAAACGGGGTATCTATATTTGGATGGTGAAAGTTGTGTATATTTTAACTTTTTTTTGTAGTGTTGTCCAGTTTTACCTTGGGGAAGAGCACCTCATTTCGTTGCACCCACTTGTGAGCGCAATGACAAATAAATTTCTTATGTCTTATGTCTTATGTCTTAAACTGAAGATATCAGATACTACCAATTCAGATTATACTCTGAATTTTGGGAAAACAGAAAGTCTCATCGAAACCTATACAGAAACCTATGGAGCCCTATACAATGGAATATCTTATTTGAGAATGGTTGGAATCCCTAATTACAAAACCTTCAAAAAAGAAGAAGAAATGGATACATGCATCATTTGCTAATACAGAATTTATAAACCCTATTCTAAAATGAGGTCCTTAAATAATAGCATAAATCAAAACCCGCTTTCTTCTAAAGAAGAATATACATTGTGATAATAAAAAACAGAGCATGTACAGAGTTCCTACTCCAGTCCTCCAAAGATGCCGGCCACAGAGACTGGCAAAGCGTCAGGAAGAACAACCTTCAGAACATGGCCAAAGAGCCCGAAAAACCCACAACAACCATCAGATCCCAGCCATGAAACCCTTCAAGAATACAATAAAAAATAAAATTGATTTTTTTCCTTTACGTTTTATAAAATTGATTTTTATTCACTGTTAAGTAGTATCTCTATTAATACAGAAGAACAATCTGAATCCAAAGGCAGCCGTACATTGTTTTTGAAAGGGAGGGATCACTTCAAAATTAAGCTTCTCTTTCCTTATTGTAAGAACACAGTGCAATATAAGGCAAAGTTAACACTGAAAATGTAAGTGGAACTAAACACAGTAGACATATTCATACCAGCAAAATGATACACTTTGCTTAACAGATTTGTCATGTCAGACTGATCAGCAATTTTCCACCCTAGAAAATGTGTCCCAGCTGGTCCATTCAATCCCTTTTTACGACATTTGGAGTATTTCAGCTGTATCATTAGTAGAGGCCTAGTGACTGACCGCCTCCCTTCCCTATGCAAGTGTGAGCAACAATATTTACTTATTAGTTGCATTTCAGTTACACCTCTCCCCCAATGACCTTAAAATCAAATACAGCTTCCCTTACCCTCCCCACTTTATTCTCACCACAGACCTGTAAGTCTGTGAGTGTCCCAAGGTTGCCCGGTGGGTTTTATGATCAAAAGCGGATTTGAACCTGAGTCCTAGTCCAACATTATAGCACACCAATGATGTTGAGAATGTCATTATCATAATAGTTCCTGTTTATTTATTTGCAGTCTGGGGGATTCTTATCAAATCATAGTTCTCAGTTTCATGGCTCCTTGTTTGACCGTTATCTTAGGAATCTCCTGGTAACTGGCCTCTCCTGTCGCATGCCTTTCTGAGACAGGGGCCTTGGTAGTGCTTCTCATTAGGGGCAATTGTTCCTTCTTTTCCCATCTCGTTCGAAGGCTGCTAAAACACGTCTTCTGCTAGCCTATTTCTTGGGTTCAAAGGACTGCAGCTGGAGCCAGCATTCTCATGGGCAACATTATCATACTCCCAAACATTGTTACTGAGTCAGCGTGTCCAACGCCTGTGGCCCGCGTGTGACCCGGAGTTGGCTGCTTGGAATAAGCTCTATCCCTATATGACACTGAGTACACTTAGAGGGTGAATCAGTGGCCCAAGCAATCCATGGTATTCTTCTGCCAGATTACCGCATTTGTCAACAGAGAAATAAAAGTGTCATTGTAAGTAGTGTGTGTGTGTGTGTGTGTGTGTGTGTGTGTGTGTGTGTGATGTGCAGTATAGGCGCCCATAGCCTAGTAGCCCTTTTGATTGTTGGCAGGAGTGGAGAAATGATCTGTTCTTCTTCCTTCCTGAAACTGCCTTCCAGTCTCTTTTCCTTCATATTGACCAGATAGGCGGGATATAAATAAATAAATAAATAAATAAACATTCCCTTCTCCTATAGCATTATAGAAATCTTGCAGAGTGAAATCCACCTGAAAAGCTATATACAGCCTGGGAAATCCTGGACCTCCACATGGCTCTTGCCACGTACCCCTCTTGTAATGGCATTCCTCTTGTTTGGGGGACAGATTAAACCTAGAAGTTCAGCAGAGTCGGGGGGGGGCAATTAGATGATTTTTATACATGCTTGCATGTAACTTGTCGCTAAATCCAAGCCTTTGAGCCTACCATGAGCTCTAGCTGCTTACAGATTGTTCAGCTGGGTTTTCCTATCCTGTTTATCTACTCCTAAAGAATTCCAGCTGGCATGCCGAGGAGGGCCCTTCACAGATATGAAACGTGCAAAATAAATTTTCTGAAACAGACGAGGAGCCCATGAAATGCACAGACAGGCTTGAACAGAAAGAGATCACTTAATATGCTTTTGAAGGCAAACCAGGATCCTAGATCAGAAAGACGCTGTAGCATAATGTGATGCAGTCCTCTTTCCGTCCCTGCTCCATGCTGAATTGTACCAGCTGTCCTTCTCCAAGAACAAAAGTTGTAAAGTTGTTGATCTAGGAAAAGATCAACTTCAAGTCAAGACTAATCCAGCTACGTATTTTTTTTCTAGCAGAAAGCACTTCCAAATCCTTGAGTAGCTTTTTAGAGAATTTAAACTACTTCATTCCACACTATTCCTGCCAAACCTGTTGGGTTTATCAGCAATCAATAGCTGAAAATGTGTTAAAATTAAGCTGTGAAAGTCCCAATTTTCTGTGAACTTGGCCTCTCTCCCTGCTCTCCTATCATTCCCAGCATTCACTTGCCAGCCTGAACCCTTCCATTCACAAAAAGTGGTGTGTGATGCTGACAGCTGCTATCAAGCACCAATATACCGCTGCTCCACCCCTGCCTTCCAGCATCAACAATAGGTCCAGAGCCACTGTATTCACGTGCCAAGCTCAGCTCTTCTGCAGCAGCAAAATAACTTCAGTACACTGAGAAAAAAATGAGTATCTCCAAGATGATTGATAAGACTTTTCCAGGATATTGTAGCAGAAAAATAGCTTTTTTACGAAGCCTTCCTTATAGCACAATAAGCACGCATTATGTAACAACGTACTGTAAACGAGATGCCTTGTCAAAGAGTTGGATTGGAATGGAGCTGGGCTGGCATTTAATTAGATCTGTCTCATACCTGGGCTTGCCTAAAAGTCTTTAGGAAAGCAGGTTACAAGAAAACAAAATGTCACAAGCAACACTCAGCTAAAGATACAATCAATTTAATAGTTGTGCATTCCTTACATTTAACTATGTATGTTGTTTTACTCTACAAACATAAAATATAAGCCTATGTTTCTTAAGTCAGTATCAAATGTAATACTTCTATTATTATCTACTGCCACTGTTATTTTTTTTTTCATTACTACCAAGCCCGTCTCTCACCACAAGGCTCAAGGATAAAAACTGTCAACATTCCCTACTTTAATACGCATGATTCCTCTACCATCTTCTTTCACCTTTATATTTAATATTCTCCTTGTCTCCCTTTCTTGCATTTTAAGTGTATCACCAGTCTTCAAACCTCCCCACACACACACCCCTCCTCTCTCTTATTCTCCCCCCATCTTTGCCCAGGCCTAGTCCCTCTTTTCTGTCTCCTGAGGATTTTTTACAACAGAGGCCTAAAACAACATAAGCCATACTTACTTGTCAAAGTTCCATACACACAAGAGCCAATGAATATTTAGAATGAAATATTTCATTCTGTCTCCCTATGTCTGACAAAGTGGACATGTCCACAAAAACTCACATTAAAATATAATAGTCTTCAAAGTGCCACATGTTTTTGTCTTTTTTGTTTTTGTTTCTTCGGATTTTGCCTCCTAAAACTTCACAGATCATTTCATTTAGGATTCCCATTGTACACTGGCATTATCTTGAAGGAGTGAAAACATAAATAAGGGTGGCATTATTCCTACACTGTAAAAAGCCAGTATCCTCGGTATAATTAACATTCATTTTATTCTACCATTGTTATTTTATGACAGAGGTTCTCACATCCTTGACAGCAGAAACGTCCATGAAATACCTGCATATCAAAGACATTATTGCCACAGTTGTGAACACCCACTGACATTTTTACAAATAAAACCACAATAACCACAATCTCTGTGTTTTGATATTTCAATGCCATGTATAAATATTTGCCATGTCATATTTTTTCTTATGTCTGAGGAAGTTGACTTGTCCACAAAAGCTGGCATCTAAAAATATAAGTTTTATTTTTATTATTTAGTTTTTACCAGTAATTCCTATGCTAAAGAACACCAGGTGAAGAATTCCAAACCACAGTATCTCCAGCCCTCCAGTCCAGCTTTCAGTGATAATTATTGGCTTTCCTTCTTCATTTCTGTGCATAATCTGTCTTTTAATTTTCTTTGCCATTTTCTAAAAGATGCAGTTCTTAGGAGCTGCATCTGTTCTTAAATAAATTTCAGAGCTGATAATTGGCAGGCCTGGGTGGGTTACCAATTAAAAGCCACATCCTTTGAAGGAAGCATTTCAGAAAATATCTACACAGTGACCAATTTATGCCAGATTCCTTTGCATGCTTGAACGTGTATTTTATCATTTGCTGTTGAATGACAAGGGGACACTCTTAAGAGGAGATAATCTTTGTTTTGATTTTTATGAAATACAACTAATATGGCTGAATTGCGCCGCCGGCAAAATAATGGGCTTTAAAATAATGCCTGAACATTTAAATTGGATGATTTTTAAAAAATAGAACATATTCTCATAATTAACAAAGAAATCACTAGGTTAAAAGGGTGAAATTAATGCATACTCATTAAAACCAAACGTGTACCAGACGCAAGAGTTCAGCACTGCCTTTTCTGTATATAGAAAATGTGGTTTGCAATGTCAACATTATCAATATGACACAAGAGGCCATGTAACATATCTTACCACACACTAAAAACCCAGACAGCGAAGTCATTGGGCGTGTTTGTGCCCAGCCTGTGGCTTCAGAATAGGCCACCTTGGACCATCCGTATTGTACTCCTTCTATTCATAGAAGCTCTGCAGTCTCCTCAGCTCTCAAATTGTGACTGTTGGATGATGACGATGACAGTGTGTTGTCAAGTCAGTTCTAAGGGCAAGCCTTTGCAGGGTTTCCTAGGTTTAAAATACTCAGAAGTAGTTTACAATCCTTTTTTTCTTCTGGGGGCACTCTTAGACTGTGCATTTTGCCCAGAGTTATACAGGGCTGCTAGACGAGGATCACACAGCTACAGCAGCTCCACTGGCTGCCAATCCATTTCTGGGGATAATTGAAAGTGCTGGTTCTAACCTAATTAAGCCCTTAATGGCTTGGGCCCAAGCTATCTCCAGGACCACAAGCCTGCTTGGGTGTTAAAATGACCAAGAGAGGCCTTTCTCTCAGTCCCACCACTTTCAGAGGTTTCTGGTAGAGACCCAGAAGTTTCAGCCACATAACATGTACTGTACATTAGTTTTGAGAGGTTTCTGTTTCAAAAAACAGTTGGAACAAAAATTGTCCTTCCAAATTAGTTGCATTTTCCCATGAGAGAACTACCACTGCCAACACCCAATGAAATGTACTGTTAAGGGGGTGGGGGAAAAAAAGTCCCCTGCCATTTTGTGGTTGAGATGTGATGGAAAGAAGCTGATGTGAGAGCGGGAGGGAGGGGGAAAAAACATTTCCCACTGGGAAAACAATCAGGAAATGGGGGGCCCTTGTCATATAAAACTCAGCCACCTGCATAAGTTGTTTACTATGGTTTGATAGAGGTTTGAATATTTATTATGTGGTTTTCTATATCCAGGGCCAAAATAACATTACAGGCTTAGGGCATTATGTAGCTTGATTTGTTAAGTGAAGCAGGGGCACCATTTGCTGTTCTACCTCAGGCACCAAAATGGCGAACCCTGGCTTGGTACCCACAAAGTAAGTATCTTACTGTGCCAATCTTTTAATAATGTGCCTTTTAGCTGCCTCTAAAGAAAGCTTTTTGCAAGGCTTCAGGACCTGGTACTGGGTGCACGGAGGCCTCATGGAGAGGATAAAACAAAAGGCAACTTGGAGTAAAACGACAAGGATGGTGGGTTTGAACATGGAGGAGTGCTGTGGGTAGTGGCAAGACTCTATGCCTCTCTTTCTATGGGCAGTTGGCGAGGAATTGCCAGCTGGGATAATGACAGTGGGAGTGATTGCTCTTTCCATTCTGGTCATTTTATAGTCTGCAGCATGCTTCTTTCCTTTCACTGGCTGCCTCCTGCTTTGTTTGAAATCTCTTGCAAATGCTCGGTAATGGGTGAACCTCAAATAAGTATCCCTCCATTCCAGGTTGTGTTCGACTGTACTGAAAGAACTGGAAGGGGGCAGCATACAGCCCGGATAGTCTCAGCAAAATTTATTCATTTATTTATTTAAAAAGAGGCTGACTCTCTCCAGCTCCTCAATATCTTAACAGGACAGTCAGTCCTTAAGAATGTACTTGTCTGCTAGCTTTGCTTCTCTTTGAAGTCCTTGCAGTTCGCCTACTCTGTGTCTGGGCACAACCAATTCACGGGGCCCAGTTACACTAATGTAATCAATTGAGTGATGGGTCAGGATTTTTGAATTTGGTTTTAGGCCACATGGTAGTCACGTGGTTTTTGTGTTGGTGTGGGTGTCCCCTTGGGAAATTTTATAATCCATATCAGCCAAGGGGGCTACATGGGCTGTTAAAATCATTGCTTCTTCTTCGTGGTCTCTGTGAATTCACACTAATGAGTTAATCTGCACCTGAGCAGAGCAGTCTCAGAAGCTTCTATAGCTTTAAGCACTTGGTGCCGGGACCTCCCCTACACCAGCTATATAACTCCGCCCCCGGCACCTGGTGCCCCAGTTCTTTTTTTGACTGCCGGTGTAGCAGCAGCCTGGTTTCTCTCACTTTTTCAGACATCTTGCGACCCATCCACATTGCTCCAGGTGACTCCGGAGCTTGCTGCACAACTGGACTGGTGGAAATCCCCCCCAACCTATGGATAGGGAGACCCTTTGGTCTCTTGACCCCAATAGTTCAGTTAACTGTGGATGCCAGCCCATCCGGCAGGGGGGGCTTGTCTACACCACCATGCTGTCCATGGCCGCTGGTCCACGATAAAAGCCAGCCTGCATATCAATGTACTGGAGCTCCTGGCAATCACTAACACCTTTTGTGCCTTTGAGCCCCTAGTCTGTGGTCAAGTGGTCTCAGTCGCGTCGGAGAATGCCGCTGCAGTTTATTATATAAACAAGCAGGGTGCCACTCACTCGTTGCACCTTCTCTTTTACACTATCAACCTTTTGGAATGGTGTTATGGTCGCCACATTTATCCAGTGGCCTTACATTGACAGGCAGGAACAATTCCTGAGCAAACCATCTCAGCAGACTACAGTCCTGCTCTCACGAGCAGGCTCTCAATGATGCCATCTTTCACCGCCTCTGTCGTTGATGGGGGACTCCAGACATAGATGTTCATCCGGGATGCAAAAACAAGAAGTGGGCCATGTTCTGCTCCCCGGCCGGCATCGGCTGCAACTCCCTAGGGGATGCCTTCCTGATGTCACGGGGCCTCCTCCACATGTTTCCATCTTTCCCCCTTCTTCAAAGGACTGTTGTTCGAGTTCAGCATGAATGTGCAAACGTCATGCTTGGTCACCTTGCCAGCCATGGTTCTCGCTCCTGCTCCTGTGAGCCGCGGAATACATCAGGCTGCAGCTGGTCCCTCATCTACTGTCTGAAGTCAGAGGTCAGGTATTTCATCCGGACCTCGAGCCCCTCTGCCTGATGGCTTGGAGACTGCCCCGACTGTAACAGACATGCTCAATCATGCTCGCAAGCCTTCTACCACCATGACCTACTCCTATAATTGGTAGGCATTCTGTCACTTTGCATCAAGACTACAGTTGCCTACTAGGCAAATGTCTCTGGATGCACTCCTTCAGTTTCTCCTACATCTGTTTCATCTGGGACTGGCCCGTTCTACCTGCAAGCTATTTCTCCAAGGCCTGTAAAATATGTGCCCTGCCTATAAGACCAATTAGTTATTCGGCGGCTTATGAGGCCTCCTTTCAAGCCCTAGGCATCAGCATCGCTCCGCTTGCTAATCTCCAAGACTGCCTTTCTCCTGGTGATAACCTCAGCTCGCAGGGCTGGAGAACTGGCTACACTAAGAGCAAGACCTCCTTTCTGCAAAGTAACCTTACGGCCAAACCTTACCTTCTTGCCTAAGGTATTTTCTGCCTTCCATTTGAACCAGCCAACTGTCCTTCCTGAGACAGTCCTGCACGCTCTGGACGTGAAGTGTGCTCTGTCATATTATATGCACCGCACGACCACTTTTCGTGACTCGCAACATCTCTTTGTCACCTTTGCTGGCTCCTCCTTCAGAGAACTGTCTTCCTTTCAGAACATCTCTAGATGGATAGTCCGGAACATCCGTCTTGCCTATAACTTTGCAGAGACTCCTCTTCCAAAATCAGTGAGAGCTCACTCTACTAGAGCTGTAGCATCCTCAATGGCCTTTCTCCATGGAGTGGGCATTGTGGATGTCTGCCGTGCTGCCGCATGGGCCACTCCATTTACCTTCATCTCGCACTACCGCCTGGATGTCCGAGCAAAGGCTGAGACTGCCGTAGGTCAAGCTGTCCTGGTTTCTGCACTTCCGTGACGTCCCTCTTCCTGGTTAGTCAGCTTGCTAGTCACCCATTAGTGTGCATTCACAGAGATCACGAAGGAGAAAAAGAAGTACTTACCTGTAACTCTGGTTCTTCAAGTGGTCATCTGTGAATTCACACTCCCCGCCCTCTTCCCTGTTGCCTCTCATGTGCGCCTTTGCATGCTGGGCAGCAGCAGTCGGTTCCTTGGAACTGAGGCACCAGGTGCCGGGGCGGAGTTATATAGCTGGTGTAGGGGAGGTCCCAGTACCAAGTGCTTAAAGCTATAGAAGATTCCAATACTGCTCTGCTCAGGTGCAGATTAACCCATTAGTGTGAATTCACAGATGACCACTCAGAGAACCAGATTTATAGGTAAGTAGCTTCTTTATTCGAGGTTTTGTCCTTCGCCCACCTGCCCTCACATTGGCTGCCTCTCACAGCCACCTGCAGCTGCTATTGTAGTGCTATTTTTACTATTTCACAGGGAGTGGAGAAGACAAGGGATGCACAATCTTGGGCTGAAACTGACCACATACATGCGTGCACACACCCACCCACAAGGGCTGGAGAAGGAGAAGGAATGTGGAAGGCACACCAGTGAGTGGCAACCCCCCCCACACACACAATTTATGCTGACAGATTCAGAATAAATTGATTTTACATCTGAGTTAAAATAAATGACCCTCTGGGGAAAAGTAAAATACCTCACTCCCAAATAAAATAACATGATTTCCTATGAAAACAATCGGCACTTCCACATGTGTCAGGTATCACCTTTTAAATGTTTGGTTTAAAATATGCTACACCTGATTCAAAAATGGGTTGAGTCTAAAGAACACCATAAAAACAATGAAGAACCTTGGCCTTTTATAGATCACTTGATGTGAACTCATAGGTATGCTGCTTCACTTGAATCTGCTTGCCCCCCCCCCAATGATTTGTTTTATGGGGAACACTATCAAAAGGAAGCCAATGAGATCCATGGCGGTGCGTAGCAGTCAGCTACCCATGAAGGCTTCTCTTGGGGCCAGGGACTCTCGCAGCCAGATCTACTTCATGGAGTTGTTCTGTGAATAAGACAGGTCACACCTTAAACCCATGGCCAGAGTGGTTGGCTGTGAGCATTAACAGGGACAGAAAAAGAAAGCCACACATCTGGAATTCTGTGAGTTTAGAAGGGAGGATCTGCATCACAGCCTGGGATAAGCTGAGCCTCTCTGGGCGGTGAGAAATGCTTGTCTTGACTTTGTCTGGATAGGCCACACAATGCAGGGATGTGCACTGTGACTATCCAGGTCACAGTCAGTCGCATCTCTCCCCCCTGCCCACAGCTCCTCATTTGAGGGAACTTTTTTAAAACCAGAGATACAGAAAAACATGCAGACCCAGAGACAGAGTGGGCTGGAGCCTTTCTCAAAAGAGCACAGGGCAGGCTGGCCCCATCTGTCTGCCCTTTCTTTGGGTACATAAGTGGTTTGGGGGAGGGAGGAACCTCTGCACACCCCTACTCTCTCTGTTTGATTCGTAGTGTGTTTATGCACCAAACACAAACCTTGACCCTTTGGGTAAAGTTGGTGTAACTTGTTGTGGCTCATTGCAGCTAGTAGAGGAGGCGCTGGGACATGTCTCATACCTGCATACCTGGCCATGCACCTGATTGCACGACTGAAATGCATCCCAACATATCATCAGTTAGCCCTAATTAGCTGCAGCAAGTTATACAAACCTTACGTGGACTCCAGTAGGATTCTGGCCCTTGGCAGCACAACTTTTTTTGCAGTCCCATCATTTCCTTCTCCTGCTCTTTCGTAAACTTCCTGTCTGCGCCCTCGGCCCTTCTTTGTGCTTCTGTGCCCTCTGCCTTCGTTAGTTCAATTCCCCCCATGCTCCCAGCTAGGAAACGGGCTGCAGTCGTACGACACACTCTTTCATTAAAAACTTCCATGATGGTATTGTCTTCTGATACATAATGCTGAACATTAATAAGGTGATAAGCCCCTGTTATTCGTAAGCCTATTAGAGGCTTCTGTGGATTATAGTATGGTATTAGCTTTATCTCTATCAGCTGATAGCAAAAGTTGTGACAATGAGGTAGTCATCCACTTCCACAGATGCCATCAGAGTAGCAGCTTTTCTTTCCGTCCCATCCAGTGAGCAATATAGAGTGTTTCGGCTGTGCCCCCTGTCCTTCCTTCAAATGCAACAATTTTTTTTCCTGAAAAAAAGAGAGCATAGCACAATTTAGGTATACTGGTGTGCAAGCACTCAAGAATAGTGTCATGACCAGAGTTTTCCATTTGGACTCAGGACACTTGGCTTCAGATCCCTGTTGGGGGTGCAATGGTAATCCACTCTGTAAATATCTCATGCACTTTGAAAAACCCTTCAGAGTTGCCATAAGCCAGAAATGATGTGATGGTGCAGAACAGCAAGTACGCAAGGCCCTATGTGGAAAGCAAGCCGGCTCAACTCCTGACATGCTGTTAAGATTGTCAGACACATTTCTGCCCATATTGATCACAGCTGGACTCTTCTGAGTCTGTATGTCAGTGTTGCAAAAGCTGTTCCATGTTAACGGGAAGACTTGGCTGAAGAGACAACACGGGTCTGAATGTAGAAGGGATGCCATATATCGTTATGCATCACCAGTGATGAAGAATTATGGGAATCTCAGCCCCAGAACAAGGGCACAACATTTCCCATCCATGGCCTAAGTAAAACCTGTAGTTTGAAACTGTTTATCAAGAATCCACCTGGTATTGTGGACGTTGAATAGCAGGTGCTTTTTTGTAATCACCTAAAGAAGGCTTGGATGCATGGCTAGGCTCCACATCAGCAGACGCGTGAGTTCAGCCCATGAAATCCCTCTCTGTATAACAGGGACCAGGAAGAAGTAGGCCACCCCTACCACTGTTCTCCATGCCTGAGGAGCCGCAGGGGGGGAAATGCACTGGCTTTTTTAATAGGACCCTTCCAGGAATCTGGGAAGCTGCTGGTTGATGTGTTCAGATCCAGGAGGCCCAAAGATAAGGAATGTGTGACTCCAGGGCTGCCCTAAGCTTGCAGTAGAAGGAAAAAGCTTGATCAGATTCTGGAAGAAAATACAAATTCAATTTCCCACACTCGGTATCTTACCCAGTTCTTTTATCTGTTTTTCCAGATAAAACACCCTTTTATCTGTGAGGTTTATAAACACCCTTCTTTGTTTAGAATTTGAAATGCAAGACTTGAAACTGAGGGGAGAACACGTGGAAAAGTTTTGGAAGGGTTTGCTCTTTGTTAGCAGGAATAAGAGCCCAGCAAGAGTGGCAGCAAGCATACGTCAGAACTTTATGCCTTCTATAATTCTGTGTAGTTAGAAGGAAGACATTCTGGATACACGACCCAGTTTTCTAAGAACCTGTGTATGGCTGCTTTCTGTGCTAGACTAGAGGAAAGAAGCTTGCAAGTAAAGACCTTGGCCTCTCCTATAGAATGGGCATCCTGGAATTGACCAGGGGTGCCAGGCATGTTATGTGAAAACACCTGGAAGGTGTTTTCCAAAGAGGAAGTACAAGGTTATTTAGTTCTGCATCTTCCCTGACACGGTCTCATCATTCGTGAGCCACGGTCCATGAAAATATATGCCAAAGGAAACTAGTCTCAAAAGGTGGCACAGAACTATAGGTTGTATCTGCTGCAATAAATGAACAGGGCTGCCTCTCTGAATATTGTTGATGCAGCCTGGCTCCCTTCTTTGAGACCTATTTGATTTGGGTGTATACAGTCAGTGCTGGTGGTAACAGCATAGGGCTGTACTGTACAATCTAAGAGGCCAGACAAATCCAGGGCAGCTGAACCCCTGGATGGAATTTGCATCTGAATATTGACAAGCAGCTGAGAAATTGTTTGTTGTGCCTTCTTTCCCAGCCATGTTGGATCACTAACTTCCACGTCTGTTCAACAGACCTTGTTCACATATATAGGGCTCATTTGTATGCACTCCTTCCATAAATTAGCCACCTTTTAGGAATACTAATGCTACCGCTGGACACAATAGGAAACCAATCTATAATTCTCTAGTGCTGGGAAAGACTTAGGGTACAACTCCACAGTGAGAGAAATGTGAATTAACTTTCAATCTCTCACTGTAAAGTGGCACTGGGGGAGTCAGTTCTCCTTGATTTAAGGGGCCACACAAGCAAGAGAGTAAAAACCTTCTAACTGCAGTTCTGTGAAAGTGCCTGTAGGTGGTGTGGTTCAAAGGAAGTATCTTAAGAAGACTTTCCTGTCTCAATTTACTAATTTCCTCATCTTATCTTGCTGATATAAAGCTCATTAAACTATAAAAAACGTATAAACCAGAACTCTGTCTGAGGAGAAGCTATTAAAAAATAAAGACATGTCTTGAGAGATTAGTGCTTGTGTGTATGTGCGCGCACACTCTCCTGGTTTCCCTCATGAGGCAATAGGTGAGAGGGGCTGTGCCAAAGCACCACTTTGTGTGTGCGCGCACACATTCGTTTGGTCTTTCCTTTCTGCATTAGTTCAAGTGATCGCATGCTTTGAACTGAAGAAGACAGTAGAAAACCATCTGTTGAGAAAGAATATCTGTGGATCAGGGATATAAGACTCTGGACTGATTCACATTTCTTATTCTGTCATGAGGTCAAGAGGAAAAATGCAAATCAGCCCAGTCCAAAACACATAGTATTTCCCACATTCCCCCCCCCCGTGTAGTAAGGTTTTTAAACAGGGCTTTATTATTATTATTATTATTATTATTATTATTATTATTATTATTATTATTATTATTATTATTATTATTATTATTATTATTATTATTATTATTATTATTATTATTATTATTATTGTTGTTGTTGTTGTTGTTGTTGTTGTTGTTGTTGTTGTTGTTGTTGTTGTTGTTGTTGTTTTGCATTGTTGTTGTTAAAAAGGAAAATTACAAATAACAGAAATAACAGAAATAAACATAACAGAAATAAAACTAAAATATAAACTCAGTAATAACTACACACAATACACACTAAACTTTTTCCACCCATGCCACCTTAACCCTTGGGACTACAGTCATGGCCAAAAATATTGGCACCCTTGCAATTCTGTCAGAAAATGCAACCCTTCTCTCAGAAAATAGTTGCAGCTGCAAATGTTTTGGTACTCACATGTTTGGTTTGCATTGGAACAACACAGAAAAACAGAGAGGAAAAGTCACATCTGATATAATCATACACAGAAACCCAAATATCACATCCAATAATTTTTCTAATTTCCTTAAAAACCAGTGTCCATGCTTTCTTTCTTACTTCACACTTCCACCACATATGCATATAGGTCCCTTTTCCCCTTTTTACATCTCCAGCATAGAGATAGCATGCTTTTATTTATTATATTCGATATTAAACAGAGCTTCTATCTCACTTGTTCATTCAAACCATATGAATACAGCCTGAGAGGTTCTACTCTCCCTTAGCAAAGAATGTTGAATTTCTATGTGGCCAGACTCTTTCATTTAGTAAGATGTCATCTGCTGAATTTGGTGCATCTGTGGCATAGAAATAATGGCCAATCTCCACTGAAAAATTACACCAGCTGAAGTCCACTGGCATGCATTTTAGCTTTGAATTGTTGCAAATTAAGACGTCAGCACAGGTAATTGTTATTGTGCATTAAATCATGTGACTGCTTTGCCTACAGCAATTTCTTAAACTTCTGGCAATTCACAACGGGCATCTATGCCAAAGGAATTAGGTCAGTAGGTATAACTAATAGGATTCTGGTCAACAAAATTATATGGCGTATCAGCATAATCAAATATCTGATGTGGTGGTATATACAGCATTCCAAATGTAATACATTCTGAGAGAGAAAGTCATACTCTATGGAAGAGGGCTCAAGTTTAAATGCCTTTAGAAAATTAATACTGGGGATTATTTTGCTATGCCAGTAAAAATAATAGATATATCCACTGGAAAAATGTGAGCGTTTATTGATCATCAGTAAAATCCAGTTGTTTACAGCTGAAGGGAAATGTAAACCACTGAGAGAAATGAAATTACAGATAGGCAAAGAGACATGCAACACGACATGACACACCCATCAGCTACCAACAACATAGATACTGGGCATTAGCTATCACAGGACGGCAGGGAAGTTAGCAGCACAGCAACAGACTTTGTTTCGCAAAGCCAGTAACAGAATCATAGATTTCCCTCCACAGATGCAGACTGGCATGTGGCTGTGTGACAACATTAATAATTTACTCTGTGTGTCCTTATAATATGCTTAAAGCCTAAGATATGTGTTTTACTTTATACATCCTTACTTTTGTGAACTTTGATATTTTGAGGGAGGTATTCTCTGCTTTTCAGTGTGCATTTTTAGGCTATAACATCCTGCATTTTAGTTTGTTTTTTAATTTTTTTATTAATACAAAATGAACCTACTACTACACAAAAAAACCCTATATAAAATACAAAACAAAACAATACAATAAAATACAATTACCCATGTGCACCCGTCACCTTCAGGACTAGCATTACACTTCGTTCCATTCATTTTCACTCCAAAATTTCATTGTTTCTTCCCTCGGTGTAAACCCCCTCCCTCTCTGAAATACATGTTCCAGAAATACATTCCATATTTTCTTAAAATCATTGTTTTTCATTTGGCCTGTACTTATTTTCATATCACATGTCAGTTTATCATTAATTGCCATATCCCATAATTTTCTATACCATTCCTCCAAGTTAAATTGATTATCATTTCTCCAATTCCTTGCAAATATTATCCTTGTTGTCGTAATCATTATTACTATTAAATCCTTATTTTCTTTCACCAAGTGATCTTCCTTTAGAATGTAATTTATATATATAGGGAGAGTGGTCATAACAGCCAGATAGGCGGGATAAAAATAGAATGAATGAATGAATGAATGAATGAATGAATGAATGAATGAATGAATGAATAAATAAATAAATAAATAAATAAATAAATATGTGTATTTCTAGTAATTTAGATTGAAATCTGATTTAAATATTTGCCTGTAACTTAGGTTTAGCTTACATGTAGCTTAAAGCACTTGTGCCTACAGTTTTTCCATAGCTGTAAGATTTTTGGATAGACATTTAAGTATTTCTGTGGATATGGAATAGAGAAGCAATGTAGATATACAGAGTTTCTAGAGATAGACAAGCTGATGTTGCCTGGAATTATTGCATCAAGGAAGCAACTTTTACCTTGATAGCCAGATGAATTTTGATATGACTGGAAACGGCTATCTGATTTCTAGTAAACCTTTTCCTAGATAAAGGTCAGTTGTGACATTCCTCAAGGTCTATAACATTCTATACAGCTCTTGGGGAGATGTTCCAGCATCAGACTTTGTGACCTGACAGTGGACACAGGATGCCTTAAGCCTGAAGAAATGACAGAGAGAGAGAGATAGGATAGCCTTCTTCAAGTAGTTAAAACCCTATCTTGCAGAGGTTCTGGCAAATTCCCACCTTTCTGCTCCTCCCTCTTTTGAAGGACTGGCCTCACATGGGGCAGAGTCAAGCAGTTCCCTCCAATGGCAAATGCAGGTGGGTGGTAAGTGGGCATGAGGTGGCGTCAAGGTGTTGGAAGCTACAGCTGCATTCGCTAGGCAGCCTTGCCCCGATGCTCCCAAGTTGTCAGCTGCTTTCAGGGCCAGTATGGGACACTCTCCCCTTGTCAGTGTCAAAGAAAGTGTAGACTGACAGTCCCATCAGTTGACTAGCATCTTCTTTGCATCAGAAACAAAATATCCTGGGCTGAACTTGCTTTTCTGACCAAGCAGGGAGGCCCGCTCCTCTTTCACTAATGAACATTTTGTTCACTTTTTGAGGCAGCTATTACGTATATGGGTGGGTTTTTAAAAAGCAGCTGATGTAATATTTTGATGACTGCACTAGGGACAGCTTCTTGAGCTTCCCTGAACTTATTCATACTGCGGCAAAGCTTATTCCAGCCCCATTCTTGTCAAGAAGGCCCTGCTGTTGGTTAGCTGCCCCCCCAATACTCACACAGCACCTTGACTTTGCTCATTTGCAAAGTTCCAGCGTCCTTCTGCCCCCCTGAATTGAACTGCTGTTTAAACAGGCATTGGAGTTTTCATAGCATTAATTGGCCAGGCTGTGGCACTGTGATCTCTTATCTGTGTCATATAATTGGATTTTGTGAAAGTTGGCAGGATCACCCCATTATTCAAACGCAGGAATTTAAATGCAAAGTTATGGCTACTACATAGATTAAATGAACTGGGGACCAATTAAATACTATCTCATTTGAGCAAATAATTAAAGTCCTTTTCTCCTCCACCACAACCTGGGCCTTGGTTTGATTGGTATGACTAGAATTTGCCTCATTTTTGTGAAGCTGGCAGGCTCCTAACCCTGGCTTGTTTTGTCCTTCCTTCTCTTAAGAGTCACTGCAGGATTAAAAACATGAGGGACTTCAAAAAATTTGTACTGAGTGAGGTTAAACAATAAGGGTGAAACTTAAGCTCCAGAATCCAAGCCCTTGAGACAATAAAGAGCAGACCATCGGCTCAGGCTAGATGCGCTGGTGCGAGTGAAGAGGATGGCTTCCCTTCCACTGTAATAATGGGGACAATGAGCTTCTGATTGGAATTCTCTTTCCACCTCAGTTTCTATTAAATCATTGCAGCGGCCTCCTATTAGCCAGCTGAGTGCTGGCTTGTGCCATCCACATGCCATAGCCAGGGGTGAGTAGGGTTGTACCACTGGAAGCCATCATTGGAACTGGCAAGGGAGGATTAACCCTCTGTGCTCTGGATACTCACGTTTTTTCAGGCACTGTTTGGAAGATGGGGGGGATTTATTGGCATATCAAAGCTCTCAGGACCACCTAGGTTGGGAAGATTTAGTGATAAAATGTCTGCCACTTTGCATAAATTAACCACTTCTGTGATGCTAAGTGCCTTGAGATGAAAGTACGCATTTCAATCAGATGTCTTGGTCATATAAAATGCAGACACCACTCTTTCCCATTTATGAATTGCACTGAGAACACTGACATATTAGGAGAATATTCAAAAATTATAAACTGTGCAGCCCAAAAATATAAAAGATTCAGTTTTTAAAAAAAAAAACACATTTCCAGCAAACAATATGATTCGTTATGATGACTGAGTATTATGGGAGTTATAGTCCAATACATCTGGAGGTTGGCAAGTTAGGAAGGACTGTTTAATCGCCTTTGATTTTTGGTACTATCTAAAGCTGTGGGGGAGACTGATTGATTGATTGATTGATTGATTGATTGATTGATTGATTGATTGATTGATTGATTGATTGATACATACATACATACATACATACATACATACATACATACATACATACATACATACATACATACATACATACATACCCAGTGTGGTGTTCTAGATTGAGTGAAAGATTAGGACTCTGGAGAGCAGGGCTTGAATCCTCACTTAGTCATGGAGTCTCACTGAGAGAGTGGAATTCATAAAAACCCTCCTTACACATAGATCCGTTCTGACTTGATGGCAGACAAGAATAATGACAAAGTTGCCGGGGGGGGGGAGATTTATCCCATTAAAGAACTATGATGATGATTATTCCAATGCCAACAAAAGAAGACTGTTGTTGCACAGTGCTTGGCTTCTTGTATTTAAGAGTTCAGAACTATGGTTTCACAAGAATTATGCACCGTCCTATATAAGAATTTTGCAATTCTGTTCACTCTAAAAATCGATTTGTGTATCGTGTGCAGACCTTTTTCATGAGGCCAGACTTTGAAGCACATCTGGGAAAAACTAGTGGCCATGCTGGCTGTGGGATTATATATTTTATAATATATTTTACTTTTACTTCAAGAACTCTCCAGACAGATAGGGCTCAGCACCAAAACACCAAGTAATAATGAAGATTATGCCTCTGAGCTTATGCAGAGTGTGTTTCCCTTGTGAAGAAGACCCTCTGCTTGTCTGACCTGGAGAGCAAAGGCTTCTGTGGCAGAGGACTTGACTTCCAGGAATGTTTGCAACCCTGTCACTTAACTGTTTGAGCATGATAAACTGGATATATTCATTCAATGCATCCGTGGGATTACTATGGGACTTGTGGGCTAAAAAAAGTAGCATGCTTGAGCTTTGACTGAGCTGCTCTTCTTTCCTAAAATAAAATAATAAGTTCAGCTGCACTGATTTGTAAACAATCAATCTGAACTCTAAGCTAAGCTTGCTTGCTGGAGACTTCAGCTTACATACCAGTGGCAAAGGGTAGATTTGCTGATTTCATCCATCCTTTTGCATCTCTTTTCTCCTAAGGAAAAGAGAATTTCTTTAGCCATGCTCACTTCTGCATCTTCTGCCTGCAAGGATTGCAGCTCATTGGCAAAGTGCATGCTTGGTATGTGAAAGGTCCCAGATATCCTTTCCCTGACATCCCCAGTTAAGGCTGGGAAGGTTCCTTCCTGAAACCCAAGAGGGCGAGTTGATAGTCTGGAACCCCATGGGCTAAGGGTTCAGCTCAGGGGAAGGTACTTTATGTCATGTTACCTGTGAACCTTGAGCTTTATGTAAGTGTAATTACTTATGTGCTCTGGCCATTGATGGTCCTTCTCTACCTTGAAGAAGATGAGTAGCTGTCCTTCTGCATCTTATCTTGACTACTCTACCTCCCAGTGGTTGAGCTGCCAAAAGAGAGCGAGGAGCTCAGCCAGACATCACGCCAGACAAGGCTTTGGAAGGGAGTCTTCCAAAACAGGGAGCAGACCGAGTGCTTGGTTGGAGAGTGTGTTTGTGGGGGACAGAAATGCAGCAGTATTAACTAGCATTGGTCTTAAAGCTTGATCCTGTTCAGGTTGAATTTTGAAATAAAACCACGTTCTCATGTTTTGTGTCCCATCGCCACCGCCCCCCTACCTGGGGGGCTGGCAGCTCAGGTGATCCCGGGCAATAATTCCATGGGTTTCAGCCTGTTTTTGTCTCTCAGGGCAGCTTTTATTAAAAGTACACAGAGTCAGCCCCTCCTGCCCCTTCCCTTGCATTCACATGGGGTTGAGTTTCAGGCAGCGAACCTCTGGACAGAGTCCATTTGGCTGGGGCCCCAGTTGACTTCATTGGGGTTTCTGAAAGTCCATGTCCTGAGAAGAAGGTGGGAGGTATGAGTCCTGATCCAGGGCAGAGTCGTTTTAAGGAGGACTGGTACAAGTGGGTGTTGGGGGCCAGACTTTATAGTGCTGCTTCCTCCAAAACCTCCTTGGCTGCACTTGTTGCCATGTGAGTCTCCAGAGCCAAAGTCTCCAGAGGGTAGCTGCTGCAGCTTCTGTTGGGTAGCAAGGATGCCAAGGCTGGAGTGGCACTGGATCAGTTGGGGGGTGCATTACCAGAGCCTTCAGTCCCTGAACTGTTCACTGGCCGAACAAGCTGGGTGGGAAGAGGTGGCTCCACTTGTCCCCTTTCCCTGTTTGCACCTCTGTGGAGTCACAGAGTTGACCCTTTGTCTGACACAGTTGATGATGACCCTGAGCCCTGCAACTCCAGCCAACTTATTCCCACCCTCACGCCCTTCTCCAGCTGTCCCACATCAGGCAGTGGCCTTTCCTTCACCTGGAATGGCACATTCCTGCCAGCTAGGATCTTGGTTTACTCTCTCCTGGGCTCCTCTGAGCTTGTGGGGCAGGGACAGAAGGCCTGCTGGGTGACCCTCAAGGTGACCCTCTCGCACAAGGGTACAGAGAAATGAAACCTAATACACTTCGCTAGACTCAAAAATCAGAAATCTGCCTCCCTCCTTAAAAATGCTCTATGAACCTCTTCACTAGGCACAGGTTCATTAAAAGGCTCCCCTGTTGTTTGGTTTTCAAAAACCACAAGAATTTCTCAAAATCTTGGTCACCTTAGTTGGCAGCTCAGGGAATACAATTTTCCATTCCATGTATTTTTGTCGTATGTGTACTTCTTGCACACAGCAGACAAGCTCCTAGCACAAGCTCCAAAGAATCCTATATCAAGAATGAGAGGCAGAAAAGGCAGTGTGTGATTGTAATTTGTCTGATGGCCCATTTCCAGGAAATATCTGACGTAACCCAACGCTGAGCTCAGCGAGATACATACATTAGCCTTCTCATACAGGAGTTGTTGGATCTCATGATTAACAGAGAGCAATGCCTGTCCTGAGCAAGGGGAGAAAAGAGAGGAAAGCTAATGTGTTTTGTGCCATCCATCAATGCAAAGGGAATGTGTGTCCTCTTTGTTCCTGAGAGAGCTTGCACGTTCCTCTTCCTCCCAAACAGGCACTCCTGATTTTCCAAGTCAAAGTCTATTGCTTGTTGAAAGAAGATTTGATATTAAGAGGCAACAAGGTATTTCACAGTACTGTAAGGCTATAGAAGACTTTGGGATGGTATCGGTCTCTGCCCAATGATGCTGACTTGGGCTGAAGGAGCATCATCAGGGGCAGCACCCCATCATATCCATTGCTATCCAGCTTCCTTATTTGCCCGGTCTATGTGCCCTTTATAACCCTACCCTTGCTCACTGGAAGAAGCAGTGGGGTTGAGGTGGGCTGTGCTCCAGAGGCCCAAGCAGCTGGGCACACCCTGCTTTAAACAAAAGCCCCAATGAAAGCACCGATGTGACTCCAGGCTGCAGACAAGTTGTGTTTGTGTTTTGAAATGCCAACGGAATCCAGGCTCCCCATGAATAGTCTTCGGGGTCCAATTATTCTCCTTTAAAAGCAGGTACGAAACCTGAGATGTGACCTGTCCCAGGGCCATGGTGCACTACCGATATCCCAGGATCGTTCTTTTCTTGGATCATTCTGCAAATCCCCCAGATAGGACAGCAATTGGCTACTTTGTATACACTAAAGGTTAACCATGGCTTCAAAGTGGGCAAAATCTGGTCTCTGTTTGGAAATGGAAACAGCAACTTGGGACTGGTTCTTGCTCAAGTCCAGCTGTGAGCAACCAGTTCATGGCAATGGCTGGCTATCACAAACACCTAGTGGAGCAGTGCCTGCCCAGACTTTGTCTGCAGAATGTACCAGACGTTGGGGCAGCTAAAGAGGTCAGTTAAAGAAATGGATGAATACATTGAATGTACATATTGCTGCTGTTGTTTTTCACGGAAATAGCAAAGAAAGGGTGGTGGGCAGGTCCCCAACCTATGCTGTAAAGCAGAGGAAGGCAACATAGCCTCCCTCATGGGTTATTGACCTGCAACTCCCATCCGCAGTAGCTGTCATATGGCCAGTTGTGATGTATGATGAAGCTGCAGTCTAGCAGCACTGGGAGGACTGCAAGTTGCCCACTCCACCAGTAGGAGGTAACTTCCATGAAGAAAAGCAAAAAGTGGTGTGCTGCTTATAGACCACCGCCCCACCGCACCTAAAACATTTTCTGGAGGGGTTACCATTTAAATTGTGCAGGCTACATATTGCCCCCACCTTCAGCAAGCTGGGTACTCAATTTCCCGACCTTGGAAGGATGGAAGTTGAGTCAATCTCAAGCCAGCCACCTGAGCCCACGATCCATCTCAAGTCATGAGCAGAGTTTTTAACCACTGTACCAAGAGGCTTCTGGTCTAGGTCTCTACCATCACTGCATTCATTGCTGCAGGGCTTTCATCAAATTGGTCTTTCATGTCTCCTTTCTTCATTCACTGACTTTTTTTTTTTGAGTTTTGGCTTAAAGTAGAGATGGAGAAGTCGTGACATGTCAGTTGTTTGTCAGCAACTCCTTTCCTTCATCACGACTGACTATGCCAGTTAGGGCTGATGGTAGTTGCAACACCCAGAGGGGGAATGGGTTCACCAGCCATGGCTTCAAGGAGGCTCAGAACAACAGGCTGCTAGTGCCAGCCTCTCCCTCTTCACTAGGTGCTCATTTCCTTGCCAGCTGTGCACTACTTTTTTTTAGTTGAGTGCATACTGTGGTCTCTCTCATCTAGAGCTGAATTTGTGCATTAGGTGTATGGGAACAATTAAGTGAGCACGCCTCATTTAATTGTTTGTGTAGGCCTCTTTGGTGCATTAATATTTATTTTCCCTGGCCGTCTCAGCAGAAACAAAAATGTTTACCTTCTCCTCCAACCCCTGCTCTTCAGTTTGCATGCACAGCAGTCTAACCTTTGCCAGAAGCACAAGACAGGCCTCGTTAAGTGAGTTGTTATTCGTTTATTGGAATGGTCTGTTTTTATAAGCAGTGCAGCAACAGTGAAAGAGACGGATTTTTTAAAAAAAAGTGGGACAAAGCAAATGGAAATAAACCCAGAGCTTCCTGTCTTCAATCAACAATGTGAGCATGTCATTCTAGCAGCAATTTCCTGATTCCCTGGTTTAATTAAAAATTGAGCTTCCCAGGAAAGAGTTCAGCTCGCCCCCACCCACCCCCCACCCCCATTAAAAATGCATGTTTAGGGAGCTGCGATCGAGAAGGATGAGAGGAGTATGCGACGCCAACTAAAAAAAGCTGCCACATGGTCACCCCAACTGATAGGGAAGGAATAGTCAAAGGGCTCCCCAGAGTGCATGGCTTGGGGTGGTGGTGTGCGCTCACACTTGTATGTGTCTCTCTTCTGCAGAATCACTGAGTACAAAATGAGGACAGGTTTGGAGAGAGGGAAGGGGAAAGGACTGAAGGATTAAGGAGGGAGAGGGAAATGATCTTCTGGAAGGAATGACAATGTGTCAAGAATAAAGCCAGTTTATCTGAATAGGAGAGCTAAGAGAGACCAAAATGTCAACTTGGTATTTCATGCAGCTCCTAGAATTCCCCCAAGCTACCTTGACCATGAGAGATGCTTGTTAAGTATGCACAGACATGTATGTACACACACACACACACACACACACACACACACACACACACACACACACCATGTTTTTTTTTTACTGACTGATTTCAGACTCATTTTCTCCCTGTGTCCTCTGTCAGATTTCTCTTTCTTTCAAGTGAGGGGGTGGCTCTGTCATTAGGCAGGATGAGGCCACAGTTGCTGGGAGGCAGCAGCAAGGTATTGAGGAAAAGAGCTGGGTACTACCCCCCCCCCCGTTGTTTCCTACCTAAACTAGGCTGCTGCACCTGGATGTGAAGTGTTCTTTCCCAGCCACAGTACTGAAGGAAGTTTCAGTTGCCAACGGTAGGCTTTGCATCTTGCTTTTGCCCTAGGCAGCCAAATGCCATGAGCTGGCCATGTTTGGCATGGTCTGACCACCTTAGAAATGAAGGTGCTTTATTAGGCGAAGTAAGCCACCTAAGGAAGACATATTCTCTTCCCTTTACCGCTGAAAGTGGTCAACCACCCCTGGTGGATGCTCTGTTTTCTGAATGGATTCTGGACTTCAACCCCCAAGTCCTGCTGACTTCTTTCAACTTATGCGTGAAATTAATGGAGAGCTAAGTCTCCAATCCTATGGATAGTTGCTTGGGAAGAAAACTCATGGAGTTCAGTGGGATTTACTGCTGTGTTCACATGAATGGGAGCAGTCAGTCCATCTGTTAAAGCTGTGGCAGACAATCTGCTGCCCTCCAAATGTTTTGACTGTTGTTATGCACTGCCAACCCTACTAGGGTTTTCAAGATACATGGAATGTCCAAGAAGTGGTTTACTATTGACACCCGCCAGTGAATTTCCATGCTTGAATGAGGATTTGAACCCAGGTCACCTGAATCTAACTCTTTGCCCGCTACATGACAATAGGTTTCCAATGGAATTGCTGTTTTGACTACAGTTCCCATAAACCCTCAC
This sequence comes from Pogona vitticeps, assembly GCF_051106095.1. Classification (NCBI taxonomy): domain Eukaryota; kingdom Metazoa; phylum Chordata; class Lepidosauria; order Squamata; family Agamidae; genus Pogona; species Pogona vitticeps. Next base: position 64,441,585 of record NC_135784.1, on the reverse strand, counting down.
CACTGGTCATGTTGACACTGTACAGCAAGTCAGTCAAATCTGCTCTAAAGCTTAAACAGAGACACTGTTGTAATTTGTTCCAGGAGCAATTCATGGGGTCCTTATCTGCTCCAGCCCCAGGAGCGCTTGCAGGGCCACCCCCCAAATCTGTTTAGTGATGGAGAGCACTCCCTTTAATTCTCCTAGACAGCGCCTTTATAGAGCGAGCATTCTTACACGTGTCTATTCACTCCTACGGAATCCCATGGGCACAGGACTGTACACACCCCGCAACCCCCGTTGCAATCACTCTGAAAAGAACCCGGAGATCTAGGTCAGCACATCGGACAGTTCCCAGCCCTCTCGGAGAGCTTCGACCACGCCAGCCACTCTCAAGAACGCCCCATCTGAGACCCTCCCCTCAGCCCCTCGCCCACCCCGCTCGCTTCCTTTCCTCTGCCCAGCTAGCAAGACGACCTCTCTGCCAATCTAGCCCCACCGGTGTCCACGTCCGCTCCCTTCTTTTCGAGTCCCCCCCTGCCCACAGTGAAGATGGCGGAGGCGGTGGCTTCAGCCGCCTACGCCAGACAGGTGGGCGCTACCACGGCAGAGCGGCAGGAGGGGAGTCGTGGGAGGGAGGGCGGAGCGGACCATCGGGGCAGCCGGGAGCCATGTTGGGGCTGCGGGAGGGGGCGGGGAGGAGGAGGAGGAGGGTGCCGCCGCCTGCGCTCCTTCTGCCGCCGCCGCCGCCGCCGCCGCCGCCACGACGGAGCAGCCAGGCCCGCACGGAAGGCAGCCGCCGCCGCCGCCGCCGCCGCTGCTGCTGCTTCTAGATAGATGGTGGTGGTGGCGGCGGCGCAGGCGGAGAAGGGGGCAGAGCCAGAGGCGAGGCGGGGCCGGGGGAGCGCCAAGCCCGGGGAGCCGGGAGAGGGGGGCGGGGAAGGGGCCGAAGGACCATGGCTGAAGGGCGGCCGCGGCAGGAGAGCCACCAGTCGCCGGGACCGAGGCTCCGCCGCCGCCGGGGGCTGCCGCCGTGCCTGTTCCTTCTCCTCCCTTTGTTTCCCTTCAGCCTGGGGGAGCCCGGTTGCGCCCGGCGGGCTGAGCCGGGAGGGCCGAGCGGGGGGCTGCTCTGCCTGGCGGTCTTTCGGGGGCCGTGGGGAGTCTCCCTGGCAGACCGTGCCCGAGGGGGCGACAGGCGCTGCCCTGGTCTCCCGTCGCCTCGCCCGGCGGGGCCCGGGGGCAGCCCTCCCTCTCCGGCTGGACCCGTCGTCCCGCCCTGGCAGGAGGAGGAGAGGAAGAGGAGGAGGAGGACCCGATGCCCGGCAGGCCCCCGGAAAGAGTGGGGCACCGGCGGCGGCTCCTGCTGCTTGTGGATTATAAACGCTTCCGCACTTCTTCCGGATCATCATCCGAGCCGGGCGGGGAGCCTCGGCAGCTCCGCGTGTGGTTGCTGGACTCCCTGGGAACGTAGCGCGAGGCTCGACGGCGCGGATCCGGCGCTGCCAGGCACCATCGCCGGCTATTCTGAGCCCAGTGCCGGGAAGGGGCCGGAGAAGGCGGACAATGGGGCGTCGGAAGGGAAGCGCTGGACGGCCCCAACCCCACCCCAGCTAAGCGCCTCGCCCGGTCTGGACGCTTCGGCTGCGGAAGCCCGGAGCCGGCAAGTCTGCTTCTGTGTCAGACGATTTCCCGGCATTGGGAAGCGCCGCTGCCTCTCTCCGCCGCTGCCGACCTGCGAGTGCCCGGGCACAAGAGCGACGCCGAGTGCAGGGAAGCCCGAAGCGCCTTTGAGGTGCCCGAGAATGCGACTCGCTGCCTTTTCCCGTCCCGGCCCCCGTTCCCCTTTCTGCGGGTGGCTCACCCTGTTGACTTGCCTTCGGCTGGGCGCGGGCCAACCCGTGCCCTCCGGAGCTTCCCCACCCCGCTGCGACCGGGAGTGCTGGGGCGTCCTCCAAGACGTCTGCTGGCCCGGGCCCTGCGCTGGGCGGGCTTGGCCGGACGCCGTTTCAGCACCACCGGAGCCTCGGACAGCTCCCGGCACCGAGACAGAGCGGAGGCGGCCCCCTGCCTGCCTTTCCTTGCATCCGTCTGACTCTACCAAAGGCTGTTTACAAACTCTTTGTTTTGGCGTGGATTTTAGGAGCCCATCAACTCCGGGATTCCTTTCCTGTCTGCCATTAAAGCCTACCCATCCAGCTATGCAGAATGAGCTTACGCCTTCCTTATGTGCCAAGAAAAGGAGACGAAGAGAAGGACCCCTGCCCGCCTTGCTGAGGACTCGTAGGGCAGCCAATCGTCACCCCCTCTTCCCTCAATATAATTACCAGGTCCAAGTGGCTGAAAACCAGCCTCCAGGGACTCCTGTGATCACAATAGCAGCACAAGACCCAGATTCCGGGGAAGCCGGGAGGCTGCTCTATTCCATGGATGCCCTGATGAACAGCAGGTCTCTGGAGTTGTTTAACATTGATTCCCAAAATGGCCTCATCAGCACCACTGAAGTGCTGGACAGGGAAAATATGGACCTCCACTACTTCCGAGTGACTGCTGTGGACCATGGGCTTCCTCGCCTCTCTGCCACCACCATGGTTGCTGTCACAGTGGCAGACAGAAACGACCATAATCCAGTCTTTGAACAGAATGAGTACAGAGAGACGATCCGAGAAAATGTCGAAGAAGGTTATCCCATCTTGCAGCTGAGGGCCACAGATGTGGATTCGCCACCCAACGCCAACATCCGGTATCGTTTTGTAAATGAACAAGCAGCCCATTCTGTCTTTGAAATTGATTCACGATCTGGGCTGATCACCACGAGTGGCCAAGTGGACAGGGAGAAAATGGAGAAATATTCCTTGGTGGTGGAGGCAAATGATCAAGGTAAGGAACCTGGCCCTCATTCAGCCACTGTTAGAGTCTATATCACTGTCCTTGATGAGAATGATAACGTCCCACAGTTCAGCGAGAAGCGATATATTGTTCAGGTCAGAGAGGATATAAGGCCTCATTCAGAAATTTTAAGGGTGACAGCCACAGACTTGGACAAAGACAACAATGCTTTGGTTCATTATAACATCATCAGTGGGAACAGTAGGGGGCAGTTTTCTATTGACAGTGTGACTGGTGAAATCCAAGTGGTGGCTTCTTTGGATTTTGAAGTTGAGCGAGAATATGCCCTGAGAATACGTGCCCAGGATGCAGGGCGGCCGCCCCTGTCCAACAACACGGGCATGGTTAGCATCCAAGTAGTGGACATTAACGACCATGCTCCCATCTTCGTCAGTACACCCTTTCAAATATCTGTCCTGGAAAATGCTCCCTTTGGCCATTCAATGATCCACATTCAGGCAGTGGATGCAGATTATGGAGAGAATGCCCGCCTGGAGTACAAGCTTACTGGGGTCTCATCTGACACCCCTTTTGTGGTGAACAGTGCCACAGGCTGGATTACTGTGAGTGGCCCTTTGGACCGAGAAACTGTGGAACATTATTTCTTTGGAGTAGAGGCCCGGGATCATGGCTCACCCCCTCTCTCTGCTTCCGCTAGTGTAACCATAACTGTCATGGATGTCAATGACAATCGGCCTGAATTCACCCAGAAAGAATATTTCATCCGTCTCAATGAAGATGCTGCTGTAGGCACCAATGTCCTCAGTGTCACAGCCATTGACAGGGACGTAAACAGTGCCATCAGCTACCAGATCACAGGAGGGAACACCCGGAACCGTTTTGCCATCAGTACTCAAGGGGGAGTGGGGCTAATCACTCTCTCTTTGCCCCTGGATTACAAACAGGAGAGGCGCTTCGTGCTCACGGTGACTGCCTCTGACCGGACACTGCATGACAACTGCCACGTTCATATCAACATTACTGATGCCAACACCCACAGGCCAGTGTTCCAAAGTGCTCATTACTCGGTAAGTGTGAATGAGGATCGTCCTGTAGGCAGCACAGTGGTCATGATCAGTGCCACGGACGATGATGTTGGGGAAAATGCACGGATTACCTATTACTTGGAGGATAATATTCCTCAGTTCCGGATTGATGCCGACACTGGTGCCATCACATTGCAGGCTGAGCTAGACTATGAGGACCAGGTGACCTACACGCTGGCCATTACAGCCAAAGATAATGGGATCCCTCAGAAAGCAGACACAACTTATGTTGAAATCATGGTCAATGATGTCAATGACAATGCCCCTCAGTTTGTTAGTGCACACTACCAAGGCATCATATCTGAGGACAGCCCTTCCTACACCAGTGTGCTCCAGATCTCAGCCACTGACCGGGATGCCCATGCCAATGGACGGGTGCAATACACTTTCCAGAATGGAGAAGATGGAGATGGGGATTTCACAATTGAGCCCACCTCTGGAATTATTCGCACTGTCCGTGAGCTGGACCATGAAAGCATCCCAGTCTATGAACTCACTGCTTATGCTGTGGACAGAGGGATCCCTCCCCAGAGGACACCAGTCCATATTCAAGTTACTGTCCAGGATGTGAATGACAATGCACCCGTCTTCCCAGCAAAAGAGTTTGAAGTCTTGGTGAAGGAGAATAGCATAGTGGGCTCTGTAGTCGCCCAAATCACAGCTGTTGATCCTGACGAAGGACCCAATGCTCAGATCATGTATCAGATTGTAGAAGGCAACATCCCTGAAATTTTCCAGATGGACATCTTTTCCGGTGAGCTCACAGCTCTGATTGACCTAGACTATGAGACCAAGCCAGAGTACGTCATCGTGGTCCAGGCAACATCTGCTCCTCTTGTCAGCAGAGCCACAGTCCACATCAAGCTCGTGGACCAGAATGACAACAGCCCTGTTCTTAAAAACTTCCAGATCCTCTTTAACAACTATGTCTCTAACAAATCCAACACCTTCCCATCTGGGGTCATAGGGAAGATTCCTGCCTATGATCCTGATGTGTCCGACAGGCTATTCTATACCTTTGAACGTGGAAATGAACTGCACTTGTTGATTGTCAATCAGACTAGTGGGGAACTCAGGCTGAGCCGGAAGTTGGACAACAACCGTCCCTTGGTGGCTTCCATGCTGGTGACAGTCACAGGTAAAGATGGTTTCAGCTCTTCTGATAATTGTAGCAATGATGTATTTCCTTCAGTGATGACTAGCCTATTCAGTTCATGTTAAATAGTGTCAGCTTCTTATTATTTGGGCCATTGTGCCATTGGAGTTCTGGAGGTAAAATGGGGGGACGCTTTGATAGTAATTACGTTGGTGGATCTTTTATTTATTTTTCCTCTGGCTTCCTTTAGGGCGTAATTGCTCAGTTGGCTACCAAAAAGGCAAGACTTGATTTGCTTGCTATTATCTCATGGCAGACTCATTTCATAATTTATTAGACAGAGCCAGATTCTTGCCCTGAAGAGTTTGCAATCGAAATTAGATAAAGTGCACAAAAGGAAGGGAGAAAGGATGTAAATTGGTAAGATAAACCTGCTTGTTGCATGGAGAATTCAAAGAGGGGGTGGAGGAGCTTACCGATTCCTTTCTCAGCCTTCCGTTCCTATAAAGGTACAATAGTTCCACAAATCTGGAAGGTGTTCTGGTGAGGCCTTTGTAGGGCTTTTGAAACAGACACAGAAGAAACACAGTCAGTTCTGTTGCAACAAGTGGTGTAACCTGCAGAATTTGTCTGCACAGCCATTCTCCCTGTAGCTGTGGAGAATAATGGGAAGGCCGTGAAAGGGTGGAGAAGAAGGGTATCCAAAGAAAAAGCAACCATGGTCCACAGTTGCAAATTGGGTTGTGCTGCCAGGTTGATGTTGCAACCCCCCAGCCTGTCAGTGGACCAGCTAGGAGAAGTGTAGGGTTTGCCACTGTTCCCACGTCGCTTGTGAGTGTCATTGATTTAACGTGCCTGACACCTCCAAGATACCTTTTGTCTAAACTGGAAGCAGCTTCCACAGAGAACAGAAAGATATGGTTTCTTTTCTTAGCTTCTTTATAAGACGTGAAAGAGGTAAACAACAAAGGAAGGATTTACTATGGATCATTTAATTTGTTTTAAAGGATATCTGTTCCATTCTTTCTCCCTAGGGAGATCAGCAGCATGCAATACAATAATATAACAGACAGTCACAAAAATAAAATAAATTTCACAGCAGCAAAAAGTATCTAAGAGACCTGATTAAAAAGTTGTTCTAAAGAAGTTTTAGAAGTTCTCATTGCTCTCTTACATGTATTTATATTTATTTATTTATTGGACTTATATACCGCCCCATAGCGCTACAAGCACTCTCCGGGCGGTTTACAATTTAATTATACAGGCTACCCACATGTAAGCAGTGGGACGAGACACATGGAGCTCCTGTCTTTCAGAGGCAGTGGGGCACCACCACCAAAAAGGCCCTCTAATGTGTAGTCACCTTACGTGACCAAAGGGGCAGCAAGAAGGGCCTGTTTTCAGGTACGCTTCTACAGAAACACAACCTTTTTCTTTCCACTAACTCGTCCCAAGGCATTTAAGCTTAAAAGCAGCACTTTGTGTTACAGATGGAAATGATGAGCTAGCTACTGCAGTTGGTATAAACAGCTGAAATATTCTATCAAATTAAGACTCTTGGCTGCCGTGTTCTGAACTAATTAAAGTTTCCAAGTTGTCTTTAAAGGCTGCCCTACGTATTGCTCATTAAAATCATCAAGAGGAGAGTTGTAACATTTGTGGGAGTGAAATTGGCTTATGAATACTGACTGTCTGTTAACCTTCAACCATATGCCCACAAAAAATCCTTACATCCCATCTCCTAAGCCTCTGTTTTCCTATCTGAAGACTATGGCAAGACTGAGTTACCAGGTTAATATCCATTTACGTCAAGAGGTCTCCAGGCCATGAGGGCTCAGCACAAAAACATGAAGTAATAGTGAAGACAATGTCTCTGAGCTCGTGCAGAGTTACATTTCCCTTGCTGCAGGACAGCATCTGCTTGTCTGGCTTGGAAAAAAAAGGCTTCTGTGGCAGAGGACTTGACTTTCAGGCATGCTTGCAGCCCTGTCATTTATCCATTTAAGAATAAAGAACTGGACATATCCGGTAAATGCGTCTTTAAGCCGGTGGATCAACTATCTTTCCCAAGGGCCCTGATCTCATTCTCTTCCCGGTTTTTTTTTTCCCCTGCACTTTTCTTGTTCTCTGTCTTTCACAGCTAAGGAACATGTAATGTAAAGCTGGAAAATGTGGCTTTTAATGTTACCATTCCCAGAATCCCCAGGCCAGCACAGCCACCAGGAGTATCGACTGGGGGAATTCTGGGAAATGTTAGAAAAAGAAGGCAGCATTTCCAGACTCCGGTATAATTAAATTCTTTGGAGTTTGTCAAAGAAAAAGAAAATGAGGCAATATATCTATCTGCCCCCTGACCCCCAGGGCTGATCTCATATTATTCTGGCTGGTTCTTAGATGTTGTGTCTGGTCCGAGAATTCCGAAACAGGCAGCTGTGTTAGTCTGTTGTAGCAAAGGCAACAAAGAGTTGTATGGTTTCTTGCAGGCTAATAAATTTTTCTATGGCATAAGCTTTTTTTGGAGGCAGTGTGTCCTGCCGCCTGCTCCATAACATATACTTTGGATTGCTGATCCTTCTTGTGGACCCTTTGTAGGTATTGCTTAGCTGGTTCTACTAAACCAGGTGTTGGCCTCTTGCTCAGATTTCAACCAGAGTATTCATTTTCATTTAATTAGTTGAATCACTCACATCAACGTGTCTTGTCAGCATTTCTGGTTTTGGCTACAGTCCCTTCTTTGTCCACTCTGCCCTCCTAGAAAACAGGGTTTACATGGATCTGAAACATTTAATCTGCTCCTGTGTAAATGCTTCAAATGTAAGAGCAGATCATCATTTCCCCAAGTCTATTCTTCTAAGACCTGTTTGCTACACCTCCAGAAACTGGGTTGCAAACCTTCACCCTCTTATAAGACAAATTCTCCTGCCGATTGCCACATTGTAATATCATCTCTAGTACTGAAACTGGAGAATCCAGCACACATGTACTCCAAAGTCTCTGAAAAACGAACACGAACTGTGAGAAATTTGATTTTTTTAAAGACAAAACGGGGAGGGAGGTTTCCAGGACACCCAGCCAAAGAGCATTCAGGCATACCAAGAATAGGTACCCAAACTACTTGAATTCTACTGGTCTTGGGTGCTCACGATGCAACCACCTCCTTGTATTGCTATCCGTGGAGGCCAAATGATGCCAAAGAACCCAGGTGTGGTCTGTTTTCAGAGGCGGGGAGGGGGAGAGGAAAGGGGGAAGCTTGTATTAGTGGCACACAGGCTCAGCTCCCCAGCTGTGTCTAGGGAGATTTACATTATTCATAGCATTAGCTATCATCTAACCCTACTACCCCTCTCCCCCTCCCCACCCCGACTAATTTAGGGAGTGGGCTGGGAAAAGGCCACCCTTGTTTCCTTCAAAAGCAAAGAGCATGTGGTGCTGCGTTCAGAGCAAGCCCGCTCAGGCTCCTCGCTAGATTGGGGTTCTTCAGGGGTTAATTGTAACTGCGGGGCAGGGCGATATCCTATTCAGGAACACAGGCAAGAGAAGAGGGGGAGAGAGAAAGATTGAGGCATCGGGGCTGATTACCGGAGAGCGAGGGAGCTGACCTTTTCCTGCCTCTTCCAGGCTGTGCTGGCACAGACGCTGCCTCCCAAACACACTTAACCCCACACAAAGGCAGGAGGAAATCACATTTTCAGGTCTTGCCTTAAAGAGCCTTAGAACAACAAGGCTCTCTCGAAATGACACAACGTTGTATTTCCAGGGTGGGAGTGAGAAATAAAAAAAGGCCAAAGCAGGCAAGGGGAAACACAAAAAAGGAAATAGGCAAAGAAGTTCTCCCTCGGGGATGGGGGCATTTTGAGGCAGGGGAGGGCGAAATGGGCAGCTCGGTTGCCTTTTGTTGGTTCCCCTCATTTTGGGGGGGGGAGAGCTGTAGACCACTCCATTAAAGAACTAGCCCATTCTTGCAATGTATGGATTTTAATTTAATTTAATTTTTAAAGCTTGCTGTTGTTCCTTATATATCTTCTCTGCTAATTTGATACATTCTAAATACTGCACGGGAGTTCATGTCTGAAATCAATACACAACTAGTCAGGTCTAAAGGGGTTCAGGGACCAATTTATGAAATGGGTCTTAATGAATGGAAATCCAAGTCTTGGTGCATTGCTCGGTAATACCTAGCAGTTCTTGGTCTGTAATGTAGGGGAAACATTTACGTATTTGAAAAGATCAGCAGCGGTGTTGTCGTGTGTTTCCAATTGGTCACAGCCTCAGCCCCTGAGCTTCTTTCATTCTTGTGTGAGGATTTCTCATCCCATGAACTCAAGAAACTGTAACAGAGGCATCACTGGATACGGAATAAGAGGGGGGGCCAGCATTTCATTCCCAAGATTTCAGAGCCAGAACTTGAGATCAGAGAGGCAGCCCCTTGAGGGATGTCAGGGAGGCAGAGCAGGCAAAGGTTGGGTATGCAGGCAGAACTGTTTCCATGTGAGCTGATTGTGTAAGGTGATGTGAAGCACCCTGCTCCCTGCATTGCTCTCAACTGTATGACAGGCCAATGTGCATGCATGCACTGGCTTGCTCCGGTACCACTTGCCCTCAATTTGCTTCCCAGAGAAGCATACCAATCACCAGCTAGCACCCTAAGACCTGGCAACTTCCCAGGCCAGCTTTTCCTAACCTTGTACTCTCCAGAGCCCGCCCCCTTTCATCTCCATTCGGTATGGCTGACAGACTTCTAGAACTGGGCGCCTGTCTAGTTGTATTTAGCTGCCAGTCTTGGCCGCTGAACTCTCACTCCAACACTCATTCCATTTCTGTTCTGGACCCTGGCAGCTGCTCTTGCACAAGAGCCCATGGGGGCTTTCAAAGAAGCTGTGTATCACTCCCCATAAGAGGAGGCATATCCAGCCACCCTGGTAACAGTAAGATGAACATCCCAATCTAGCTGCATATCTCTGTACAGATGCCCCATTTGTTAAAGTTGTAAAGCATTTATATGGTATTGTTAAATTTAATTATAATGAGAGGAGATTAGTAACTGGCATGCATGTTAAACTGTACTCTTATTAATTTAACATATTACAGGGTAAATATTTTCTAAATGGTAGTGATGTTAATCTGTTGCAGCAATAAAATATAACATTTATTGTAGCCTGAACTTTCCTGGACTGTAGTCCACTTCATTTGCAATAATCCAAGTTTATGCACCAACCAGCATTGCTGAGGAGACTGAAATTGAACAATTCTATGAAGATTTACAACACCTTCTGAAACTCACACCAAAGAAAGATGTTCTTCTCATTCTAGGGGACTGGAATGCTAAAGTAGGGAGCCAAGAGATAAAAGGAACAACAGGGAAGTTTGGCCTTGGAGTTCAGAACGAAGCAGGACAAAGGCTAATAGAGTTTTGTCAAGAGAATAAGCTGGTCATCACAAACACTCTTTTCCAACAACACAAGAGGCGACTCTATACATGGAAATCACCAGATGGGCAATATCGAAATCAGATTGATTATATTCTCTGCAGCCAAAGATGGAGAAGCTCTATACAGTCAGCAAAAACAAGACCTGGAGCTGACTGCGGTTCTGATCATCAGCTTCTCATAGCAAAATTCAAGCTTAGACTGAAGAGAGTAGGAAAAACCACTGGGCCACTCAGGTATAATCTAAACCCAATCCCTTATGAATACACAGTGGAAGTAAAGAACAGATTTAAGGAACTAGATTTGGTGGACAGAGTGCCTGAAGAACTTTGGATAGAGGCTCGTAACATTGTCCAGGAGGCAGCAACGAAAACCATCCCAAAGAAAAGGAAATGCAAGAAAGCAAAGTGGCTGTCCAACGAGGCCTTAGAAATAGCAGAGAGGAGAAGGGAAGCAAAATGCAAGGGAGATAGGGAAAGCTACAGAAAATTGAATGCAGACTTCCAAAGAATAGCAAGGAGAGACAAGAGGGCCTTCTTAAATGAACAATGCAAAGAAATAGAGGAAGATAACAGAAAAGGAAAAACCAGAGATCTGTTCAGGAAAATTGGAGATATTAGAGGAATATTTTGCGCAAAGATGAACATGATAAAAGACAAAAATGGGAGGGACCTAACAGAAGCAGAAGACGTCAAGAAGAGGTGGCAAGAATACACAGAGGAATTATATCGGAAAGATTTGGATATCCCGGACAACGCAGACAATGTAGTTGCTGACCTTGAGCCAGACATCCTGGAGAGCGAAGTCAAGTGGGCCTTAGAAAGCCTGGCTAACAACAAGGCCAGTGGAGGTGATGGCATTCCAGTTGAACTATTTAAAATCTTGAAAGATGATGCTGTTAAGGTGCTACATTCAATATGCCAGCAAGTTTGGAAAACTCAACAGTGGCCAGAGGATTGGAAAAGATCAGTCTACATCCCAATCCCAAAGAAAGGCAGTGCCAAAGAATGCTCCAACTACCGTACAATTGCACTCATTTCACACGCTAGCAAGGTTATGCTCAAAATCCTGCAAGGTAGGCTTCAGCAGTATGTGGACCGAGAACTCCCAGAAGTACAAGCTGGATTCCGAAGAGGCAGAGGAACTCGAGACCAAATTGCTAACTTGCGCTGGATTATGGAGAAAGCCAAAGAGTTCCAGAAAAATATCTACTTCTGCTTCATTGACTATGCGAAAGCCTTTGACTGTGTGGACCACAGCAAACTATGGCAAGTTCTTAAAGAAATGGGAGTGCCTGACCACTTTATCTGTTTCCTGAGAAACCTATATGTGGGACAGGAAGCAACAGTTAGAACTGGTCATGGAACAACTGAGTGGTTCAAAATTGGGAAAGGAGTACGGCAAGGCTGTATATTGTCCCCCAGCTTATTTAACTTATATGCAGAATACATCATGCGGAAGGCTGGACTGGAAGAAACCCAAGCCGGAATTAAGATTGCCGGAAGAAATATCAACAACCTCCGATATGCAGATGATACCACTCTGATGGCAGAAAGTGAGGAGGAATTAAAGAACCTTGTAATGAGAGTGAAAGAGGAGAGTGCAAAAAACGGTCTGAAACTCAACATCAAAAAAACTAAGATCATGGCCACTGGTCCCATCACCTCCTGGGAAATAGAAGGGGAAGATATGGAGGCAGTGTCAAATTTTATCTTCCTGGGCTCCATGATCACTGCAGATGGAGACAGCAGCCCTGAAATTAAAAGACGCCTTCTTCTTGGGAGGAAAGCGATGACAAATCTTGATAGCATCTTGAAAAGCAGAGACATCACCTTGCCAACAAAAGTCCGAATAGTCAAAGCTATGGTTTTTCCTGTCGTGATGTATGGAAGTGAGAGCTGGACCATAAAGAAAGCTGACCGCCGAAGAATTGATGCCTTTGAATTGTGGTGCTGGAGGAGGCTCTTGAGAATCCCCTGGACTGCAAGGAGAACAAACCTATCAGTTCTAAAGGAAATCAACCCTGAGTGCTCACTGGAAGGACAGATCCTGAAGCTGAGGCTCCAGTACTTTGGCCATCTCATGAGAAGAAAAGAGTCCTTGGAAAAAACCTTGATGTTAGGAAGGTGTGACGGCAAGAGGAGAAGGGGACGACCGAGGATGAGATGGCTGGACAGTGTCTGCGAAGCAACCAACATGAACCTGACACAACTCCGGGAGGCAGTAGAAGACAGGAGGGCCTGGCGTGCTCTGGTCCATGGGGTCACGAAGAGTCGGACACGACTAAACGACTAAACACAGTCCACTTCATTGGAGGCATTAAGTGTTGTACTGAGTTGCAAGTATGTATATAGTGTACGTGAGGGAGTCTTCTCATGAGAAGAAACCCTGATGTTGGGAAAATGGGAAGGCAGGAAGAGAAGGGGGCGACAGAGGATGAGATGGTTGGACAGTGTCATCAAAGCGACCAACATGAATTTGACCCAACTCCGAGAGGCAGTGGAAGACAGGAGAGCCTGGTGTGCTCTGGTCCATGGGGTCATGAAGAGTTGGACATGACTTAATGACTAAACAACAATAACAATATAGTGCACATGGTTGTGGTGAGAGACTGTAGACATTGAGCTCAGCAAGAAACACATATTAATGCATTTTTACCCAGCTACTGCCAGTTTCTGTCAAAGGAGATTGTATTTAATTCTATACATGGGAGGAAGAAAAGTGAGGCGTGTAAGCCAGTGCTACCCCACAGGTATCGACTTTACCAAACCAAGGATAACTAGAGATGAGCGATATCATACTAATAGGTTTGACTTAAACTTTATATTACTCTGATCAAAATTATTCATCCCAAAGGGAAGTGAATATGAATAAATTAAGAGAATTTCCTTGAATGAGGAGGACAAGATGCCTCCCAGATTCTTCAATTATCTCTGCGAAAATTCTCATGTCAAAACAAGGAGTGCTGAGGCGGTAACTGGTGCCGTAGAGACAGGAAGTGCCGCAGATGTCTGCAGCTTGGAACATTAATCTGGGGATACAAAGCCAAGTAACCAGCATGGCAGTGAGATCCATGTCTGCCAGACGAAGGGCCAAGCAAGACGCTCTGAGGAACATGGGTTCTGTGACAGAAGGGAACAGGTCTGTAGGTTGTCTTCCCACTCCCCCACTGTAATGTCTAGTTCAGCTTACCTAGTGACCTGCTGTCACTTCACTTGCCCCTGTTCCTCCCCTGCACACACACACACACACACTCCCACCAGCAGGGGCTCATGACAAGGAGCAGGAATAGAATAACACAGAATGATGATAACTGTGCGGGTGAATGGGGCAGCGGGAGCTCAACACCGCACTGTCCTTTGGGGCAACCATCCTGTTTTCCTTTTAAAGCAAGGGTATGCAACTGGCTATTTGAATGTGCCAAAACCTAAAAGCAGGTCATATTGTATGAAACAAGGTACAGTAAGTATGTGGAACATGCTGATGAATAGCTGTTTTAAAGCAAACAAACTACCAAGCCCTATACTTCAGAGTTCTTGCTTCCCCCCCCCTTCTTCCTTAATTGACTCCATGAATGCTTGCTAGAATGCAAAAACAAGACCTTAGAAATGCTAAGACAGGTCTTTGATCAGAGGAGTACCTGAGCTTGATATGACGTAGCAAGAGCTGTAGGTCCAGATTTATAGCTGGAATGGAGGTGCCTCTGATTTTTCCATGTCAGGCATGCTAGTTCACAGCCAGGGATGCTGCTGTTAATCATGCTCAAGCAGCACAGGCAAAACCTCAGTCTGAGAATGTGGGGACTACTGCAAGTTAAGATGGCCTTTTGGCCTGAATCTCTTGGAATCTAAGACTCCTGGCAGGAACTGGCTTAAGAAAGAAGAATTTCTGGCCCAAAGAATACACTGGGCAGGAAGCATATCTCTAAAGCTGCAGAAAAAATTCACCTGAATTATTCTTCATCTAAGATTTGTGATAGGACTGGGACATTTCATGCAGCAACCCTGCTTGTGGTAACTAAGCCAGTGCTATGCTAAACCGAGGGCCATCAAAGGGGACCATTATGCATTGCCTAACCCAGACTGCACATGCACCAGGGAGCCCTGGCGAGCACAATTGCCTTGTCAAATGGGAAGCACATCTGTTCCTGCCTGAATATTCTTGGCCTTGGGGCATGACATCCAGAGAGCAGCCAAAGCCTATACAGGCTACCCTGTAGTCTGAGGCTCAAACCAGAAGTGTCAGACAGACCTCTTCACATTCCCAGTGTGACGTGGTGGAGAGAGTGTTGGACTAAGTCTCAGGAGGCCTGGGTTCAAGTTCCAGCTTGGCCATGAAAACTCACTGAGGAATGTCAGCAGTGACTCTAACAGGATTTCCAAGGCATGTTGAGATGTTTAAACATCTATAAGTCAAAAGTGACTTGATGGCACATAACAACAGCTGTCTTCATCTGTGGCTAAAAAAGCAATTGAGTCTTTTTTGAAGACTAAACCATTGATTATAGCAATAGGGTGTGTGTACTGGAGTCACTTCATCAGGTGCATAGAATGATGGTACCCTTAGTTGGCAGTTATGGGTATACATGTGTACAGAAAGAATAAGAAGAAAACGTAAGCCGTGAGGTCAAGAGGGAATGGAATGAAAGCAATACAAACAGCGATAATCATGCTAAACTTCACTGTACATAAAATAGTTGTGGAGACCATTGACAAAGTATTGTTGATAAACAAGCTGGCTTTGATAGGTTAATTAACATCTATAGTGAAATAAAAATCTGTAATTCCAGTTCCCAAGGCACAGCTGATAGAATTTAGCTACTTGATAAGTCTTAATGCAGAAGTTTCACATTAGATTTTCTCTTCAAAGTTTCTTTCTAACGTTAGCAACAGCATTTTCTGGGGAAATGAAACATTCTTCTACTGGGTTTTCTGCATTCTGCCTTTTCTGCTTTCACATTTCTGTCTAGTTAGCCTTTTGCGTGGAGACTGACTGACTTGTCCTGTATTGAACACAAAAAGACATTGCTGGGAGATGCCGACTGATATGTTGAGTTGGAAGAGGAACAAAAGAATGTGTCTTTTATGTTATGGCTGATACTAATAAGCTTTGTGATGCTGTTGGCTGGGTAGACAGGGAAACATAATTGGCATCTGGACGTGTTGTAGGATCTGGTGCCTCTGTCTGCATCTCTTTAAGTGGCTTGTTGTTGATCTTGTTCCAGATTAAGGGGCTGTCTGTAAAGCAAGGCAGGCCTACCCTGCTAGATGGCTGACCCATTAGGGCAAAGAGCACACTGCTCCCACCTAAGCATCATCTTATGCCTACCATTCCTGTCATTCTAAGCCAGCTATGAAAATACCTTTCAGCTGCAGTAAGTTGCCTACAGCATTTCATCCTGTCCTGGGACATTTCATGTGAACACTAGAAATCAGGATGAGCTCATCAGAGGTAATGATGAACACCTGACAAGAGTGCCATGGATTGCATGAAGGACCACAAAGAAGTGGCTTCATGCATTGGCTGGTCTAGCTTATTCTTGTCTGCGCTGATTGGCACCAACTTTCAACTGGTAGCAGTGCCTAGAGGTTCTGGAGACCTCTTACATGCAAAGCATAGAGTAGGTTCAAACACTGAAACAGATGAGATTCATAGTAATTATAAAGGTTGCCTATTCCTCATTTGCAATCATTCTCACTAGAAGATTTTTTAAAGAGAATGTCTTTTTTAAAAAACTTTTTTCCACAGGCAGTTGTTATATATTTTTGTGTGGCTGTTTTTGGATCTTGTGGTTTGTGATAATCTGAGGGCAGCTCATAACTAAACCAACCTGGACTACCACGAATCTCTCATCTTTTCCTGAGGATTGCCAGAATGCTACATCCAATGCCCCGTGAACTGAATGGGGAAAGAGTTGAAATTCAAATGGAAAATTAAAGATCTGGAATTCTAGAAGCATCAGATACATCTTGATGCACCAGGACGTATTTGCTCTCATGCTGTCAGTGTTTTAAAAAACCATTGCATGTTTCTCTACTGAAGTCAAATAAATTACCCCAGGCCTGAATTCACCCTCTCTTTAATGGCAGATGTTTCTCTGGAAGGGTCCCATTTTTGAGTTTTGCTCCCTTGTAGGTCTGCCAGAGCACCAGGCTAGTCATTTTTAGGGTGTCATGCAAGTTGAATTTATTTAGGTTAGTTGTTAATTAACAGTTTTGTAGTGTCCTTAGACAGTATATTTTTAATCTTGGTTAAAGTTTCCAAGGCAAGAGGCACTTTAATTAAATTAGTAATAATGCATTGTGAAGGCCGATTTTTACCTGATTTGCAAATTGCTTAATTCCCTCACATCAGGAACTTTGAAGAGCTCAAGGTGCCTTGCAGAAATGATGGGGAGGGGGAACCAAGCAAATAACAATTTGCTTCAGGAAGCTTTTGGGTCCCGTTCCCTCCCTCGCTGCTTTCCACATTCTTTCACATTGTACAGAGCAATTAGGAGTGTATTTCTTCAGAAGCGAGTGCCATTGAGTGCAGGTGACAGAATCCATCCAGTCTGTTCCTTCTATTTGTGCAGCAATTGGTTGTTGGAAACATTTTACAATGTGAGCCTGTGCAAGGAGGCATCTAGGAACCTAAGTTTGCAAACAGTTCAACAGTCCACAAAACAGACCATTGTGCAATGGTCCGTTTATTTGTTTGTTTAGTAATTAAGTAAAGTTTTATTATGCGATCATAGACCTGATTATACAAAGATAAATACATAGAGTAAATACATAGTATAGTATAAAATCTTGCTATAGTGTTTTGCAAATTCTCATAGTTGAAAATAAAAACTTAGCTACTAAGTGTCTTATTATTTGATTCTCTCTGGGCAACAGAAACTTTAGATAGCCTGTGGGAAGTAGACCAATACATTTACGCATGATGGAACCAAGATATGGAATACATTCGTTCCTATATAAGCTACATTCTAAAATGATGTGCACCAAGATCTCAATAATTTCTCAATATGTAACTTTGGTCCACAAAATATTGCATGGAAACATTTAGACTTAAACTGTTTCTTCTTTTTCTTACACCGGTACCTGAAAATCATTGGCCTCTATGTATGGTGTTAATTCATGTCAGCTGGGCAAATATTATTATGTGCATTTGGTGCTGCACAGGAAAAAAGAGAATGCTCTTAGCCCTGATAGCACTGGTGAGTTGTGGGGTTAGGGTCAGCATCCTGCTACCATCCTTCTGAAGTTGAGTTCTAACATTGCAGCATCACAGCCCCATGCTGTCAAGCGCCCCCTGGAGGGCTTCTCCACTAGAAAGCCAATATGGATGGTCCCACATCAGGGACCAATTAGTTCCATCCATTTGGGCAAAAATTCATGGCTGTAGCTTCCCTTTGTCAGGATCAGAATCTTCTTTTGTGTAGTCTGATGGCCCTGGGTAAAGCAATCAACAAAGCAGGGTTATTCCCCAGCAAATGACCAAAACAAAACAAAACAAAAACCCAGCTAGCCCTGTCCAAAGTCCTCTCCAAGTCAATTCAGGTATTGTCCTATATAGCATTTGCATGGATCAGTTCACTTCTGTCTTATTTATATGCAAAAGACTACAGTCAGCAATATGTTCTACCTCCATTTTCCCATTTTTCGTAAATGTGACATGTGTTTCATTGACAGTATGACTTTAACAGTGCATGGATATGACACAGGTACAGTTGCTATTCAGATATCTACTCTCAGCCTGTATAGGATGCATCAGAAATGACGGAGTACTGCAGCCACTGCTTTTGGTCTGGCAGTACTTCTTCCTCACTGGATGTTCTTCTGGCACAGAGGCCAATTGCAGTGGCATTGTTATTTGTTTTTTTTTAGGCCAGTCACTTCACATATACAGTAAGTTCTTTAAGATCTCCCAGATGGATACTATAAGGACCTGGTAATTTGTTTACATTCTAATTTTTCTCTACAATTTAGAACTTAGGTTATTTTCTGCAGTGGAGACAGATGAAAGGTATTTATTCAGTTTCTCCCTAAATGTCCTTGTCCACCACTGTAACATCCAGTGGTGTAAATGGCAACTGCCTTCCTAGCTAGTTTCCTGTTTCTGATGTCTCTAAAGAGTTCCTTCCTTGTTGGTCTTGATATAAATGCTTCCCCAAATTGTTTCTTGCAAACATTACCATTTGTTTGCATTTCCTCTGTGCAGGCTCTTGCTTCTTTTTGTTTCCCTGTTTGACCATATCTTTCTGTTCCCTAAGAAAGGTGTTTCTCCTTAATACCTTCATTGACATTTCTTGTTAAATATGCTGGGGGGTCTCTTGGACTTTGGGCTCACTCTCCAACCCTGTGGTTTATCACTTTTTTGTGATAAATTGTGGTGTTCAGTATCTCAACTATTTTGGAAACATTTGATCCCTCTTTCCTTCCCTTCCTCCTTCGTCTTTGCCAGTTTCCTTTTCTGAAGTGAAGTAACATTCTGTTAGACACCGTCACCCTAATATTTAGATGCAAATGAAGCCTGATAATCACTGTTTCCATTATTATTTTTTTAAAAATCTCCTATCTTATACTAGGTCCTAGGGGGCATCCCACAGAATTAAATCCACAGTTGCTTCCCTTTTGATCAGTTCTGCGACTAGCTGGTTTAGGGCAGTGGTTCTCAACCTTGAGTAACTGAGGTGTTCTTGGACTGTGACTCTTGGAAGCCTTCACCACCAGCTGTGCTGGCTAGGGTTTCTGGGAGTTGCTGTCCAAGAAGATATGGGTTATCCAAGGTTGGGAACCACAGATTTAGGGTATCAGTAAATAACTCTGGCGTGCTCTGGTCCATGGAGTCACAAAGAGTCGGACATGACTTAACGACTAAACAACAACAAATACAGTAACTAGAACAATCAATGCCGTGTCAGCTGAAGTCCCACTTTTCTTTCAGTACTCTGTCCTTCAGATGCTGCTTTCACTCTCCAGCTCAAGATCACTTTGAACACTTTGGTCAGGAGAACAAGAGTGTATCCCCAACCTCAACTACTTTCAGAGTCCACTGTCAGAGACTCTGTGGAGGCAGATTCCTTTCAAAGTTTCTCATTGGTTTGGCACTCTGACCGCTTCACTCCAACAGTGACACATATGCACCCAGCAGGCCATTTAAAAAAAGAACCCAGTAGGGATCCAAGAAATTGCAGACCACTAACATCCGTCTTCAGGGCTGCTCTAGCTGTGAGTTTCCTGATTTGCAAGGAGGTTGGTCTCGATGACCCCTGGGATCCCTTCTAGCTCCTTAGTTCTCTGATTCTGTGTCTGTTACGGGTGTATTGGAGGAAAGCAGTATTAAAGATAAAACTGTCAAGCACATGAAAAGGTAGTCTGTGCTGGAAAAAGAATCAAGGTGGTTTCTGCAAAGGAAATCCTATTTCACTCAATTATTGGAGTGTCAATAAACGCAGGGAAAGAATTAATCTAATAGACATTGTTCACTTGGACTTCCAAAAGCCCTTTAACAAAATTACCAAATACTCCAGAGCAAACCTAGCAGCCATGGGATAAAACTGATCCGCTTATGGATTCATAATTTGTTACAGAACAGAAAGTAGGGGGTAGGAATAAATGGCCAGATCTTGCAATGGAGGATGCAAACAGTGGGTGTCCCCAAGGATTCATATGAGGATTCATGAAAAATAAAGAACTGCTAGCCAAAATGGTTATATATACTTCCTCTAATATCGAAGGTAATATGCTTCCAAATACCAGTCATTGGAGAACACAAGTGAGAGGGTGATACTGACCTCAAATCCTGCTGGAGGGCTTTCGATTGGCATTTGATCACCGTGGAAACAAAATGCTGCACTAGAAAGGTCTTTAGCCTAATTCAGCACATATCTTCCACCGCCACCCCTTAAGGCTTCATTATACACCTGCCACATCAGAAGTGGTGCACAGGTGTCATGGATGCCTTTTCCAAAGCACGTTGTTCAAGTTGACTCAATGTGCAACAGATAAGATCTACGTAGATTCCTTAACTTGTGCCAGTTCACATGTAAAATTCATACCTTTTGCATAACTGTACAATAAGATTTCAACCAGTGCGTCTAATCCAGGAGTAGAGAATATTTAGACTGTTTTAGCTTGTGGCTCCCAGCACCTCCATCTTGAATGATCAGTCATAAGGTGCTGTGGGAGTACTTAGAATAAAATGACTGGAGAATCAACAGTTCCCCACTCCTGGTCTCTCTGAGGTATGATTAAGTCTGAAACCGATATTTCCACCCTTTAAACATCAGCTGGTATTTCACTTGACTGGGGTGGGGGTCTTCTTTTCCCAGAGACTGACCATTGGTTCAAGCTCTACCTTTGCTTTCCTACATTGTTTGATCAGGAATTTTAGGGACTAGCAATGGTGGGTGATGGGAAGGGGACTGGTTCATAGAGCAGTAGAAAGGCAGACAGCAGTCTAGAGGGAACCCTCCTGAGAAACCTGTGCAGCTCCACCACAAGGGTACAAAATAAGAAAGACACAATTCCCTCTCCCCCTGGGAAGACCACCACCTGATAGGCTGAGCCATCCTGAAGTGAAAAAGACAAATGGCACACGGAAGTCAATCCACGCTGATGCTGATATTGTCCCTGTAAAGCCATTGACATGTGTTACCTATGTATCAATATACCAGCCCCCCCCCCACCAAATAAATTTAAAAATTAATTGCAGGGCAGCTGTGCGCCAATAATGGTGGTTGCCTTCCCCAGTGACTTGGCTTCAGAAAAAAAAATTGGTAGATTCATGCACACATAGGAATGAATTGACATGTAATCAGAACAAAATAACACAACCCTCTCAGAGAGGGGGAAATAAGCCACAGGAAAATGTTTTGACCGTGTGTAGTGTGACTGGAAATTTATGCAATGATCTAACTGGGGTATAACTAGGGTATGTTTGGCTAGTATGATCAGGCCCTCAGTTTGCTTCTATAGTTCCCTTGGGAGACACTGTCATAAGTCAACACAAATGCTGGAGAACGTGACACCTTTATTAGATCACTTAAAAAAAGTCAAAGAATGAACATAACGTTTTCGTGAACTAAAATCCATTTCTTCAGGCTTGCACCGGCATCTTTTGCACAGTGCAGAAAAATTTTAAATAGAAGTCCCCAAAATTCATGGCAAATATTTGCCAGTTATGCTTCTTAAGGTGTGTTTAAAGCTGGTTACAACTGAGATTTTGGGGTGTAGTTTCATGCTTCACCTCTGGAAATATATAGCTGGAATTTTCCACCCAGATATTCAGACAGAGGTAGCCCATCAATCTGCACAAACCTTTTCTTCTTCTCTCCCCCCACACCGGCATTCTACACTGCCTGTTTTTGAAAAACAAGTGTGAGTTTGACTGGGGGTGGAAGAAAGATCAGACACTGACATGGCAATCTCCATCAGACTGCTGGGATAAGGTTTGGTTCAATCGCCAGGTAAAAGCCTATTAAAGCCCGATTAATAAATGTTAGTGACTGTGTAAACAGATGTTATTCTCAGTTTGTAATCCAACTTGGTTGATGTGAATAGTACATATTGTCTTCTCGGAGATGCTGATTCAGTACCTCATGGGCCAAGCCCATCCTGGATGGGAAGGTTGTAATTTTCATATATCTTAAACCATGAAAAGAGTATGTAGCGTGGTGTGTTTGTGTGTATGTAGCATGTAGCACAATATACATAGTTTATAAGAAGTGCTTATTTCCTGGGGGGCCAGATGCAATCAGAGGAGCTGAGAATTTACTCTTTTTTACCATTTGTATACTTGGGTATCTTGCGAGGCCAGGCCAACAAAAGACAGCCGAGGGCTCACACTGTGTCACAGTAGTAGGCCAAGAGTAGGGAGGGGGTGATCTGCTTTGCTTCCTGTAAGTGTTCCCTGCTCTGGAAGTATGTATATTTCTCATAATAATACATGAAAACCACTGTTTGCTGTTTCTGGCTTCTTGCTCCTGGAAAAAAAAACCACTACATGTTGAGGAAACTAATCTGAGAGGGACATGAATATTCAGCAGCCTGTAGCTCTTCATCGGTTGCCAGGGCCTGCGTTTATTCAGAATGGCTGAGGCTCTCTGATTAAAATCACTCTTGGAGGGGTGGCGCTGGTGGTGGTTTGATGCTTCCAGCCAGCTTGGGGCTTTCTTTGTGTGTTGATTGAAAGGTGGAGAGGGTAGAAGGGTCATTTTCTTAACCATCTGCTTCGCTTTAATGTAGAACAGATTGCGAATCTGGGCAAAAGGCCTGAGCGACAGCCAAAGTTGCACTGCAAGTGTTATTCATATTAACACAGACAGTAAAAACTAATCCTCACAATGTGTGCGTATCCATGTGCGTGCATGCACCCGTGTTTGTCTGCCCATGCACTGATTTTTTTAAAAATGACATATATTGCCTAGAGATAGCCACACAGTGGGTTTCCGCCATGTACATATAGCCCTGTGGAAAACTAGTTGAAAAGAGAATTTGCCACTCTCTTTATCTCAGACATTTTTTTCTCTAATGTTTATGGATGGCAAATCAAATTCTCTTTTACACTTTGCAGGACATTAGGTGCATGGGGATGAGATTCTTTTTTGGCCGCAGTTGCTCCTTGCTAGATACGGATCATCAGTTCACTAAGTGATTACAGGCTTTCCAGAAGATGTCACTTCTGACTCATTGCAATCTAATGTTTTCTCTCTATCTTTTCAAAGGCCTGGTCAGTGCGGTGGTTTTACTGGCTGCAGATGCAACAGCTCTTGTCTCTTTCATTAAACGCTTCCTGTTAGCTTTTATTAACAATTTGGTATTTCATCGGTTGACTCCTGTTTTTATATATTTATTCTTTTTCCAATTAGCATTTTTCATTTAAAAATGCTCTATGTGTCTAACAACAATAATTGGCACAATAAACAATGACAAAGCACAATGATTAAACAACATCATAGTTAAATCAGCTAATAGGTAAAATGACAGTCAGCTCAAAAATATTTTTATTAATACAAAATTTAATAAAAATGCAAATCAAAACAAATGTAGTAATATAGAATTCCCTACGTGACACACAAGCACTTCTAAGATATGTGGTTTTTTTTTTTTTTTAAATAACTTTACCATTACAATTGCTGTTCCAGAAAGTTCTTCTCTCTCTTTATTTCTGCCTGGAGAGGATGAACTCTGCTCAGCCCAGGCTGGGAAGTTTTTTGGAGGTGCTTCCTTCTCCCTTAGTTGCTGTTTGTCCCCGGACTACAATGAGAAGGAGAAGAAAAAGAAACTAGCCATGGAGATCTTTCACCATGCTCTGCAATTCGTCTCTCAAGAATAACACTTGAGAGGGGGGGGGCTGTCAAGCATAGCAGCTAGAGTGGCAAAATAATTCAGTGGCTAGGGTCTTTCTCACTGAAGTCCTGGAAGAAATAAGGAATTTCTCATGGCCACTGGTTGGCGATAAAACCTAACCAAGGGCCACCAGGGATGAAGCTTGAAACCTAAGTTTCTGACTTGTGTCTGGCACCCTGTATTTTTGAACTCACCTATAAGAAGCAGACCTGGCACAAACATCCATGATGACTTTTTGCAACTTTTGTATATATATATATATATATTGGTGCACAGCATAATGAAAAACAGAATAGGTTGAAAACTAGCTATTTTAAAAAAGGATTATTGGTCCAATAAAGTTATTAGCTGTCCTTGCTTTTGCTAAATATGGTTTGCAAGTGCACAAATGTTTATTTAAGTATGTGTTTGTTTAACGGAACTCTATCTCTCTCCTTGATGAATGCAAACCCTTCCAAGATGGTTTATGGCTATGCTGTTTTGCTAAGCTACAGCCCCAGCCTTCAGCTGCATCCCTCCCTTATTTGAATAAAGTGTCAGTAGCTCCCTCTGTGCTTTGCTGTGACAAACATGATCCATGATTCACTGCGGTGCCTGTGACCTGCTGTGGCAAATCAATGTCTGGTATTGATAAGTGGCAGGTGGGCCATGCAGTTTGCCTTCCAAGTCCCAGGCAAATATTAGGAAGAAGAGCTGTGGAAGGGGTGTGGAAATGAGGCAGCTGAGACATTGGGAAGGTGGCCTTACAAAAAGGCCACACTCAGGATCAAAGGTGAGTGTGGAGTAAGTGAGATGCAGAGTGAGACCGAGGGAAAGGAGACCCTCTTTGTTCCTCAGGAACCAAGACCTATGAAGGGGCTCCAGATACCGCATCAGAGCAAGGAACGGATATTTGCATTTGCTTCTTGTCCTTATTCTGGTGTAATATCCATGTTGCACATCTCTTCCTTGGGGGGATGCAGGATCCGTCCTTGCCCAGGGAATAGTTTAAAAGCACATATGGTGATGTTCCTTTGGGAAAGCTAAATAGATCTCCTCTTGGTCAGTGCTTGGTTGGAAGATTGCTTGGAATCCCCATGTAAGCTAGGTAAAGGTAAAGGTTCCCCTTGACATTTTAGTCCAGTTGTGTCCGACTCTAGGGGGCGGTGCTCATCCCCGTTTCCAAGCCGTAGAGCCAACGTTTGTCCGAAGACAGTTTCCGTGGTCACATGGCCAGCACAACTAGACACAGAATGCTGTTACCTTCCCACCGAGGTGGTACCTATTTACCTACTCGCATTTTTACATGCTTTCAAACTGCTAAGTTGGCGGGAGCTGGGACAAGCGACGGGAGCTCACTCCATCGCATGGATTCGATCTTATGATAGTTGGTCTTCCAACCATGCAGCATAGAGGCTTCTGTGGTTTAACCTGCAGTGCCACCACATCCCTTCTAAGCTGCTCTAAGCTATTTAAAGTGTGTGGCTAGGGTTGTCCTACTTTTGAGGAGCATGTCCTCCGTCCGGCAGGCAAAACTAAAAAACTTCAAAATGTCCGGCTTTTGTATCTCCACCCCCACCCCACCCCCTCCCCCACCCCCTGCAGCCAAACCTCTCCCTGTTACAGTGGTGCCCCGCATAGCGATGATAATCCATTCCAAAATAAAAAAATCATCGCTATACAGATTCGTCGCTATGCGGGGCAAAAAAGCCCATAGGAACGCATTGAAACCCCTTCAATGCGTTCCTATGGGCAAAAAACTCACCGTTCTGCAGAAATTCTCCATGTGACCGCCATTTTTGCTGCCCGGTAAGCAAGGAAAGGGCGTGAAAACACTGAGGGCAGCCATTTTTTCTGGTGGCTATTTTGGAACTGCCAATCAGCTGTTTTTAAAACATCGTTATGCGATAATCTGTAAGCCAAACGCTTACCGATCATCGCAAAGCAATGTTTTGCCATTGAAAACATCGTTATACGATTGCTTTTGCGATCACAAAAACCTCATCGCTATGTGGATTCGTCATTAAATGAATCGCTCGTTATGCGGGGCACCACTGTACTTCCTTGGTTGCGGCCCTTGTAAATCCTCCGGTTCTTTCAGAGAGATGGAGATAAGGTGGCTTGATTGTTTAGGGCTGTAGAACAGTCCTGGGCAATCAACCCCTGGCTTGTGGATGGCTGTTTCTGCCTGGGAGCTGAATAAGGCAGGAAGGTGCAAGAGAGATGGATGGATGGATGGATGGATGGATGGATGGATGGATGGATGGATGGATGGATGGATGGATGGATGGATGGATGGATGGATGGATGGATGGAAACCTGAACAGGAGTGAAGTTGGTGCACTTGCTTGCCTTCACTTTTTTTTTTTTTTGACTTATATACCGCCCCATAGCGCTACAAGCACTCTCAGGGCGGTTTACAATTTAATTATACAGGCTACACATTGCCGACCTCGGAAGGATGGAAGGCTGAGCCAACCTTGAGCCGGCTACCTAGGATTTGAACCCCAGGTCGTGAGCACAGTTTTAGCTGCAGTACAGCGTTTTAACCACTGCGCCACGAGGCTCTTACTTTATTACGCTTTTATTAAAATTAAAAAATCAACAAGTAAAACAAGGGGGATGGGTCTCCATTAAAGGAAGGAATAGATTGTCTCCATTGGTCCTGGGAGCCCAGTAAGTGTATATGTAGATTTGTGTTGTTTTTATTTTTTAAACATTTTTAAAACAAGAAAACACAGTGGCCAGTGGATTCTGAATTTTGTAGTCCAAAAAAATGTAACTTTCCCAGTCTTGACCTTTCAAGACTGAGTAGGTTGAATGGTTATGGTATTGCCCCATGATCAAAGAGCTATTTTCCCCAATACCTAATTCCAAAAGTGACACACACCCCCAATATGTCCTCCTTTGTCCTCCTTTTTGGCTTTCTATGTCCTCCTTTTCATGCACATGTATCTGGCAACCCTATGTGTGGCAAACAAATATAAGAGTATCTGGTTCCCATATGTCTCCTTGTCAAGAGACAGGCACAACTTCTGCCATCAGCCATTACACTGGAATGTGGAAAGCAGAGCTGCCAGGCACTGGCACACCGAGTGGCACGTCTCCTCTTGAAGGCGAGGAGTCACACTGTCCTGTGCCCAGCAAGTAGCCCTCAAGGCGATGCCAGGCTTGCAGCCCCGCGGAGCAGCTTCAGAGAAGCAGCCTGCTGTGAGAAGGATAGCAGAAATGAGCAAAAGTAACAGCTGTGCGGCACCTCTAAGATAAACAGACACGTTTCAGTGGGAGCTTTTGTCATTTCTGTTTGGGCACCATTTGAACTCATGGACTATTTCTATGGGTCTGCTTCACTACTTTTCTTGATGCTTTTCCTTATCTTTAAAATAGCAGGGCAAGGAAGAGCACATGCCAGCAACTTCCTTGCAGACAGGTATTTAACAGCCAAGGCAGTGTTTTCCTCAGTGTGTGGCTTCTCCAAAGTCTAAGATGAGTCCTGTCCCCAAGAAAGTTGTGTCTGAAGAAATGGGTTGTAATCCACAAAAGCTCACACTTGTTTGTCAGTTGTTTTGTCTTTCTTTTTGTTATACATGCTAGAACAGAGTAACATGCCTATATTTTTAGAAACGATATAACATGTCAAATGTTTTATTGTGGGTTGACAGAAGACATGCACTAAAAATGCGTGGAGCAGACTGTCCGTGCATTGCCTTTAACTGGCTCCGAAACATTTGTTAATGATTGTGTGAGGAGGGAGAGCAGATGGCCTTTTGTTTGATGACTTGGGAAAGAGAATCCAACCAATGCCTACCAGGGATGTTATTTGAAAGCTACACTTCTCACTTGTTTTTGTAATGCACCTTTTGGTGTAATTGCACTATGGTTTGATTTGCAGCCTGTATTATATTTGAAATTGCAGCCAGCGCTGACACAGGGCTGCAGTTTGATTTGGAAGTTCACCCTTATACTGGGTGCGATGCAATTCATATTCCAGCCCACAGCCACCCATCTTTTCTTCCTTCCTCTGGTCCCTCCTCTGCCAGTCCTTTTATAAGATGTAAATGTGGGAAATGATAATTAGAAGGAACCGGTGATAAAGCAATAGGGCGATTTAGCGCTAATCTCATATAGGTAAGAATTTAAAAAAATTACAATGGAGGATGGTCAGGGGAAAGAATGTGGAGGCTTTTTCTCCTGGTTGTGAGCATCACACTGCCAAAGCCTACATCACCAAAGCATCACCTACATACATGCTCCCCCCCCCCTTTTTTTACAAGAATATATCAGAACTAACTGCATGGGGAAAAGCCTATTCTAATTGTTCCAGCTTGAAAAAGTAGAAACCTCCCAGCAGCAGAGAGAGAAAAAAGCTGCTTTGGGAGCAAAAAGGCCTGTGTAGATTCGAATCAGCCATTGTATAATGTGGTCAGTGAAAAATACATTGTATTCACCCACTTTATAAATGGAGCAAATCCCATGGTATTTGAACACACAGTTGCAGCCTTTAAGAAACTGGCCTAGCCTGGACATCTGCCATGGGTTTCGATATGTTCCTATATCTTTTTCTGCACTATCAACAATATATTGGTACACAGGCACTATAACAGAAATATAATCATAACGGGGTTCCATTTCTGAATGTGGATATGAGTGCATGAACTCTGCTACTCCTGTTCCTGAGACAGAAAGAAGTGTCGTTCTAAAAGGCATGAGGATGCATGTGATGGAAGGGTTATGCACACCCCACACATATCTCTCTTACTTGCCCCCAAAGCAGTGTTTTAGACTAAAACAAAAAAGATTATAGGATACCATTACATGTCAGTGTATCAGGTGTTTGGCCCACGCTCCCATAAGAACTCTGATTGCATATTCGCATAAACTGTTGGCCGCAATCCCCCAAATGTCAATAGCTCTGCTACTGCAGTCTCAAACACTTGCAGGTGTGAAAACAATGACGTGCAGATGATTTTGTGGCCATGAAGCACTTTGGGTTCTTCAGTTTGCTGATGTGAACCTCAAACTCAGCCTACTCCAGTTTTCTTGCATGATCACATGCAGGCACGAGACAGATGTTCATCTCTGAAGATTATTTTCCATTTACAAGAATGAAAAACATCTGTTCAATATCTTCATTTCCTTTCTGGATATTTTCTAACCCAGCAGAAAATAGAATCAAATCATTGGTAAGTAACCGGTGGTCTTTTATTTCAAGACTAGAATCCGCTCTTTCATCACGGTGGTGCCAGAAGACAATGCAGCTCCATGGGATCCGCTGAGATTCTCAATCCAGCCCATGGCTTGTAAAATATTAAGTCAGAAGTGAGGGCCTCAGAGAAGCTCCGTGTGACCCTCCGTGTGACCCTCACCTTTCGGAATGAGTCATCCACAAGCCCAGTCAACGGGAAATGCTTTGCAGAAATCTACTTCCAACCCATTGGGTGGATTAAATTCTCGTGCCATGGACCAGGGCAGGCCCTAACATTAGGCGCAGTGAGGCTGCCTTTCTTTCCTGTGGCAAATACCTGGAGCGCAAGAGTAGTGGCCTTTTACACTTCATCCCACCACCACAGCTGTACTGGAGTCTCTGTGTTAGCCTGATGCCTCAGGTGAAAAGCATGGGGGAGATGCTGCATTGGTTTTGCTGGCTATGGAGGATTATGGGAGCTGTAGTCCAAAAAAGTAAATTTTCCAAGCTTTTCCCCAGGAAATGGGCAAATAGTCTAACCTGGTCCAAAACAGCTTCCTCTGACTTTGGAAAGCATCTCCGAGTTCCCTCCAGAGGGCTGCCATTCACCGACTCTTTTAACTGGCACAGAAACAAGGCAAACATGCAACAGGGGAAGCATCACAGTACAATTAAGTAATAAGGGACTCTTTACCTGTTGCATTTGTGTCTGTCATCCAACAATTAAAGAGCTATCCCAATTTTCCCAGGAAGCAAGAAGTATGGCTCAAGCAAATTAGCTTTCTGTATTTACTTGCTTGTAAACAGGCAGCTCTTTGAGGGTGTTCTCCAGGGCCTTGGATGATATCGGCTAATGTATTAAATGTGTAGTGAGTGAGAGAGCCTGTTCCACAAAAGCCCAGGCTCAGATCTGCTTGCCCGTCCAGTCCTAATGCCTGTGTCTGCTGTGATAATGGCTTGTGAGAAATATCCTAGCAGGAAACTGAGAGGCAAGGCACTGTAATGTCCTAGCTAATGTAAGCCATAAACCAGAAAGGCCTAGGCTTCAATCTGTGAACTCGCTGGGGGGCCGTCAGAAAGCCACCTAGGCTTTCACCTACATCACAGAAATTATATCAAACAACTACAGTACTTTTCATTTCTTTCTTTCTTTCTTTCTTTCTTTCTTTCTTTCTTCCTTCCTTCCTTCCTTCCTTCCTTCCTTCCTTCCTTCCTTCCTTCCTTCCTTCCTTCCTTCCTTCCTTCCTTCCTTCCTTCCTTCCTTCCTTCCTTCTTGTGGGGGTTAACGAGTACTTTCCCTATCAGATACTGTACTAGCATTACCTTGCCAGTACGGTATCTGATAGGGAAAGTACTTGTGATTATGCGTATAACTCTGAGAAAGTGTGTAAAGTCCTTTAAGTTTTCTAAAGGACTTTGTATATTATTATAGGTCATGTTTATATATAAAGGTACAGTACTTCCTTTCCTCTAGTGTGTTCAAAGTGGCATATATGTCTCTCTTGCACCCCCAATTTGTCTTAACAACAAACCTGTGAGTTAGATTGTGCTGTGAGAAAACATTTTGTGAGACTCGACCCCAAATCTCCCAAGTTCCTCATTCCTCTACTACACCCCGGTGGTTCTCCTAAATGCAGTTAATTCACAAATGCACCTTTACGTCTCCGAATCTCCCCTGATCTTGCAGCCTTGCTCTGATCAGCCTGCTGCTGCTGTGGCCGCTGCTGTTGTTCAGCATGACAAGCGAAGCGTTAACCCCCTTGTGGGTCTCTCCTGACAGACAGTGCCCATTTGTTGTGTGCTCTGCCTTGAAGCCGAGGTTATGTCAGCACTGCAGGAGACGCTGAATGCAATTATCTGCCATTCGGCAAGGTTGGCAGCTCATATATCCAAGGAGGGGAGCAGGAAAAGACATCCCGCTGGGCTGTCCTTAGAATACAGTAACTCTCTCTGCACCGTGCTAAACAGCACATGAACCACCCACCCACTGACCCACCCCTGAGCCTTTTTTTTGGCTCAAGTCCATTGCAAGAGCAAACTTTGCTTAGGTCTGACTCAACTTCATTGCAAGACTTCACCCCTTGGAATAACAGGACTGTGATGCTAGCACCTAGGCAACGGGATTTGCTGCTAAAAAACCACAGTCTTTTGGCCTGTCATTCACCATTCACTCATCCTCCTATTTGCTTCTTTGCAACCACCGCTATGTAGTATTTCTTTAGCACTTGAAAATACTAAACTCTGTACAGTGACACAGTTGACAGAGACCTGCTTGGAACAACCTGTTGGGATAATCCATAGTTACATGCTAGAGCAGGATCTACTGTAGAGGAGAGAGCAATTCTCTGTCTTCCCAGAGTGGACTCTGAAGTTAGGCCAAGCAAGGAGGCTGCCTCTGGCACCAGATGTTGGCTGTTATGAAAAAATGAGAAATTGTCATTTACTGTACTATTTTTTAATTTTAAAGGAAGGTCAGCTTTGGGAAGGCATGCCAGTAAAACTTTCTGCCTCATATCACAAACTAACTTGGCTGGATTTGGGTACTGTTTCCCTGGGTGGGGGCAAGGGTGCCATTAGCTACTCCCTCTGAGGCAGCAAAATGTCTTGGGGGGCCCTTGGGGGGCCCTTACTCCTCAGGAGAACCTGGATCTCCGGCCAGGAAGTGACTTGTAACAATTAGATGGGCCTACTCTCTTTCTTCTCACATCTCACAAAATTACAGTATTTTGTTATGTGTTTGCTTGTCATATATATCCCCACCCATGTGTTCATCACTTCACAAGGTACAAGAGAACAGGTCTCTGCCCAGAGAAGTTTAGAATCAAAAATTCCACACAGAGGGAGAAAATGGAGGCAAAGAGGTGGACATTTATTTCTTTATTTCTTTCCAGTTGCAAGAATTTGTTCAATATTTATTTATTTATTGGGTTTCTACTTCCCAGTTAGTGATGTGCACTACTCTGGATGGTGTACATAACAATGCATGCAAACCCCAGTCACCTCGTCCCTTCCAAACCATCAACATAACAGGAAAGATTAACAAGAAAACAATCTTACTGAAGACAAACAAATAATCAGCCCCATGTAGACATCCAAAGAAAAAAAGAAATGAAGGCACAAAGTGTTATGGGTAATAAATCCCTGCTTATGGCAGTGTATTCTTAAAGGCATTTGTAAAGTTCTGCCTTAGCTAATTTTCTGAATACTTGGAGGAAGAGGGGCTGGTGTATCTCTAATGAGAGTTTGCTCCATAGGGACAGGGCCACCAATGAGAAGGGCGGAGTCCTCACTGAGACCTTTCTCACCTCTCTTAGTGTGAGCACCTTCACTCATACCTGATTGGTACGAGTGAAGGTGAAACAAAACAAAGGGAACTGGTACATCCACAAAAATCCAGATTATAAATGAGAGACAACATCTCAGAATGAGTAAGTAGAAACAAGATCTTTATTCTGTATTTCTTGAGTCGTTAAAAAGCTCTGGCTCAACGCGTTTTGGCAAAGCCTTCTTCAGGAGCTGAGCATAATACAAAACCACACATTAGATAGTGAATCATTCACATTTTCTTTTTCTTGCTTTCTTTCATTTTAATTATAGAAGTGTTTGATATTTTATCATGTCTAATGTGCTTAGTATAAATGCATGTATTTATATAAAGTTGAGAGTCCCACCTGGCTTGGGACTCTCAACTTTATATAAATACATGCATTTATAATAAGCACATTAGACATGATAAAATATCAAACACTTACCGAGCTCCTTTATATTATCTGTACCTTTCTTTGGTCTATATCAGCTCCAAAACTAATTGAAAGTGTTTGAAAGTGCAGCCATTAGGAGAGAAGGCATTTGTACACAGCTTTAGAGGGTGGCCAGATAAGCAGCCCACCAGTATTATCATAATAAAGGGAGAAAGTCTATTTCTTTGTTTAACCCATGAGGTACTAGGGTGTTCAATTTCAGGATCCAGTCAATTTCCCTTGAAGAAAGACCTTTCACAGTTCCCAGGAACTTTGTCCATGGCCCAGAACACCAGATCTTTTATTGTATGTTTTTCCCCCCTGTAAAATGGCAAACTAGAGGACTGCCTAGTCATTTATTTCTTAAGTTATTAAGGTAACCTTAGTTACTGTGAAATACAGAATAAAGAGCTTGTTTCTATTTTCTACATCCTGAGACTTTGTCTCTCATTTACGAGTGAAGGTGGCCGTACCGAGAGAGGTTGGTATGAGTGAAATGTATAATTGTTTTTTGGATGAGATATTTATAGAGGTATTGAGGTCCAAAACCATTGAGTCCCACATAGGTTGGAACCAGCTCTTTTTGAATTTGACATGGAAACTAAAAGAGAACTGATGCAGGCAGGCCAGGGTGAGGGATAATGTGTTCGAAGATCTACTTTAGTGTTCTGTGAGGGATGAGACAGAGGAATGCTGTACATCTAGCAAGCCATTATCAGCATGGAGCCTTCTGTAGATGTTTGACAATCACTCCCATCATTGTCTGAGAATAGGGTCTGGGATTATGGGAGTTGCATTCCAAGACCTCTGGGGGAAACTAGGTCAGAGGAGACTGATTTGGATTATCTTAATTTTGGTGGCAGGCCTGGCTTTTTCTACTGCTTTTGCTGCTGCTCTAAAATATTGCAAAGCACCCCAAGCTCTCTTCAGAGATTTCATCTTGAGCAATTCAGATGAACATATTAGATTGAGCATATTGGACTCCACTGTGCCTGTTTGCTAATGGATTGGCGAGTTCCAACTCTTGTTGGCACTGTGATGCTTCTAAAACAGCTGTTCCTCATATGCTGTGGGAATGCAGAGTCATAAAACCGTTTTGGCAAGGAGTTCTTAAGATATGTTAATTTCATCTTAAGAACAGTTTGTCTCACTAAACCTTTGAATATCATCCTTGGGTATTTTCCAGTTGTATGAGGTCTGACTGAACAATAATGAGAATGTTTTGTCTGCAAAAAAAGGAAAAACCTACTCATAGAATAAGATACTCCTTCAAAAGACACACATCCCTTTGCGTCCCACCCAGAAGTGAATGGCTATGGTGGCCACTTGCATATTGCTCATTTTTTAAAAAAGTAAAAAAATTAAAAAAGGAAAAATGTATTAAAAATGGAGGACACAAGAGGATGTTTGCACTCACAAGTCCACATAATAATGTATATGCCTAGATGCACATTTAGAAATAATTTAAATAGAAATAGAAATATAAAGAGATAGTACGCTGTATTGCTTTATCTCTTAAACTGAAATTTCTCACTCTAGTGGGGAAAACTGGAATTAGGTGGCCTGTGACTACATACCCCATCTGCTCTCCAGGGGCTGCTCACTCCTTATGGGCCACCTGATAGACAAATCCCTTCTAGTCTTCTTATATCTTGGAACCAAACTTGGACCAGTCAACCTTTCATTTCTCCTATGGCCACCCCGTGACTGACCTGTGTCCTTGTTGTTCTGTAATACAAGGGCAGGAAACCTTCAGCCCAGACATTTTGGCCTACAATCAGCCTCGCTCAACACGGTCAACTGTAAGGTTTTGAGAGGCATCTTCCAAAACATCAGGAGGGCTCAGTGTTTCCCCCATTTCTGCTATAATGATTAAGATTAACTATGGATGGGATATTTTTTAAAGGGCTCCTTTTGTAATAAATCAGTCACAGTGCAGTGGTGTGGAAGATCATTCATGTGTGCTGCAGTAGTTCATTCATTTTAATTATTAAGAACCCCATTCTTGCCATGATTTATACATAAAAACACATTTTTCTTGTTAGTTGTTTGTTCAGTTTTTCTTTGTTCTTGGTTGGTTGCATTTATTTCCCTTGCTGTTGGAATTCATTTGTGCTTTTTTGAAGAAAAAAAAACTTGTGATGCAAGACATGATGGCAACAGAGGAGCAGATTCTGGGGCATGGGGGTGGGTGGGTATTTTTGACAGTCGCCATTTTATTTTGCTTTTACTTTTTTGGTTGGAATTCCTTTTTAACAACCTAGATTTTACTGTCCTGGAGCATTGGATCAGGAGGAGAGAATGGTGGCCACCACGGAGAGTGTCTACGATCCTCCTTCAATAGCTGTTAGCAACACAACTCAGTGCTTAATAACACAACATCTAGAGCATTATCAGAAAACAGCTCACTTCTGCATGGGCAAATAATTGTATGAATGGGCGACACACATTTTTCCTGTTTGTATGCATGTATTACTTATCATCATGTTTCCTTGAAAAGGAAACGAAGCTGAGCAGAACCACTGGCTAAGCTGGGTGCAGGAGTGTGATCGGGTTCTTCAAAAACTGGCAGCAGTTCCCCATTTTGGCAGGAATGAGAGAAGGAGACGATTTTAAAAACTTAACAGGTTCAACTTTATTCACATTAACTTCGACATCGACTATATTAAACGGGTCAAAACAACTGAATTCGGGTAAAGTCTTATAACTACGGATCTTAACATCTGGTGTGAACAAGTCACTCCTTACATTGGGGCCGGGCCAAAATGCTCTTGATCGGTTATCACCCTCAAAGGGGTGCTCCTTATTGTACATACTGTCCCGCAACAGGGGTGTCTCGCCCAGTCCCCTTTGAGAGGTGGATTGTTGAAAGAGGAACTGAGAGGAATCACCTCCCTCCCTCCACCTTGACTGCAGGGGTAGACCACCACCACCCATTCTAGTGGTCTAACCCCCTTGTCTTCTTGCTTCAGAATATTTGGATCCGGGAGCAATCCTCCACCAGTATTCAAGTTGGGGAATTCCTTTGACAGATCACAGATATTATCAGTGATGGCTTATCTTTCTTCCTTTTGCACCGTCCAATCCCTCGTACACCTCTGTGTCTCATCCATTACCACCTTGATCTCCCCGCCCCGCACCCCTCTTTTATAACGTCTTCCCATACTATCAAGTCTCACTCCTCCCCTTTCTCCTCCCCTTTATCTTCAGCTACACATACTTCTAATGCCTTCTTCTCCCTCCCTCCCTTCTTCTTCTTCTATCTCTATCAACACTCCCTCTGTACATCTGCATGTCTCCTCCTGTATACCCTTGTGTGAGGACAGCGCACTAGCCTCCTGTCCTTCACAAGGAGCCTGGGGATTATGGTCTTCGGAAATCAAAGAGCAGAGTATTTGACTCCCCACCACCACCATGCCCAGCAGCAGTGGCACACTGGCTTCCAGGGTAGACTTAGACAGACCCTTGTCTCTGGAGGTGAAGAGCTGTGATTGAAGGATTGGTTTGAAAGGTCTTCAACCGCAGCATGGGAAGGGGGTGGGATACAAAATCTGTGCTTCTGGAGTACAAATGCTCAAATGGCCTCCTCCCCTGCACCCAGTGCACAGTTGAATAGCCCTCTGGAAGCAGCAAACGGAGGGGAGGTGGAAATCAAAAGCAGTAACTGTTGCACAGCAGCAGCATACAAGCAGACCCTGCCACAAAATGTTGCAGCACAGAGTATTCCTCTTCAGGATTTCAGAGCCACCCCATTCCTTTCCCCTTACCATAGCCTTTAAAAACCCGTACTTTCACCCCAGCATTTTGCAGCCAGGATTTCATAGCCGCCCAGCAGACTCATGCTTCACTGGGCAGTTCAGGTTTCTCCACTCCATTTACCTTTCATTTCCCCACCCCACTCCATTTTTTCTTCTGAAAACATTTCGGTTATCTTTTGAAAACACGGATGTTTTCCCCTTTTCCCTCCTGTGCACGTCTCGTGCCATTTGGGCTGCTTACAGACCAGCCCTTGGAGAACTGAGAATGGTGTCTGCGCGTACGTTGCTGAAGGCACAGCTTCTGTTAATGCAGTGGCAGTGCTGGATAAGTACGTATCCCAAGGTGTTTCTGTGTAGCAGAGAGGAGCACATGCTGCGGTTATAAACAGCCACTACCGCGTCTTTCAATTTTTCCGCCTCAGGAAAAAAAATGTGAAATGTGTATAAATAAAAGCAGAAAGAGAGGGGAGACATATGGGCTGGAGAGTAATGACTTGACTTCTTATTCCTCAGAAACTCTTTTCCAGGAGGGGTGCATTCCATCATAGTCATGCCATCCTGGGGCTGGTTCCCCCCCTTTCTGCTATTACTCTTGCAGGTTGTTAGGGACAAGGAGAAGTTAGCTAGAAGGTGGGAACCAATGAAAAAGCATAAGGTTATGTTCATAATGCAGCCTTCTGTGTAGCCACCCAATATGAGGAACATGGGAAGCTGTCTTTGATCAGTGGTGGAGCACCTGGTCCAGGAATGGGCAACTGGTAGCTGTCCACATCTTATTGAAATACAGCCTCTTTTATCTCTGGATGCCGCAGCCAATCATGAAGAGTGGCAAGTAGACATGGACACAAAATGAACCACGAAGTAAAAAAAAAAATCCCACAAATCGGGCCATTTCATGGTTCCTATTGGGGCACTTTGGGGAAATGTGCCTGCCCAGAATGAAATGAAATGGATGTCCCAAATCCATTTTTTTTCCCAAACTTGGACTGACTCTTCAGTTGACTTTCCTCCCCACCCCTTCTAAGTTTGGTGAAGACTGGATATTGTATGTCCAAGATATATCCAAAAGAGGTTCCCAGCAGAAAAGTGCTATTTTGCCAAGCTTGAGCCTGTATCAGACCTACCTTGTATGATGGGTCCAAAAAATTATAAAAATTATAAAAATTATAAATAAATGCTTGACTAGGCAAGAAGAGAATAAATGGGTTTGCATTATATATTATTAGTCTATAAAGATCTGAGAAAGAATGGTCATAATTTACATAGAAATACACTGTATGCCAGCTGAATGGGGAGGGCTGTGATCAAGTGATCTGCCTGCCTTGTCAACCCGTGCCAACTTTAAATGGACACTTTCAAGGTAGATTCCTTTCCCTTCTTATGGTTCTCTGTCTTTAAACTAGGCTTGGATGAATTGCCCTGTCAAATACAGATTGTATCTGTCTTCAGTGTGGAGGGGATTGTCACTCTCAAATTGGCGTTCTCAGCCACACTAGACGCTGTTCCAAGTCCTCCATGCAGAGCACGTTACCCTAGTCTCTCAAGACTGAAGGATGCCTACACACACATCTGACTGTCCTCCAAACAGAGGACAAACTGCCACCTGACTACTTTCAGACACCCGTGGGTTGAACCTGGAACTTTCTGCATGCAACAGCATACACTCCGCTATTGTCCAACCAATCCTTTCAAATATCACAGAGATGGAAAGGGGATGCCACATAATCTAATCTTCTGTTCAACCCCATGAAACAAGACCTTCAGGCATCTTATGCCTCTCCTTGACCTGGATTTCCAGGTGTGGTTTTATAACCATAAGAAGGATTGTGTTTCGGCTCTTGAATTCCAGTGCAAAGCTGCCACGAGGCACAGGATGTTGTAGCACCCACAAGGGGTGTGTCTAAAAGCCTTTAAAAGAAAACTCATAAGGTAGCCAGTATTTTTTTTTTAATGGCATTTTGCCAAGTGTTTTTATTGTAATATTTTATTTTCTCCTTAAGCGGTAAAGAGCCTCTTTAAACACAGTTTAAGTACAGTGCAAGATATATTTAACATGCTCATTACATTTTATTGGTTCAATTAAATATTAGATCATTAGTAATCCATGTTAATGATTTACATTACAGAACAGAAAATGTTGCATGGAAATTACCCTGGAGTAATAATTGTGGAATGCAAAAGTATGAAACTGTGCAGAGCAGGAAAAAATGTATGTGTTTAGATCAGGGTTGTTTTTTTTGGGGGGGGGGAGATCATTTTTCATACTATAGTTCTTAGAATTTGCTTGATCGAAATAGCACTGGTCATAATAGTTGAGGAATTCTCAGGAATTTCAGACCAGAAAAGAAAAGAGATTTTCCACAATCTCATCTGTTATGTTTAAGTAAATTTACAAATAAAGGAAAGCCTTTGGTTGGTTGGTGAGTTGTAGACACACATTAAAGTCTGACGTTTGGGTGATTCCTTTGCCATATGGGAAGAGAACCATTTTATTTCTAAGAACAACCTTAAAGATTGGCAAAGTTTATCATAAACTTTCCTTGATTGAAAAGATGGGCAGAGTATGGCCTCATTTATTATACAGTGGTGCCCTGCTTGACAATTACCTCGTTAGATGAGGAAATCGCTTAACGATGAGTATTTTGCAATCGTTGTAGCGATCGCAAAACAATATTTGTATGGGGTTTTTTTTGTTTAACTATGATCAGTTCCCTGCTTCGGGAACCAATTTTCCACTTAACAATGATCAAAACAGCTGATCGTTGGGTTTTCAAAATGGCCACCCGCTGTGCAAAATGGCTCCCCGCTGTGTTTTAGGACGGATTCCTCGCTATACAGGCAACGGAAAATGGCTGCGTTATGGAGGATCTTCGCTGGACGCTGAGGTATTTTGCCCATTGGAATGCAATGAACCGGTTTTCAACGCATTTCAGTGGGTTTTTTACTTTCGCTTGACGACGATTTCATTCTACAGTGATTTTGCTGGAATGGATTATCCTCGTCAAGCGAGGCACCACTGTACATGTTTGATCAGGAGGGTGTGGCCAGCTGGATAACATACATAGTATGGAAATACAAAACAAACATTACCTTAAATTTGGTCATTAATTATTTACTGTTGGATGGTAGGCCGGACATTTTAGCATGTATGGACTGGTTAACCCACATATTCAGATGAAAAGTCACATCAGACAAAGAAAGCTAATAGA
The DNA here is from genome assembly GCF_051106095.1 of Pogona vitticeps. NCBI lineage: Eukaryota > Metazoa > Chordata > Lepidosauria > Squamata > Agamidae > Pogona > Pogona vitticeps. Next base: position 64,401,944 of record NC_135784.1, on the reverse strand, counting down.
CTATTTTAAATAATAATAAAATAATAAATCTTTCTCTGAAGTAACTCACACTTACATTTTTGTGGTGGTTTTTACAGTTGGACCTCACTTTCTTCTACATTTCTTCCTGCAAATTAGAGTGCAGTGTGTCACCTGTGGGAGATTTCGCTAGCATTCCCAAAGATCATTTTTGTCATTGATAGAAACTGACCGCAAAGAACAACAGTGATCTAAATGAGAACATAACCAGAATCCTCCAATACATGACAAAAGGCGATTATTTATTCATTTAAATACACAACCAAATCCAGCACATGTTTGCAGGATAATGGCTCTTTGAAACCAATTCTACGGTATGTAAACTGTGCCAAGGATGAAAGGTAGTCATAGGGATGGAAATGCAATTATTAAACCACCTGATTTGTACAATATGCAAATTTTCACATGTAAATTAGGCTCTCCGGAATCCAAACACCTGTAGATATTGGCAACTTATTGTTGAATTCATACATTCTGTCACTACTGACTCAACTGTCTGGGTCTTATGGGGCCAACAGTTAGTACAGTGTTGCCTTGATTTACGAACTTAATCCGTAATGCTATGGTGTTCGTAAATCAAAATGTTCATAAATCAAAGCAGCATTCCCCATAGGAATGCATTGAAACCTGATTAATCCATTCTGGCTGTTTTTTGTTCTTATGTCAAGGCATGGTTTGTAAGTCAAAGCATTCATTCCCATAGGAACGAATGCAAAACCGGTTAATCCATCCTCTACCACTGAGGGGAGAATATTTTTTTAACCTAAGATGACTTAAGGAAAGGAGGGAGACAGAGAGAGAGAGAAGACAATGGGGAAGGGAGAGAGTTTGAAGTCTAAAACACATGCTAAACCAACACATTTTAAACCAAGCCAGCACAGACTCTTGCAAGAACCTTTTTGATTTGCAAGGGAAGCATGCAGGAACCATTGCAAAAGCATAGAAAACAAATGGAGCAGATCAGAAATGCAAAGAGAACAAAGCAAAAAAGCAAGGGAAGCATGCAAGACACATCGAAAATGGGGAAAAAAAAACTCAAACAAACAAACCCCCCAAGACCAATCACAACACAGAAACATAACCCCCTCAGCCAAATACCCAGAACAGTTTTTTAAAAGTATAAAGCCGCACCTTACCTTAGTAGGCGACCTCCTTGGATCGCACACTCTCTAACTGCTGGGGCCAAAGAGCTACAAAGAAGCAGCCTTGTCACCACATACAGTTAGCTATTTGAATTTCCCGCCTTTTCCCCCTGCCTTTTTGTGTTCGTAAGTCAAAGCTCCGTTCGCAAGTCAAAGCAAAATTATGTGAACGGAGCTGTTCGTAACTCGAAATGTTCGTAGGTCAAGGCGTTCGTAAGTCAACGCACTACTGTATAGAAAGCCACAGGTTGTTCACTTGCCTGAAAGCCTCAGTTTAGTTGTTATGTTTTCCTGTGTTTTGTATGCATGTGTGACTTTCAATAAAAAAGCAGCATCAGGGAAAGGGCTAACATTTGCTTTCAGTGTACCATGGTTTTGATCACAGTTGTTGCATGCTCCCCAGCCCTACTCCCTCGCTGGATGTTTTTAACAGCAAACTTAAGACCTGGCTCTTTAAGCATGCTTTCCCTCCTGTCATCACCTGATTATTTTTCCCATGTTGAACTATATTATTACTGTTGTTTTTATTTTCTTTTATTGTTTTTATTTTGTCTATTATTGTTAGCCATCCAGGGTAGACTTTGATCTAGATGGGCAGGGTATAAATTTAACAAATAAAATACATTCATTCAAAGAGAAATGGAATGGCAGAGAATCCCAGGCACAGGACTCAATGGTGCATTTGAACGTATTTTGACCTCTGTGACCATTATCCAACTGAATAAACACGAGAAAGCTTAGCCTAGGGAGACAGAGAGAAAGCCAGGATGGTGCCCAGATTGAAATGTTCAATGGAGACCTGAGAGACTCAGGTTCCAGCAAGCCACAGGAGTGAGTGGTTGATGTTCAGCCACTTCCCTTCTAACCTTCTACACAGGGAAAAGCAAAACAGATCCCCAACAAAAAACAAATCCACAGCTATGGAGCCCTTGAGCAAAATCCCAAAAGATCCTTGGGTGATACTGTTAGTGAAGCCGTAAAACATAATTAAAAGGGAACCTCTGGACACCCGCCATTCTTCTTTTCTAGAGACAGGGAGAGTGAGTGAGAGAGAGAGAGAGACAGAGAGGGAGAGAGAGAGAGAGGTTGGATTGAGTTAATCTCATTTTCCACCTCATACATGTCTGAAGAAATGGACTAAGATCCACAAAAGCTTACATTAAAATATTATAGTTAGTTGAAGTTGCCCCAATGCTTTTTTATTTTATTTTGCTTTTGCCTGATATGCTTGCACAGACTAACACGACCAGCTCTTCTAATACTGCATTGATTCTGTGTCCTCTGAGGGGAAATCTGATATCACTGCTTGTCAGACATATTCTTTCAGTTTTCCAGTTTCTATCTAGAAACTTCAGTTTATCGGCAGATCCTGCATCTTTTGAAATATTCCATTTTTTCCCTCACACCTCTGCATTGCCCAGCTTCATAAAGAGACCTAAAAAATTAGGTGAAGAAAGGGGAAGAGTAAAGGGATGAGACTAATGAAACTAGAAAGGAAGATCATGAAAAAAAGATGAAAAGAAGGATGATGAATGGGATTTTTAAAACTTGACACAGGTCTTTCTTTCACTCCAAAGTTCAGGATGTATGAAGGGCTGGAGGAACAGAGAGCAGTAAAATAATGGATGGGATTTTTTCCTTGCATCTTGATAAGCGTTTCATTTTATAATGTAACTTACATGTAAGCAGCAGTTAAAAATTAATGTAAATGTTGAAAATGCACTCCTTTCAACGTGAACATACTTTAAATGGTTTTTGAAAAGCATATTCAATTCATTTGTGATCTTTCCCCACTACTCTTTCCATTTCTAGGAGAAATCATGTGAACTTTATCACATCATGAAGAAACCTTTTAAAACGAGGGATTTAGAAATGCAGAAATCTCATGCAAGAGCTGACTGAAACAAATATGAAAAACAAATGGAAGGATTTGACCATTGCACCTTATGAACTGACATAGGGGACGTGACTTATCCCAAAATTTCAGGATGGATGCAAAAAAACAAACCACAAAGCATTTGCTTATATACAACTCCACAGCACTTAAAGCACTCTTTGGGTGGTTTACAAGTTAATTATGCAGGCTACACATTCCCCACCCCACCCCCAGCGAGCTGGGTACTCATTTTACCAAACTCAGAAGGATAGAAGGCTGAGTGAACCTTGAGCCAGCTACCTGGGATTGAACCTGGGGTTGTGAGCATAGTTTTGGCAGCAGTGCAGCCGTTTAACCACTGCACCACGAGGCTCCTTTGAGATGGCCTCCATCCCAGTTACAACCAATCACCGTATTTGACCATATTTATATTTAATTTTTTGGCTTCTATATCACTCACCTGGTTACTATGCCACTCTGGGCCGTTTACATATTAAACAAATAAAGTATACACAATTCCAAACAATGGACATAATAATACGTCCATTTAATCTTTCCATCTTGGCAAGGCTTTTATATAACTATATTCACGAAGGCTTTCACGGCCGGGATCTAATGGTTGTTCTGGGTTTTTCAGGCTCTCTGGCCGTGTTCTGAAGGTTGTTCTTCCTGACGTTTCATCAGTCTCTGTGGCCGGCATCTTCAGAGGACAGCACTGAGACCAGAGCAGAGAGCCCAAAAAACCCAGAACAACTTTTATATAACTGCAAAAATTTTAATGTCCAATGCTTTTAAGATGTAATTTGTTATGTTTTATGTATGTAAGCCGCCCCGAGTAGACCTTGTCTAGAGGAGCAGGGTATAAATCTAATTAAAGTAAAGTAATATAAAATCAAAATAAAGATAAAACAACCCATTTAAATAATAATAGTTAAAATAATATAAAATCATATAGAACAAGACAGCAGGACTGATAGTACAGTATAAATGTTGAGACGACTCACTGTAATTAGGTGTTGTAAGGGAAGGCTTGTCGGAAAAGCCATGTTTTTGTCACTTAAAAATTCCCAGTGAAGGGTGGATTTTGGGATGGAGGTTCTTCCACAGTTGCGGGGCAACCACTGTGAAGGCCCGGTTTCCGGTTCTCTCTTTCCGGGCCTCTCTCGTGGTCAATACTCTCAACTACCTGGCCTAGAAAGATTGTATGGGATGGGCAGATCACATTGGGAGGAGGCGTTCTATTTGGTATTGAGGTCCTAAACCATTTATGGCTTTATAAGTTAACACCATCCCCTTGAAGTTGGCATGGAAATGAACGGGTAACCAGTGCATGGTGGCCAGGGTGGGAGAAATGTGTCGATGTTTCTTAACGCCACTCAGTAATCTGGCTGCTGTGCTCTGGACCTGCTGAAGTTTCCATAACAGCCTCCTGGGCAGCCCCACGTAGAGAGCATTACAGTAGTCTATTCTCAAGACTACCAGTGCACGAACCAGTGTGGTGGGGGACCCAGTGTCAAGGTAGGGACACAACTGGGCAATCTGCCTTAGGTGGAAGTAGGCAGAATGGACTACAGACGCTATCTGAGGCTCCATAGACATCGCTGGGTCCAGTAGTACACCCAAGCTGCGAACCTCAGTGGAGAGAGTAGCCCCCTCCAAAGGAGAGGGAGGCACCCAATCCACACTAGGGGCACCCACCCACAGGATCTCCGTCTTGCCCGGGTTCAGCCTCTGTCTATTATCCCTCATCCACCACAGCACAGCATCCAGGCAGTGCTCAAGGGATGGGACAGCATCCTCTGCAGAAGGGTGGACGGAGTGATAGAGCTGGGTGTCATCTGCATATTGGTGACACAGAGCTCCAAAATTCCTGATGACCTCCCCCAGGGGCCTCGTATAGATATTAAACAGCATTGGGGATATGATCAACCCCTGAGGGACTCCACATTTAAGGGTCCAAGGGTTGGACATCATGTTGCCAAGCTGTACTCTCTGAGGACCATCCTCAAGGAAGGATCAGAGCCAGGCCAAGGCCAGACTGCCAATTCCCAACCCACAGAGCTGCCCAAGGAGGATACCAGTGGTCAACGGTATCGAAAGCCACTGATAGGTCGAGGAGGACCAACAAGGACTTTATGCCCCTGTCAGTCTCTCTCAGAAGGTCATCTTGCAGGGCAACCAATGCCGTCTCCATGCCATGGTGCGGCCTGAAGCCGGACTGGAATGGATCGAGGGCATTGGTCTCCTCCAGAAGGGCCTGACGCTGATCGGCCACCACTCTCTCTGCTAGCTTGCTGAGGAAGGTAACATTGGCAACGGGTCAATCATTGTTAATATTGTCCGTTGGCAATTTAGGTTTTGAAGGAACAAAGAATAAAGATGTATCTGCCCTTGGCATGTCTTTTGACCAGGGGAATGCCACCCCGCACACCCCTGTTCAGGTCAAAATAAACAGTTGAGTGGGTTACATCCATTCCCAGGGGATTTGCCAGGACTGAACCCCACTATATTTTTTCCTCAGGACTGAGTTCCACTTTACTCCACTATAGCAAATTTTATGTTGCAAGATTTCATATTTTAAAAGTGACTGCCCTTACTTTTCCATAGGTTTTCTATTCTCTAAGATCTCACTAGTGGGGGAATTTCAAAGATACAAGTCCCTACGTACTCCTGGCCCCTCCATTATCATTTAGCATGCTTATTTTCTCCAGTCCACCCCACTACCAGCAGCTTATTTGACTTAATTTCAGTCCACATAACCAATTTCAGTTCACTTTGATGTGGGAAATTCAACCGGCACGGATCTCTCTTCATGGCCATCTGGTCTCTAAATCATAGTTTTCTTATATTCTTCAAAAGATCTGTGGCTGGGAATCACATAGAGACCATCACATGATTGCCATTTCTAGATGCGAATCTATGTTTCTCTGTCACAGTGACTTGAAAAACATATTTATTTTGACATACTGATTTAGTAGAATCCATTTCATTCCATGCATCTGGTGGAATGGATTCTAATCTAATGAAAATTGATGCCATAATAAAATTGTTAGTATTTTGATTACATGGTTGGTTCACCATACTGGAAAATAACTCCAAATGTTAAATATGAATTGATCTTCTTATTTCAGGGGTGCACAGCATTATTGACTTTGAGGGCCATGTGTTTTTGTTAGCTAGGAAACTGGCTCAGTAAGTAGGATTGTGTGTCATTTGCCATCAAGGATTGCTGGGGGCTGGGAAGAATAAAAACCACTTGTGTCTTCTGTGTTTGCAAATTAGGTTGCTGTTTATTTCGTTGCTGCTACAGTAGGTATGGAGAAGCAGCCATTTTGGAAGTGGGATCATGGTCGTTAGTTGTTTTCTTTCTCCTATCCCAAACAGTATTCAGCAAGCTGACAGGATGATTTTTAAATTCTGCTACTGGCTATATAAATACAGCAATGGAAGCTCAACTGAAAGTGAGGGAAAAGGCATGGTATTCTGCCAGTTTCAGGGGGCAGGTTATATATCATTGTCCTACATCATAGGAATCAAATGGATTTCATTTTCATGGCCAAGGTATCTCTCCTGCCAAATATTGGCAATTTAAAGACTGGGAAGATGTGGATTTTGTTAGATATAATCATTTGTATTATGGTTGTTACGGTAGCGGTGACATCATCTGCCCGTCATTGCAGTGGCTGCGTGTCATCTGCCAATAGCGTGACGGGAGGTGGGACATAAGAGGGTGGAGTTAAGATATTTAAGGGGGAGTGAATGAGGTGTGAGTGAGATAGGGTTTGAGATAGGAACTTGATAGGGTCTGGATAGGGACTTAGGGAGTTAGGGCTTGTACATGTTGTGTAGTCCTGTGCTATATATTAGAGTGAAAGTCTGAGAGAGAGTGTGTGTGTGGGGTACTTTATTATCACTGATTGCCTTTTATTTTAATTATTATAGTGATTTACCATTCCTTTTGTTATTATCAATAAACATGTTTTTTATTTTAAAAATCATACCTTTGTCTGAAGAGTCTTATGAGGGAATGGTTGGTGGCAGCGTGAAATAAAGTGAGTGTGAGTGTGACGTGGCAGCTCCTTTGTGTCCTGTGAGGAGGCTGTCACAGTGGTCTTAAGCCGATTAATAATAATAATAATAATAATAATAATAATAATAATAATAATAATAATAATAATAATAATAATAATAATAATAATAATAATAATAATAATGTGCCATCAAGTCAATACTGACTTATGATGATCCTTTTTCAGGGTTTTCCAGGTAAAGAATACTGAGAAATGATTTACCATTCCCTTCTTCTGGGGGCATCCTGGGATTCTGCAGCTCACTCAGGCCAAAAGGCCAAAAGATTTAGGAAGTATTTTTTCAAAATAAAATATCATGGTTTTGTTTGCATCAAGTGCTACATTTCATAAACAACCCAAAAGTAGTCCAAAAAAGCACCAACTTTTATTGCCTTTGAGGACGTAATACTTTCTTATAAAAAGTATCTAAAAATAACTTCCTGTATTTGTAAAACTATTGAATGGCAAATCATCTGGATGGCTTGTAAGATTAAGTATGGGAAATACGTATCCACAGACGGATCACAGATGAAGAATGAGTAGCAATATGGAGAAGTCCAGCAATGAGATCTATTTCATTGAATGTCAGTGAAAATACTGTTAAACTTTTCCATAGGTGGTACTTAACACCCACAAAATTATCTTGTAGAATGTTGGCTGGGGCGTGGTGAAAGAGGCACATATATGCACGCATGGTGGTTCTGCCCAGGAGTAGCAAATTTTTGGGAAGAGTTCAGGCAGGAGAAATGTCAAATAATAATAATACTTTAATTTAGTTTTGAAACCAGAATTAGCTCTTTTAAAGACCTTGATACTTAGCAGAATGCCTTCTCCCACCTAGATCTACTTGTGTCACTCGCTATAGCCAGGAAAGACAGCTGAGGGGCCTAACTCTGAGAGAGACCCAGAAAGAAACACCAAGAAACCGGGCCTTCTCGGCAATGGCCCCTCAGCTTTGGAAAAGCTTGCCATCAGAGATCTGCCTGGCACCCTCGCTGGGTGTTTTTAAGAGCCAGTTAAAGACTTGGCTCTTTAGGCAGGCCTTCCCTCCTGTCAATACTTGACTCTTTTACTTTTACTTAGTCTTTTTTCCATCTTGTTCAATACTAACATTGTAAATTTAGTTCATGGTTTTAATTGTTTTATGAATAATTTTATTATGAGCCGCCCTGAGTAGACATAGTCTAGAAGGGCTGGATAAAAATCAAATAAATAAATAAATAAATAAATAAATAAATAAATAAATAAATAAATAAATAAATAAATAAATAAATAAATAAATTTAACTATTCTTCCAAATGAAAACATGACCCCCGTAACAATTTGGTGCTCTTTTTATTAATAGCTACTAGAATGGAAATGCGGTAGCTAAAAGAGGGAAGGTTAAAACTCCAATATCTGTTAATATTTGGTATGAGAGGGTATGGATGTTAGCAGTTGCTGAACATTTAAGAGATGAAGTAAAAGTAAGAACGAAACAGATGCTGAGAAGTTTATTAATAACTTGGTTTGTCTTTATTCAGTTTATAAGCAAGAATGAGAACCCTAGAGTAAAATTATCTACAACACATCTGAATGTTTAGTAAGGTTATGGCAAGTGAAATGAAATATGATACTAGAATCTAGCAAATAGGCAGAGTTATATAACTTAAAATATTTTTACTGCATTTATGATATGGAATTAAATTTTTGTATTTCTTTCCTAATTTTTAATAGTTGTATGCCAACACTGTGATTTATTTTTCTTATGCTCTGCACTTTGTATGTTTGCAATTATTATGATAAAAATAAAATAACATTTATTTTTGTTTTTAAAGGCTTTCTCTGGCTCAAGTTGTCGGCCCTTGTTCTAATATCTGATACGATCTCTGTTCATTCACAGATGGGATCCACAGTGTGACCGCCCAGTGTGTCCTACGTGTCATCATCATCACCGAGGACATGTTAGCGAACAGCATCACAGTGCGCCTGGAGAACATGTGGCAGGAGCGTTTCCTCTCCCCCTTGCTCACCAACTTCCTTGAGGGCGTGGCCACTGTCTTGGCCACGCCCAAGGAGGACGTCTTCATCTTCAACATCCAGAATGACACCGATGTTGGTGGCCAAGTGCTGAACGTCAGCTTCTCTGCCATGGCACCCAGGAGCGGCCATTTCTTCAGCTCGGAGGAGCTGCAGGAGCAGCTGTACATGAAGCGCATGACTCTCACCTCCGTCTCCATGCTGGCGGTGCTGCCCTTTGACGACAATGTCTGCCTTCGTGAGCCCTGCCAGAATTACATGAAGTGCATTTCCGTGCTCAAGTTTGACAGCTCTGCGCCCTTCATTGCCTCCCTCTCCACCCTCTTCCGACCCATCCACCCTATCACCGGCTTACGCTGCCGCTGTCCCGAGGGTTTCACGGGCGACTACTGCGAAATGGAGATCAACCTCTGCTATTCCAACCCTTGCCATAATGGAGGTGTCTGCACTCGCAAGGAGGGTGGCTACACCTGCATCTGCCACCAGCACTTCACAGGTAAAAAAAAAAAAAAGGTTTGATCCTCAGCTAGAAGAAAGGATTGCTGTGCCTGGAGCACAACTTGGAAAGCTCCTTGCATTGCATTGCAAAACCCAGAACCGTCCCCTGGAATTCTAAGAGATTCATTGTGCAGAAAAAGACATTTTCCAGGCTCTGAGATGGCAGCCATGCTCCAAATGAAGGAAAGTTCTGGCTTCAGATGCTTCTGGAAGGGGGGGGGATATCCAAATTCTCTGTCAGTTCAGCAGAATTTAATAGGGTATGGGATTCTCTAGGGAATCATGGGTCAAGTAGTCTCACTGTCTCTTAGGCTCTACAGAAGCAGGCTCCCAAAGGATTACCTGTCCCATGCTCCCATGAGACATGAACCCTTGTGCCACTCCTCAGCACCAGTAGGAGCACTTTCCTTCTTCTTGAAAGGCCAGTCTAATGGCGATGAAGGCCCACATGGAGGTGAGCAAACCTCCACATTAGGTTACATCTTTCGGGCTGCAGCTCCCAGGATGCGGCCTACCTTTGGGAATTCTGACAAAGGGAGCTGCAGGCCAAAAGAAGCAAAAGTCCCTTCCCTGTCTGACACCTTGCATTTTGAAAAGAAAAGACTGCAGGCCAAAATAGGGAATGCACTGTGGACTAGAGCAGCGGTCCCCAACCTTGGGCCTCCAGATGTTCTTGGACTACAACTCCCAGAAACCTTCACCACCACCTCTGCTGGCCAGGATTTCTGGGAATTGAAGTCCAAGAACATCTGGAGGCCCAAGGTTGGGGATCACTGGACTAGAGAACAACACCGCTCAAGCTTTCTGTCAGCTGTTGTAGATCGGCTCCCCAGATGTTGTTGGATTCCAATCCCATCGGTGTCTTAGGCACAATGAAGGATGTTGAGTTTAATAGTGCATCAACATCTGGAGGACTGCAGGTTCCCCAGGACAGCTCTTTGGAAAAGATGGAGGGTTGGAAGAGAAGATGTATGGTTGGATCCAATACCTATTTCTTCCAGGGTTTGGGCCTAGGGAATCTCAAGTACAGCTGCACACCATCTGACTGCTTACCTTTCATGAACTTTCATAGGTTTTAAGAAGCCTCTTTGTGTACAGAATTTCAGTCCAGCCTCTGAGGGAAGGTTTATTGAATGTGGTGGAACTTAAACCTAGATTCACAGAACTCCACCATTACTTTTTTTTCCACAAAGAAGGCTGATCTAGCAGATCTATTCATGGGACAGCACCCTTATTTCCCCCTTTGCATTCATGTGCAGAGGGCTAAACAACATGATAAGAGTTAACACATAATCCTCCATTGCTTGTGTTGGTCCTGAGCCATATCATTGCTGATCACGCTTACTTGAATGTGAAATGCTGTTCAGGTAGTGTGGCACATAATTTAGTTCTAAGATGGATGTGAACATATTACTGTCTAAACCAGATGGATATATATTAACTAGACAGACCATCAAGAAAACAGCCACCAGCCAAGGTCTGCTGGTATAGAGACGGAGAGTGAGTCAGTCATGCTGGCAGGGGATTCTGGGAACTGTAGTGCAAGAAAATAACTTCTAGCAATTTTTGCAAGCTGCAAATGTAGAAATGGTTTTCATGACTTAGCCCTATATCTCCACCACCACCACTAGAAAAACTGTAAGGCAGTAGTAATTGACAGGCGGAAAAGAGGCTCTGTGGTGCCTTGTTGGTGAAGAGATAACCAAAGTCAATGATAATTAATCTGGAATGTCAGGAAGCATGAGCTCCCATTAGGAGAAGGGTTAATGATATGCTTGCTACCCTGTCACTCTCTGATATCTCCCTGTGCTCTTATACAAGTGGACAGGAAAGAAGGACTTTGTAAAACCAACCAAAGAAACAAAAAAATCAAAGGGGAAACCAGAGGAAGAAAAGAAATGGGTCTTTCTCCCCTCCCCCCTGCCCATCTCTTTTGAGACTATTGCAATATGTAGGTTGCACAGCTTGGGGGAACTCTGGAAAGTGGAGTCCAAAAGCATACACCTGCACCCTTCTAGCTTTTTAATATCAGATAAGACCGTTGGTCCATTTAGCCCAACCTTGTCTGCCTGATTTACAGCCAGTGGCTCTCCAGAGTCCAGGGCTGATCCGATCCTTAAAGATTGCTGATTTGGGGAATCGTGAAGGGACAGCATGTTTCATTTATTTATTTATTTATTTATTTATTTATTTATTTATTTATTTATTTATTTATTTATTTATTTATTTATTTATTTATTTATTCCCTGCCTATCTGGTCTTTGCGACCACTCTAGGCGGCTATTTAAATTCTTGTTACTGTATTTTTATGCTGAGGCAGAGTTGTTTGTGATATTTTCTGCCTCAGCTGCTAAACTAAATCAGGCAAGCTTGGTTAGTATGCACGGTCAAACGGCTGTTTGTCATTTCACACGTCAGGCAGCAAAATGCCTTGAGCCAACCTTTCCAGGGTTTCAAGTAGAAGCGTTGCCCATGGCCTGCTTGCTACCTTCTTGTTTTCAAGTGGAAGTGCCAGGGATGGAACATGAGACCATTGGGGTGCAAATCAGGCACTCCTGAGCTGCGGATGTCTGTGGAATTTTACACAGATGAAGAGGAACTGGCAGGGGAAACTGAAGAAGGCTCTCTGTGCTTTATCAGGCTAGTTATTGATGTGGGCATCCAGAGATTGGATACAAAGACACAAGGGCATAAGATGGTAATGGTGTTTAAGAGGGAATTTTACCATATGTTGTTTTTATTCGGTTGTTGTTGTTGTTGTTGTTGTTGTTGTTGTTGTTTTGAAGTTCTTAGATTGCCTCTAGATTCAGAAAGAGGGTGTAAAACTGAGATCTGGCAATGCTAGGTATTTCCATCTTGGAATGTGAACCAGAAGTGTTCCATCTTTAAGGACACGAAACAAGCTTTTCTGGATCAAACCAAAAGCGCACTTATTCCAACATCTTGTGTCTTGTTTTCCACAGTAGCCAAGGAGTGCCTTCTGGAAATCTGTAAGCAGGACATCAAGTTATTCTCTCCCCTGCCCCCAACACACACATACACACACACACACACACATGTTCCTTTAACCAGCAATTGACATTCATAGGTGTAACACCACGGAGATTTCTCCAGGGAGCAAAACTGCATCACCAGCTGCAGTGCATGGTCAATAATGGTTTCATGGGTATGGGGGGAAAGGATCTTTCAATGGACCATATTGAAAAAAGTGTGCCTTGTGAATGACACAGGAGGGGACTGACCCCTCCCCCTGGCTTTGGTTCAAGAGAGCAGGAAGTTTTACATACATACATCCAGAGAGAGAGAGAGAGAGAGAGAAGGGTAAGAATAGCAGCTGTTGCTGTTATGCAGGCATGAAGACATAGATTTATTGTGTAAAGGAGCCAGTTTCTGATTGTCTAGTCCAGTTTATGGCATCTCCTCCCATCCCCATGCAACACCTTTCCCCACAGTTAAAGAGACGGTAGTTTTCTCCATGACCATTACACCTATCTTCCTTGATATGTAACAGAAAGTTGATGAAAGGGTCTGATTAAGGCAGGCAAGTGTGTGGTGATGGGAAGGTTAATGTGAATTTATTTCTGGCTGGTGCTACTGTTCTTAGGTTACCAATTAACTGTGGCACATCCTATGGCTGAAATGGTTAGCATAAGAAAATGTGTTACTTTCAGGCCATTCCTTGTCAGTCAATAAAGAGTCCCCATTGCGATTCTCTCGGGGGGGGGGGGAGAGTCACTCACACCAAGGCAGTGAGTGACCCTAGGATCTTGGTGAGGACTCTTCATTTACCGGCAAGGAACAGATGGAAAGTTATCAATTTTCTTGCACTAAGCAATAGGATCTCAGTCTGTTTATACTTCGAACAGCAGTTTCATTTGCAGAAATCAGTACACCATGCTTTTCACAATACAGAGATAAGCATCATTGCCAGTTGATATCTGCAAATTTGGTTGTTGTTCAACACACAGAAGTAGGAGTAACTTCAGGTGAAATGTAACCCATGGAAAAAAAGTGACATTTGTTTAACTATTCAGAGAAACGTCTGAACTCAGGCCAGAAACAGATGTTAAGGTCTCCTCATAATTAGAAGTGAGAGAGGTGACTGAGGCAGCCTTCCTGTGTTTGTGGAATCAGACTTCAAAGGTCAGTCACCACACCATGCCTTGCCTTGCCTTGCCAAGTTCCCTCCCTCCCTGGCCACCCACCTTCCCTCGTATCCCCCTCCCTCATTGTTCTAGGCTGCTGTCCACCAAGTAGAGAATGAGAAAAAGGAAGGGGGGAGAGTGAGGGGAATCTGATTGTGAGATGGGAGGAAGGGGAGGGCGAGGGCGAAAATACTGAAATTCTGGACAGCTGTCAGATATGAAATACAGGCTACTGGAATTCAGACTGGGAGAAATGATTCGGGATACATTTACTCTGACACAGGAAAGTGTTCATATCTGTCCCAGGCATAGATCCTCATGGATCCACATGATTTTATGTGGGATCATCCCCAGGCCACTGTCCAATCTGTGGGCAGAGATTGTGCCAATGACTGAGAGTGGTTGATTATCCTACCAAAAAAATTCATGTGGATCCGTGAGGAGTTGTGCCTCAGACCTTTTTAATTTTTATTTATTTGCCCTGCTGCAAAGACAGCTCTTCGCATCTCACCTGTCTCATACCTCCCACACTTGCTCCTCAGGGTTTCCCATTCGCCTCCCTCAAGTTCAGGGAGCTATACAAACACAGACATGCCAAAACAATACATGGTAAATTGGTTTTTACAAGTGAATTAAATTAAACAACCCTCATCCCAGCCAGTAAAATACTTCACTTTTGGACAAAAAGGGGGGGGGGGTCTGAGCTTCCTTGTACATTGTGTTGTCACCTTTAAAATAATCACATTAAAACATGCTAAACCCAATTCAAAACCCATTTCTTTTGGTAATGGGATCCAGTCATGGGTAATCTGTAAAGCTTGTTTCTGGTCTCAGATACTCTGTGAGGCACAGAGTATAAAGCTTCCCAGCAAATGATGTCAGGAATTATTTATTTAAACTATTTTTACCTTGCCTTTCTCCTTAAAAAGGACCCAAGGCGGCTTACATCATTTAAAAAAACAGTATTTAAAGCTCAAAACAATAAGTATCCAAATACTAAAAAGAATAAAACAAATTCCACACTAAAAGGTAGTCAACAAAAGCAACATCAAAAATGTATTTAAGGCAGTAAGGCACAGTCATCTGTTAAAACCCCCCATATCGTTTAGACCAGATAGGCGGGGTATAAATAGAATAAATAAAATAAAATAATAAAAATAAATATCTATTTAAAAAGCCAGTACTTGAGGGAAGTTTGCCTGACAAGAAAGGTCTTCACCTGTCTGCGGAAGAACAGTAAAGACGGGGCCAGCCTGGCTGCCTGTGGGAGGGAAATCCAGAGTCTGGGAGCAGCCACAGAGGAGGTCCTCCCCCGTGTCCCCACCAAATGCACTAGTAAGGAAGGTGGGACCAAGAGGAAGGCCTCTCCTGGTTATCATAACAGCTAGCCAGCCAGGCTCGTAAAGGAGACACAGTCCTTGAGACAGCTTGACCCCAAGCTGTTAAGACTTTGTAGGTTACCACTTTGAACTGTGCACCGGAACGGGTTGGCAGCCAGTAATAAGGGGTTATGTAATCACTATGACCAGCCCCAGTTAGCAATCTGGCAGCTGCGTTTTGGACCTGCTGAAATTTCTGAACAGTTTCTAGAGGCAACCCCCACATAGAGTGTGTTACAGTCATCGAGCTGGGATGTAACTAAAGCATCTCTCACCATGGCCAGATCAGAACTCTCCAGGAAGGGGTGCAGCTGGCGCACTAGTTCTAATTGTGCAAATGTACTCATTGCCACCACTGAAACCTGGGCATCCAGGCTCAGAGATGAATCCAGGAGCAACCTCAAGCCGCGCACCTCTGTTTTCATAGGAAGTGCAACCCCATCCAAGCATCCCTATCCCTTGATCTGCCTTTTGACTGACCAGGAGCACCTCTGTCTCGTCTGAATTAAGTGTCTGAATTAATTCTCTGCTGTGTCAAACAGCCGCAGGCTCTTGTGAGCTGTCACCAACATATCTCTGAGAAAGAGAATCCCCTTTCTGCTACTCTATGTCCCTGTTCAGCCAGGGAGAAACTTTTGCCGCAGACCTGACATGTCCTCTATTTGTGAGGACAGAGGAGAGTTTGTCTGGTCAGAAGGACAGTGGAAGAGAATTCTGATGATGGCCTCTCCAGCTCTAGTTCAAAAACCATGGAATGGTAGAGGCTGACACCAAGTGGCCATTTGGGCAAACAACAATGTAGACATGGCTAGAAGCTCTGAGAAGCTTAAGGTGCAATCTGGATAGTTCCCAGGGTGGGTGCCTGATTGCGAGTTCCCTTGAAGTGACCCTTCTGTCTGCCAGGAAATCACTCCAGGCCAGCCTTCAAAAGAAGAAGGGCACAGATCAGGGTCGGGATGAAGAACATTTCCCCATACATAATGGGATCACCAGGAAATAGATTGCACCAGATTGCTCCACAAGCAGTCTAAATTACAAACAATTTCTCTGTGTGATCATACCCTTAGAAACCCAGTGTGGTATGGTGAACAGAGTGACAGCCTAGGACTCAGGAGACCTGGGTTCAAAACCCTGCTTGGCCATTGTAACTCATGGCAGGGGTGCGGGAAGGAAATGATAAAACCACTCATTTACCTTGAAAGCCTTGTTAGGGGCTTCAAAAAGCAACATTTAGGTCTAGTCTGTAGTTTCTGATTGCAGTAACTGAGCCTTGAAGCTATTTCATTTGGCATATTTAACGGGTACCACGTTTTCATAAGGGAAACAATAGTACACACTAAATGTTTTCAAACCAAACAGTTATGTATCATAAGTTATGTTGTAAGCCGCCTAGAGTGGTCGAAATGACTAGATAGGCGGGGTATAAATATAAATATAAATATAATAATAATAATAATAATAATAATAATAATAATAATAATAATAATAATAATAATAATAATAATAATAATAATAATAATAATCCCAAAACAGCTATAATACCTGACCTTTAAGAACAGATTGGTTACTAGTACCACAGTGGCTCTGTTCAGTCATGAAGGAAGCATATAGAGGCCACATGTTTTGAGGGAAGCACATTATGTTCACAGTTGCCTGAAAAGAGAAAGGATGCTCTAATGAGGTGACCGCTTCACATGAGCCCAACCCTGCACTCCCATTGCAGGCTGATCCATGTAGAGAGTTGACCCAAATAGAAGCAACCTCCTTCGCTTCAGATTGCTGGGCTGCCATATTTACTGTGGTGAGGGAGGGGCAGAATTCTCCCTTCATGCATGCAGACCTCACACACTTCTGTCAACAGTGGCCTGCTAGCAGGAAGGCTTTCTGAACTTGCCTGTTGAAGAGATATATGCAGAGAAGCACAATGGCTGCCACGTGGTATGATCTTCAAAAGAAATACGTCATCCCTCAATACCTCCTGGGCTACTGCCTAGCAGTGGTGCAGGTAACTATATACTCAAACCTTAATAGTATTATCCTATACCCGTACTCCAAAGGTTTTATGTGGGCTGTTACTTGGCACTCTAAAGCCTTGCTCTGGATGGCACCACTGCTTGGAGATAGGAAGCCCAGTGGCCACGCTGGCAGTCAGATTCTGCAAGAGTTAGTCCAAAACCTAAAAGCCTTCCTATTTTGTGAACTAGTCCAATAGCTCTCTGTCCCCCCATCCAACCCCACCCTTCATAGTGAGCAAGGCTGATACAGCAACCTTATCCTCTGAAGGACAGCACCCGAGTATGTCCATTGTTAAGGCTAGCTCTTACATAAAGCTCTTTCCTGAAATTTCTTTATGGGTTGAGTCTTAGTGTTTCATGAACTACTAAGGTAATGATTATTCTGCAAATGACATCTTGGACAATACTTTGGTGTGTGAAATGCGAAGGTCACTGATGGGCCACATGCCACACTGTTTTCCAATAGATGCCTGGAAATGAGGCCTGCAGAATCCCCAGAAGAGCCGAGTGTGCCTGTAAGTGGGTGGTTTAACATGACCACAGACTTTTGTGGTGTTCATGATCTGTTCCCAACAAAACAAAACTCCTTAAAGTGAACTGAGCATAAGGTGTTTTGTAAGGAGAACCACATATTGGAATTTTGTTAGTCACTAAACATATGCAAATAGGTTGTTTTTGTTATTCTCATTCTGCTTTCTTCCTCCTCTGTACTCTCCCTCCTTTTCCTCTCCATTTTTTCTCCTTTTCTCCATCTTCTTTCTACTGGTGACCTCCCAAGTCAAATCTCTTAAAAACAAACAAGGAAACACAAATAGCTGTAATAAACAATACAGGAGGCTTACGTAGTCTTGTAGGCTGGGAAATTCACTTCACAGAATCAACATTAAGTATAGGTTTTCTCTCTCTCTTCTGTGTAATGACCCACCTACCACACTATGTCATGATAATCCAATCCTAAATAATCTTCTGTGGAAAAAAAACCCAAAACCCACAGAGGAAGAGGGAAGGAGGTTTTAATCTGAATCCAAGGTGGACAGGTTGTTACCTGGAGAATTATGAGAGTTTTAGCCCATCTGCATATTTCCATATCATATCCTTCTCCATCCTGAGCCTCCTGATGTGTTGGAATCATGGCCTACTGTCCCACCCCCACCCCAGTTAGCTGAGGATCTTACATGTTGCCCTGTTCATTGGGAAGGCTTCAAGCTCAAGAAGGCTGACATATCACAATGGTACAGTATTAGCTCACATTAAAAAAGGTGTCTTCCTTTTAACATCGGTGACTGAGAAGACTGTAGCCCTAGAGGAGCAGCTAACACTTCACATGATGTGATAGGTTAGAGAGAGTTTGCTCTACAGTCTCCAAGGCATTTGAAAGGTTAATAACTGATTCTTTTCTGTGAAGTCTGGGAACTGCTGTGAGACCATGATGTGCTGCTAAAGGATCTGGTGACATTTGCGGCCCTTCAGAGATCTGATCTCTCTTCCACAAAATGTCAGCTTCTGGGGATATATCATTGTGAATGCCGAAAATGTGAACAAAACTTTCCCTTAAATTTAGGGGAACTGGTTTAATGGACCTTTGGGAAATAATTCAAGAAGCCCTAATTCAGAACTCAGCCATGCCAAGAGACTAATAGTTTTCAGAGTGACATAACCAACCTCCTTTAAAGAAGAAATGTTTAGGTTTCTCATCACTTCCCCCTGATATTTATTTGTGCAGAAATAGCCAGTGTTTTTTTGATCTCTGGAGCATGGTTTCATATAACATTGCTCGGATGATACAGGAAGTTCATGATAACATAGGCTCCTTCCCTCCAGATTTTTGACCTACAATCCCTGTCATCTCCGGCCATTGGTGCTTATGGGTCGAGGTGGTGGATGTCATAGTCCAGATATCTAGAAAAAGCCAAGTTGGATAAGGCCGCTGTAGGGAATAGTCGCAAGGAAGAAAGTCATCAAACTGAAGGATCTTGCAGCTGACTGACCTTTGTGCAGCACCTCAAACAAGATTGAGAACGTATAGGTTATATCCCCTGTCGTGGCTATATTTTCCTAAATACCAGCTCTTTTGTCTGCCATTTCCCCTTGGCTTTGCATCTTCTGATCCCAGAGTGCCACCTGATCATTTTTCTCTCTTCTTTTTACCCGACAGGTGACAATTGTGAGGTGGATAGTCGGGCAGGACGCTGCGTCCCAGGTGTATGTAGGAACGGTGGCACCTGCACCAATTCAGCAGATGGGGGCTTCCAGTGCCAGTGCCCTCCTGGGGGTTTTGAGAAGCCCTACTGTGAAGTATCGACACGCTCCTTCCCTCCAAAATCTTTTGTCATGTTCCGAGGACTCCGTCAGAGGTTCCACTTGACTCTCTCACTCTCGTAAGTTGTCTTCCATCTTGCTGGAGTGGATGGTTCTCCTCAGTCCAAAATCTGATCGCCCTAAGCTTCCGGATTTTAGTTTCTCACTAGATCAAGCTACCTGAGATATGGGTTCTGTCCAAATATGTGTTCTTTGAGCTGTACTTTATAATCTGGATAGAAAAAAAACAGAAGGTGATAAGGATTGCTAGTCACTTTCTTTTTTTTACCTGGAAAGAAGGGCTTCTGAATGTCTAATGAATGGAAACCCAGCATGTGCACCTTGGGCTTAGTGACAGGCTTAACTACTGAATGTTGGCCTGTCATTTAAGCAGTTAGAGCCCTGCCAGTAAGGCAGAAAAAAAGATGTCAACTCTATTTTCTGTGGTTGGATCATAAACTAAATATTTTAGCAATGGTGACATATTCTTGAGGTGACTGTATCCTGTGGATGAGTTCCAGGCACATGCAGCCCAAGGCAATTTTTCAGTCATAGGCTGTGACTGTACTAAAATATATTAATATGCTTCATCTGATTACATTTGTGTGGACGTGGTTTGCCCTACTTCCTGTTTCTTCACTCTGTTGCTTGTATTAGATTTGCCACCTTGGAGCACAGCGGCCTTCTTCTCTACAATGGACGTCTAAATGAGAAGCACGATTTTCTGGCTGTGGAGATTGTGGATGGACAGGTCCAGCTGAAGTACTCCACAGGTGGGTGTGGTGGATACGTTGACACTCCCCACATGGGAAGTCTCTAAAGATCCTGACTGATACTGGGAGGATCTGGCCAGCTTAGTAATTACAGAATATGGCCCTATTTCACACCTAGTTGCTATAGAGATGAACTATTGATGTTCTTACTTTAAAACCTCCAGCCACTCAGAATGTCCCTCTATCCCAAAAAGAGATCTTATTTTCAAACAAAAGAAAATTTGAATCTCAATACCCTATGGCAAGAAGCCAACTGTTTTTTCTGTACCCCACTAGGGAGAGATGGGTTGTATCTTAATTCCAGTTATAATAATTCGTTCCAAACTTACAACTGTACATATAAATTATCACATGTCAGTCATATGCGAATTTGTATCATCCGCCTCCCTCCTTTTTGGTGCTACAGGAGTGGCCATCAAATTCTGAGAGCATAAATTGAAGAAATTACAAGAGCAGATTTATACATAGAGGCATGTAGTGGGTACATGTATAGATCTGGGGGAAAAAACATGCAAAAAAAGGAGGCAGTGAGAAAACATAGTTATATGTGCACCAGAATTTGTGTTTACACGCCTCCCTATATGTTCCTGTTGTGGTGAATCTAAAGGTCCCAAGTAGTCAAATTACATTGCATTACAGAAGATTAATTGAGTGCACTTTTAGTGTCAGGTTGAATGACAGAGCAGCATGGGTGGAGAACTGTTCTTCTGTTTAAGCTGTGGTATAAAACATCATCCTGTCATGTGATATAATGAGACCCCCAACCACATCCCTCATTTGTCTGGTTCTGTTTGAAACCATCAAACCTTTTATGGGCTATTCTGCTTCGAAAGTAATGGTCAGATGTAATAAAGTGACTGTACTGAAAGAAATGACTATTCCTTCCTGGATTCTAAATGTATCTGAGTGAATAAGCTGTCAAATTAGCCCGAGTCCCAAAATAGAAACCTAGAGCATCCATTGCCTTGCTTAGTTGCAAAAGATATATATATACACTGAATGGTCATATATATATATAATATATATATATTATTGCTGTACATTGCTTTGAAATCTTCATTTCTATGTGGTTTATAAACAATTATAAATAATCACACACACACACATATATAAAAGCATCTTCTGCCTTGCTTAGTTATATATATATCTGTGTGTGTGATTATTTATAATTGTTTATAAACCACATAGAAATGAAGATTTCAAAGCAATGTACAGCAATAATTTTGTACCATATGAAACACATAAGCTACAAAATGTGCAAAATTAAAATACAACATGTATGTTGTTCATGAAATTGATAGTAGGTTCAAGTAAGTAGGAATGACAGGTAAAAATAAGTGAGTTTGAAGACTGAATCAGAAGACAATCCATCTCACCTCTGATGGGACAAAGTTACGCGGAGGCATAGAGAGGGCGACCACTGTCCATGTATCTGTGCTCAGGGGTCCCCAGCAGCCATGACACCATGTGGGTGGAGTAGGCTCCGTGTCTCCAGCTCTGACACTGAAGCCTGTCACATAATGAGAATGCCATAATACAATATCACTGTCTGCTGTCAGGATGATGTTGACTTATGGCAACCTTTGCCAGTGTTTCTGGGTAGAAAGTAATCAGAAGTGGTTTCCAGTTCCTTCTTCTGGATTCGGCTCTAGGACGGTGCAGATTGCCCCAGGCCACGTAGGCTAGCTCTCCTCCTGGGAGGCATCGTGGAGAATCAAACTGCCGGACTCTGTGCACTGAGCTATCCAGCCATTAGGGTATCATATGGATAAGTCTAATCTGTATGCCGTCTTCGCTAGATAGGATATGGAAGAAAAAGCAATGAAGATTTCTACCAATGGTGTGCATGCATGTGCGTGTGTGTGTGTGTGTGTGTGTGTGTGTGTGTGTGTGTGTGTGTGTGTGTGAGAGAGAGAGAGAGAGAGAGAGAGAAAGGTTATAAAAGCTGCAAATCACATCCTATTGATTTATTAATTTCTAAAAGAGGACACAGAAGTTTCCTTGTGCCAAATATTCTTTGGCTATTATGAGCTGTTTTCATTACAAGCTGCTCAAGAAGGAGAGCTGCTGCTTGGAAAAGCTGAGTGGAAGATTAATACCAAGGCAGACGTCTTTGCCAGGTTCTCCAGCCAATACATTTGGAATGATTCACGTAAATACCAATATGTGGCTGTGAAGGGCGTATGCCTTCCTTCATAACATTTTAGTGCTTGATCCATTTCTTAGAAACAACTGAAGAACACATTGAGTGAGTTTCGCAATATATATCATAGCAAAACTCTAGGTCTTCTCCTTCCCTTGAGCTGGGCTTGTATGCATCAGACATCCTATTGTGCTGGGACCTGCATGTATGTGGTTTTACCTACACGTCTTCAGAGGCTGAAATACGGACAATGATGGATATCTGTCATCTTGTTGTATTTGGAAGAGTGACACCACTGCACATGCAGCGTTCTCTTGGGATTGCCAAGGGGCCACTTAGAACCCATGCTTCTATACTGTTTTGTTTTAGTGGTGCACTGAATGGTCAAATATATACTGTCACATTGAAAAGCCTTGGCCTCTGGAAAATTGGTGTGTCAGTGAAAATAAGTAGTGGCCTCATGTGCTAGTTGTCTCAGTGAAGGACATTGAAAAAGTAAATGAATGGGAGGGAGAGACAGACAATAATTCTCCATGTCTGAATTTACATTCAGAACCAGTATGGAATCTGAAAAGTTAGCCTCTTCCTTCTTCGATGTGTTCTTTGCTTTTAGTTTGCAAAGTATGATTTTCATGCTGATATGATGCCTCCTCAGTTCTTGTTTTATCCCAAGAGCAGCTTTGCGGGTTCAGGATGAGGACCTTGCAAATATGATACCTTAGTGCCTCCTACTAATCTAGTTTTCTTTTTCTCCAAAATTACTGTAGCAGGGGTGAGAAACTAATCCAGATTAGCATTGTAACATATGGCAACTGCCACTGAGGTTGCAGAAACTGGGAAAGACTCTTTCATCTCTACTGTTGTCCTGATTTGTTTACTTACAAGTTTCCTATTCATGTGTGTATGTGTGGATATATATGGATATTTATGAACTGTCCGTCATTAAAAGATATTAGGGCAATGAAGAACCTATTACCCAAAATGGTGATCCCATCATTCAGTACAATACATATGATAAAGCAGAATCATAAAATAGTATTTTGAAAAGGCTGTTAAAAACACAGTATAATGGACTGGTCAGCTTAAATTGGCCAGGCAGATATAAAAGTTTTGAACTGGCACTGAAATTATTGCAGGTTTGATGCCTGTTGCTTACCCGTGTGAGTGTTATGGGGTAGGGGGACCTGTGACATGTATCCACACATGTCACATCTCAAATATTTGCATCCAACATCTGTTCTTCTGAGAGGATATGATATTACTCCACCTTACAGGTGAGTCAAGTACCATCGTTACTCCCTACGTGCCAGGAGGGGTGAGTGATGGGCAGTGGCATACAGTTCAGCTTCATTATTACAACAAGGTAAGTGCCAAGATGATCTGCTTCTGTTGTTGTGATTATTCCTTTTCCCCCTGGGTGTGATTGGCTTCAGCGGGCCACATTTCTCTCTCGCATTTCTCCGTCAAGCGCACAAGCAAGTGCTGATTCCGCCCATCCTGGCTCCATCCATACCTTTTAAAAACTGTAATATTCTAAAGATAGTTCAACAAGAATTATTTTACTTTCCCAGAGCATTGTTTGTTTTAGCAGAAGAAGAAGCAACTGAGTTAATTTGTGGATTCAGCCCCCAAGTATTGGAATAGTTAACAGTGCACACTTCTCCCCCACTTTTGGAAATAAATCACTTATACAGTTTTTATTCTATTTTTATTTTTATTCTAAGAAAATAAGAAAAAAGTTAATGTTTCTTAGAGAGACACATTGGGGCAGAAAAGATAATGGGAAGCCTAATTTTAACTGGGATAGTGACACAGGGAGTAATGGGCACCCCCACCTCCACCCCTATGGAGGCAAGACATCTCCTGTGACCTCTTTCAGAGAAGATCACAAAGAAATGTATGAGAAGGAAAAGCCGTAACATCAGCAACCTTAAGATTAGTCTAGATTGAAGGAAGGTCAGCATAGGTCAGAGCAGGAAAAGGACAGCCTGGGAAATCTGAGAAGTTCCTTCTTTCTCTACCTGCCCCTGCTCATGGACAAGACATTTTTTTTTGTATCTCAATGGCAATGCATGAAAGTAGAGATGGAGAAAAATTTCTGGTTCGGCAGTTCATCCCAGTACATCTACTGCTGCAACAGGTCTTCCCTGCCAGGTCTTCTCCAAACACTGCTTCTGAATGGCCACCACCATCAGCTGAACTGCCAAACACTTGTTGCAGCAGTAAATGAACTGGGTAAACCTCCGGACTAGCGGTTTGTGCCCACCTCTACATGAAAGCATCCACTGAAATAAATATGCTAGTCCTTAAGGTGCCACAACTCGCTGGTTTGTATTTTTGTGTCCCCATGCAAAGACACGAATTTCATCAGTGTCAGCTGAATTGCACCCCATTAGGTCCAACAGCTTCAAAATACACAAAATGCAACAGCCTTGCTAAAGCTAAGTAGGTCTGAGTCTGGTTAGTTCTTGGAAGGGGACTGCTTGAGGAGACTGTATGTACCATCCTGAGTTCCACAAAAGAAAGGTAAGATGCAAATGCCTCTAAAGAAATGAATGCACGTATTTAGAAAAAGCAGGGAGTGACTTCTAAGAATTCCAACCTATGGTTGAGATGCCATCTCCTGTACCATAACCGCTGGCTGATCCTGCGTCATGAGGTGCATTTCCATGCTCCTGCTCCCTTGGAAGGAGCACGCTGTTGTCAAATCGGAGCATGTGACGGAAGAGGAGAAGAGGAACTCAATTCAGGGCTATCATCTTTGCGGCAATCTAAGTACATCATCATGTATTCGCGAAGGCGAAACATTAGGAAGAACAATCTTCAGAACACGGCCAAAGAGCCTGGAAAACCCACAGCAACCAAAACATCATCATGTCTTGTTCTCCACAGTTGTTTGGAGCTATTGACACTTCATCGTTTTCATTCTTCTGTTTGTGACTTTTCTCCCTATTCGCCGTTCAGCTTAAAGGCTGCCATGGCATTAAAGAGATTTATTTATTTACTTATTTGAATTTTATAATGCCCATCTAGGATCTAGCAAATTGCTACTCTGGATGGTGTACAACAAAGGTACAGAAACAATATACATTTCCTGATCTTGGAGAATTCGGTTAGAAGTTGTGAAAGACGGGGATGTGCTGTGAGTTAGTTTGTTTGGGACTGCAATTCCCAGAATTATCCTAGAATTCCCAAGGGTGGAATTCTAGGAGTTCCAAATCCCAGAATGATGCTTCCAGACACCAAGATTAAGGCCTAATTCTCAGATGCTGGATGGCATTGAGGGCTGCATTCTTACTGCAGTGATTCCTTGGAGAAAGCTATTACAATGCTTTCTAGAAGTGTTTGTCTCACCACCCCTTAGCCTTCTAGATTAAGTGACAGATACAATCTATAAATATATATTACAGTGAATGTCCAAAATTTTGCAACAGTCACATTCATATTTAAATTTTGACAAATCCTGATGAATTTTACAAATATTTGAAAAATCAGTGTTAATGGTATGTTTCTGGAAAGTGGAAAACATATAAAAAATTAAAGCATTCCCATAATAACTCAGATCTTTTTAGTATTTGTTGTGACTATTTTGAGTTGCCATATTTCTGACATTAGCTATAATATGCAAATGGAAAACACATGAAGGTAAACATTTCTGTTATACTTCCCATTATTTTATATTCTTCTTGTGTTTTGCACCATGATTCTACATTCTTCCCCCCCCCCAACACTGGGGGAACTGAATGATTAAATGCATAGGTTAAAAACTCCCTGCCTCTAGAAAATCTGTCGGGGGAAATTAATGTCTCTCATGTGCTAGATTTCTGCCTGGATGTTGTGTGTTGTCCTGTGTTGTGTTGTAGAAGAAGGTCCCATTTCATTCCAAACTTGTATAAAGTGATACTCTGCCATTTTTCCTAATATGTATTTTGAACTGCAGTTCATGGAGACGATGACGATTCAGGCTCAAATCTTGCTTTATTGTTTCAGCCCAAGATCAGCTCCCTGGGCTCCGTGCAGGGACCTTCCAAAGACAAAGTGGCCATCCTAATGGTGGACAAATGTGATGCATCAGTGGCACTGCAGTTTGGAAGCGAGATTGGCAACTACTCGTGTGCAGCAGAAGGAGTGCAGTCCAGTTCCAAAAAGTGAGGGTTTTTTGCCTTTGCGAAATGTTAGGAAATTACCTTTTCTGTCTATTCTCCCCTCTGCCCCCCACCTTAAGCTCCATCTCCAGTTCATGCTAAAGTGCTTATGGGAAAAGAGGAAGGGGAAGCTTTGAACAATTCCTTACACCCATAGCCTTCTGGTCACTTTGATGTCCAGAGAAAAAATAGCCAAAGCCATTTTGCTGCTTGAGACATAACACCTCCCAAGAAGACATATTGTAGCCAAAATTATAAAGCACCTCTCCTCAGCTGGCAAGAAAGAAAGAACAGAAAATGAAAATGAAAAAAAAAATATAACAAATTAACTAACAATTTGTTGTTCTTCCATGACAATGAAATGCACTGCATAGCTGGTTCCATGGAAGTCAACATTCAGCAAAAGAGCTAAGAAGTGTGGTGAAAAATGGGGAAAATGGCACCAAGGAAACACACCATCTGCAATATGCAACATATGGGTATAATAATATGGGTGCAGATTATTCTATTGCATGCTAATTTTCAGAGAATACGTTCTGGAGAATAGAGAAGACGTGATGTTCAAAATGATAAGATGTAGTTTAAGATTAAGATCTCTAGAAGAGTTTGATCCAAGACTCTGTACCTGCCTAACTTCATTTCAAGACAGCCAGTCCAAAGCTGGTGCTCTCCAAATGTGCTGGGCTACAGCTAGTGTCATCACCAGCCAGAATCATCAAAGAGCTCATCACACGTAAACTTAATAATACTGCCTACAATGATCTTGTTAGGTTGATCAGTATTATATATAGGTTCGATGTAGATAACACTCCAGCATGGTAGAGGATTCTGTACACAACAAATGGAGAATGTATAGCCCTCCAGATGCTGTTGGAGTGCATCTGCCATCAGCCTCAGTCAACATAGGCAATGGGTGAGGTATCATGGGATTTGCAGTCTAACAGCATTTGGAGAAGAGCTCATGTTCCTTACCTCTGCTGTGCTTGGCTGAGTCAACTTGATATTGAGCTTTGTGAGAAAGACTTAGCTTGCTGACAGTAAAGTGAATATGGGAAAGATCTGGTGTCCCACAACAGTCATGACTGCCATTGCTTTGTCTCTATTTCTGCATGCCTAGCTGAGGGAACTGTTTGAAGTGTGTGGCTGATTTCATGCCAAAACACCAAAGCATGAGGCTTCTGCATTTCCTTGTGCTTGAGCAAAAGACCTGCTACTTTCTCCATTAGACTCCCATTGCTCGCTTCAAGCCACCATTGCAGAAATCGGACCCACATGGCGGTCAGTGGGTTGAAACAAGGAGTTGAGCAGGTGTTGCAAATGCCATTTACAGCCTTTTCTTCCTCCAGATCGCTGGACCTCACTGGGCCTTTGCTCCTTGGAGGGGTCCCCAATCTGCCTGAGAATTTTCCAGTGGAACACAGGGAATTTGTGGGGTGCATGAGAGATCTATACATTGACAATAAACGCATTGACCTGGCTTCCTACATTGCAAACAATGGGACCTCTGCAGGTAATGTCCACTGCTTAACCATGACCCTTGCAAGATCATTCCTCTCCCAAATCTTCCCTCCCTTTCCCTTGCCAAAATTGAAAACAGCTCGGCCATCCCTGCCTTGATACTTCAGGACACACCGAAACACCACACCCCTTCTAAAGCCATTGTCTTGATGCTGGCATGAACCTCAGCGGGGCCAGAGCCCACCCCACCCCCGGCTTTGTCGGCTCTGAGAGTTTATTGTCAGCAATAAGACAGCTTCAGTCGCGTATGCACCTGTCTTCTAGCAAAGCTGCATGGCCATTTGGCTGAACTCTGCTAATACTGGCATAAGTGCTTTTTTGCTTTTTTTTTCCAGCCAAAGCATGAACCATAACCAAACTGCTGTACCCCTGGATCACTGATACTCCCCACCCCACCCATCTTCTCTGTTGTGTATTTCTTGGGACTGGCATGCTTGTTGTTTCCAGCCAGATATCTATTGCTGCTTGGTACTCTTTGTCTTTGGATCAGTGGGCCTTTGGGGACAATTGTTGGTGTCTGTTGCAACTCCTGCACTTTGAGTAGATGCCTTGAGATCAAGGGACTGGTTTCAATGTGTCCGCACTCTAAATATGGATACATCTGGATCCAGCTGCAGGAGAAAAAAAATTGCATTGAGAGCCAGAAGACTGACATTAGGAGACATTTCTGCCCATTATTAATGAGATATTTCAAGGAAGCAGTAGATGAACTCAAGTCCTCCACACATTTTGTGCAACAGTTCTCAGAAACTGTGACTGCTGGCCATGGGGTTAGCGCTTGTGGGAGCTGTAGTCCAAAATATTTTGAGTGCAGCAGTTTGCTTACACCAGATTTTCAGCCTGTTTTCTTAATTTCCGCAATTTAGGGATTTGGGCTTAAATAGAAACAATCCCACGTTAACAGTGTGGTCCTTTGCCTCTACCTCTGTGCCATTTGTCTACCTTGTTCTTAGGTTGCCATGCCAAGCACTCCTTCTGTGATTCAAACCCTTGTAAGAACAGTGGCACCTGCACAGTGGGCTGGTCGTCCTTTGCCTGTGAGTGCCCAATAGGCTTTGGAGGCAAGGACTGCAGGCACGGTGAGTGTGCTGTCAGGTGGGCAGGAGGGGCTGGAAATAGACGTGAGCATGCGGGAAGGTAGTCTGGACTGTGAAGGGAGCACAAACTAGAAAATCCTAAGTTAAATATGTCATATTGGCTCTCAAAATATGTCATGTTAGGTCTCTGCTGGAAGGTGGAGTAAGGAAGGTAAAGTGATGAGGATGCTATTAGTCTAGTTGTGCATTTGGAAAAAATGGACCAGAAGGGAAGCATGGGGAAAGTGGCTTTAAGGGATAGCTTCCTGTATGCTCTGGTTTCTGAACTTCTGAAGTGTGTTTCATGGCCAGAGTTGGCCTTTATGTTTAATGAAAGCTTATATGTTCTTTTGAAAGATCTCATCTGTTTTCATAGGAGCCTTCTTAAAGATGTTCTATCTGCACATACAACTGTTCAAATACAAACACACTAACATGTTCATAGAGGGTGTGCCTTTACCTGGATCAGACATCACTCTTTTCCACTGGTTCGTAATCTTGGGTCCCCAGATGTTTTTGGACCAAAACTCCCAGAAGCTTTCAGCACTAGCTGTGCTGGCCAGTTCTAGTCTGAGAACATCTGGGGACCCAAGATTGAGAACCACTGCTCAATTATACATACCATGTGCTGTTTTTAACTGGGATCAAGTAGCTGTAACCTAGAACAAAACATATACTTTTAAAAAAATCAGCCCCCAGATGTTCCAGAGTCAGTAGAACCTGCTGAGGGTCCAGTTGTTAAGGGCAGGGCCCATATCTGATTGTGTCATCATTTGATGAAATGTTCCTTCTGGGGAACAGTCTTTCAACGTAGAGAGTTCCAAATTGATTTAATCTTAAAATACAAATATCAGACTGCATTTTCATGTGTTCTTATAAACAAGTGTAATGCAAAAAATTCAGAGAACTACAGAATCCGGAGGATAGCTGAAATCTGATGTAAAGTCTTTGAGTTTCTTCCGAATGGAAGGGGTCATTGGGCTTTCCCTATCACCATTCTGTACTTCCACACCTTTTATGCTTCTTTTCTTTGCTAGTCATGCATCACCCTCACCGTTTCCATGGCAACAGCATCCTCTCATGGGACTTCAAAAACGAGGTGAAGATCTCCGCTCCTTGGTATCTGGGGCTGGCATTCCGGACACGCCAACTGAATGGAGTGCTACTCCAAGCACATGCTGGCCAGTATACCACCATCCTCTGCCAGGTAGGGTCCTGGCACCTTTCTCTGTAGCAGCTCTGGCTCCGTGCTTTTACCAAAAGTTCTGGGAGTTTTCCGGGTCTTTCTAGGAGAGATGAAGTTCCCTTTCATACCTGAGATTAGAAGTAGCTATGGAGGGTGGGACTTTATTGTGTAGAAAATTTGTGACACTGTTTGCCAGTGCAAAATTCTATTTATTGTGAGTCTAGGATACCTTAAAGTTGTGTAAGTGTACCTTAGCCCAACATCCTTCCGTATCTGCTGTCTGTGAGCAATTAGAACCATGAGGTAAATCCAGCCTGCACTGTCTCTGTGTTGCTTACTCGATTGAACTTCCTCTGTTCTGACTTCATCGTCTCTTTAGCTGGACTCCGGCCTGCTCTCCTTTGTGGTGAACAGGGGATCCGGACGCACCACCAAGCTCCTTCTGGATCAAATGCAGCTGAACGATGGGGCATGGCATGATCTCCAGCTCCAGCTCCAGGATGTCCGCAGTGGCCGAGAGACTCGTTATATTGTCACCCTCAATCTGGATTTTGGCTCCTATCAGGTGAGCCCAGAAGACGGTCGTCCAGGGCCTTTGCTGGGACCAATATCCACATTAGGGCGGGAGTCTCTTCCATGAGTCCAGGCCTTCCCATCTGCCTCTCTCTTTTGAACTCCCATACACTCACGTGGAAACCTACTGTGCTTCTGTTTGTCTCCATCTCTCTATCAAGCAGAGGATGGGCAACCTGTGGTCTTCCAGATAATGTTGGACTGCAATTCCCATCTTCTTCCATCACTGACTGTCCTTTCTAGGTCTGGTGGTGACTGTTGTTCAACAATACCTGAGGGAACCAGAGGTTGCCTGCCTCTCCTCCATTTTCTTAAGCACCTGCTAGGAATCTGTTATTGATCCAATAAACAGTAATCTTTGAACCCTGGTAAAAGGTATGAGTAGTGGACGCTCATATAAAATTTCTATGAGCCTGGTTTCTTTTTTTTTCTTCCCCAGGATACTGTAGTGGTTGGCAATGACCTGCATGGTCTGAAGGTGAAACACCTCCATGTTGGGGGAATCCTAGAATCTGGTAAAGTGCACCATGGTTTGGAGGGCTGCATCCAGGTGAGTCCCAGCAAGCTTCTCCGCATTTTGGTTCAGAGATGGGCAGAGCATTCAGAAATGGGAAATTTAAAACCTACAAAGCCAGAGGACTACAAAGTCACAGGCTCTTCCTTTTTCAGGGGCTGTGCCCGCTCTCTAGGTAGACAGGGAGATTTCTTTAGGACGGCCTGAGCCTGTGGATACTTGAAAGCAAAAGGTTTGGAGAATTTAAAAAGAGGAGAACACTTGGCAAAGCGACTGGATCATTTTCCAAAACTGCCGCTGCCACTGGGGGCGGGGGGGGGGGGAATGACCCAGCAGCGTGCTTCACAAGAGAGCCTGGATGACTGGCAGCTTCACAGAGCGTGTTCTTGTAAAACTGGGAGAGCTCATAGCTCCATGGTAGAGCAGGTGGGTTGAAAAAGAAAAGTTGCCACAAGCCCTGGAGAGCTGCTGCTAATCAGGAGGCTGGCCTAATTGGATCGTTGGCTCGACGTGATAGAAGGCAGCCTTCTCTATACTTCTGACCGGACTATTTGTGTCACCCGAGTTCTTTTCACGGACGTCCAGCCCTTACAGTGGAAATCAGAAATGCTTTTTCCCCCTCCCACTTGGGTTTCAGGGAGTACGCTTAGGTGAAACAGCCACAGGGACTGCATTGCCCAAGCCCAGCAGCACTTTGAACGTGGAGGCGGGATGTACGGTGCCCAACCCTTGTGACTCCAGCCCCTGCCCTCTCAACAGCCTCTGCCGGGACAAGTGGCAAACCTACTCCTGTGTATGCAAGCCAGGTAGGAGATGGACCAAGCAGCCCAGCCTCCGGTTCCTGTCTGTTACCTTACATTTTGTCTCCCTTTTTCTAGTTCTCGTTCTGATCACAGCTTTTGGTATTTTAATTTGAAGGGGGGCTCTTATATGTTGGGGTCCATCTTAATAACTTCTCACTTGAGTTGTTTCCATACTTTCAACGCGTTTCTAAATAGAGGCTCTTGCATAATCTCTCTCTCTCTCTCTCTCTCTCTCTCTCTCTCTGTGTGTGTGTGTGTGTGTGTGTGTGTGTGTGTAGTTGGTTGGTTGGTTGGTTGGCTGTTTTTCTAGTCTGAAGTGATTATCCGTATCTCGTTCCAGGGTATTACGGGGGGAACTGTGTTGATGCCTGTCATCTGAACCCATGCAAGAACAAGTCAGTATGTCGGCGGAAGCCAGGGGCTCCCCATGGTTATATCTGTGAGTGTGGAGAAAATCACTTTGGGCAGTATTGTGAACACAGGTGAGATCAAGAAGCCTTCATGGATTTTCCGGCATACATGCATGGGGCCCGGTTGAGATCTGCTATTCCTCCACTTTCTATGTTCCTTTCCATGCTGGGCATATCTAATCGTTAATGGGTAGGCCACTGAGAAGAGGAACGGTGAAGTCCCGCTTTTGTTCCTGATGACTGAATTTTGCTTTCTGTGTCTTCTTATTCCTTGTCTAATGGCTGGTTCACAGCCTACTTTTGACACAGTAAATTCTCTTTGAAGTAATTTCAACAAATAGGTTTCAGGTGCAGCATGCATGGAAATTATGTTTTTCTCTTTCCTCCTAATCTCTCTGTCTCCCTTCTGTCCTTCTCCCTATCTCTCATATTCTCTCACAAACACATCAGCACACATACACACACATTTTTTTCAGTCTTAGGAAGGCAGGAAAAAATATATATGGTGAACTCTGTGCTGTTTTGTAAGCCCCACATTTTGCACAGCATTTAGGAAGTTGCATGGAAATGTAACTTAGAGCATGGCTACAAGGACAGACAATGTTGTGAATGCTCAAGGTTTGGGAAAGTCTGATCCACATTATTTCCCATTTATTGGAGCTGGACCATAAAGAGGGCTGACCGCCGAAGAATTGATGCTTTTGAATTGTCGTGCTGGAGGAGACTCTTGAGAGTCCCCTGGACTGAAGAATAAACCTATCCGTTTTGAAGGAAATCAACCCTGAGTGCTCACTGGAAGAACAGATCCTGAAGCAGAGGCTCCAATACTTTGGCCATCTCATGAGAAGAGAAGATTCCCTGGAAAAGACCATGATGTTTGGAAACACCAGGCCCTCCCATCTTCCACTGCCTCCCGGAGTTCGGTCAAATTCATGTTGGTTGCTGCGATGACACTGTCCATCCATCTCATCCTCTGTCAACCCCTTCTCCTCTTGCCCTCACACTTTCCCAATAACAATAACAATAACAACAACAACAATAATAGTTATTATTATTATCATTATCATCATTATCATTATCATAATAATAAAAATCATTGTCATAATCATAGCAGCTACGCAACCAATTATTTGTAAGTAAGTTCTGCTACTGCCAGCCTGATGCTGAGAATCCATGTTGAAAGCTCATAGCTGCTATTTCAGAACAGACTTTCCGTTTCCAGTGCTTATCAGCTAGCTCTCTCTGCATTTTACAGCACACCGTCCTGACAGTATTTTCCCTATGCAAAATAGGTGTGATAAAGATGCATGGTGACATACGACACAGAATATAAGAGGCATTCCGTCTTTTCTTTCTTATCAATGTTCACCTCCTTCTGGCCTGATTGTTGTCTGGAAGAATGGGTGATTGCTTTTGGAATGTTTGTCTCTTTTTAGGTGATTGTTTAGTATAATGAGAGCAGATGGGGAAGAAATAGTTAGATGGCAATCTTAATAAAAATTTACATCATAATGGATGATAATAGACACACCGTGCTTGCTTGATTCCATGTGCTGCACACTGTTGCAGTTATTAGGTTTCTGTGCCAAATGTCTGCCTATTTTGTTTTGGGGCAAGGAGGAGACACGAAGGGCAGCTTTTAGGTAAGGCCAAAATATTACCTCTGAGAATCCTTATGTGCTGCCATGATTTCTTTAACGTGCTGCTGCCTCTGCACCATAGATAAAGAAACAGAGGCACGTCCAACTCAGAAACAATCGACCAAGCTCATTGGAAAGCCATATAGTAAACATGCTTATACTGGGACACCATGGAAACAATCAGATTTGGCTTTATGATACCGCTGGAAATGAGGGGAGGGCTTCCTGGGTCAATACTGTCCTCACTCTGAATGGGCAGAGCAATTTATGGGGAAAATGTGCAAAGTGGGGGCTGGAAACATTCTTCCTAGCAATTGAAAAATGTCCCCCAAAAGTATTATCTGAACATTGTTTTCAAAGCGGCTGAAATCAAAGAACTGTACCTGCAGTGAAACACAACTATGCCTTACATCAATTAAGTAGAAAAATCATTCCCCTGCCGCGCTGCTGTATTTCTGCTGGCTGTCGGACCTGCAAGCATGTGGTGCCTTGGGTGCAGAACAGCAGGCATCCCTCCATCTGGCATTTTCCCCTGCAGGATGGATCAACAGTGTCCCAAGGGCTGGTGGGGGAATCCAACATGCGGACCCTGCAACTGCGATGCAGCCAGAGGATTCGACCCGGACTGTAATAAAACCAGCGGACAATGTCATTGTAAGGTGAGCGGATGGATACGCTGAGGGCTTTGCAGAGGTGTTTTGGAGCTCTGCTATGCTTAAAATCCAGAATAACACTTATTCCTCTTATAATCTGCAGTTTTGCCTTTCGGCCCCATTTCTGGCTCACTGCATTCATGTATGGCCGTAGTGGAGACACAGCATGTCACCTTGATCTCCATTTCCACTACCTTTTCATTTTTCTTGTCTGGCCTCTTTATGCTGTGGGGCCCCATGCAAGAGCAGCCTCCTTCTTCCAAGGGCTGGCCATTCCCTTTGCTTATTGCCTCTCGCCGATGGTCCTTCTGCCCATATCAGCATGTCACTCCTTGACCACAATCCAGTTCTGCAACTTGAACCCTTTAAAGCAAGTGTAGGGGACTGCCAGAAATCTGAGAACTGTACCCATCCCTCTCTAGACCTTGGAGGGCAGTTTTTTAAAAAAATCAAAAAATTCTCCTCTGGGCCCTCTAAGTGGTCAACTTTTTTTTTCTTTGAAAAATTAAAACTCTGGGAGAGCGTTGGGGGACACACCCTCAAAACAAAACTGCCCACATACCTCCTGGTGCACTTAAGATTTTGAGCCAATTTGGAGGGCATAGCATTTCAACCTCACTTCATTTCAACAAAAAAAAAAATTAAAATGGGTGGGAGGGATTGGGGAGGTGAGGGTGCCGGTGAAGATGAATTCCTCTGGGGGCTGCATGCTGTGTGGGTACCTGTGCATGGTACCTATGTTGCCCACCTCTGCTTTAGAAAAAGAAGGTGCCCTACATGCTGGTGCCTCGGATGTCATGTGGTCGATAAGGAAAGTCCACTGCAGCAAAAGATGTCCGAAAGCATTGTTAAACCTCAGAAGGGACAGAGCTTTCGAAAAGAGAGGAAGACAGTGCTCATGTTATTGTATAATCTTCCTGTCCTAATGGCGGCACTCTCTTTGTCCCACCAGGCCTCCCCCATTTCTCCTGTGAGGCTCCTTGTTTTGGCCCTTTCCCCTTTGCCTGCAGTCGTGTCTGCCCTTTGCCCCCTCCATTCCTCTTCCTGTGACCCAGCTCTCTAACCGCCTACCCTGCCCCTCTCTCTCCCTTCG
This sequence comes from Pogona vitticeps, assembly GCF_051106095.1. Classification (NCBI taxonomy): domain Eukaryota; kingdom Metazoa; phylum Chordata; class Lepidosauria; order Squamata; family Agamidae; genus Pogona; species Pogona vitticeps. Next base: position 64,365,957 of record NC_135784.1, on the reverse strand, counting down.
GCTTTCAGGAATTTCATTACCATCCGAGAGGGAGTGACACCTGCCTTCCCTGCGACTGCTACCCCATTGGCTCCTCCTCGCGTTCCTGCGATCAGGAAACGGGCCAATGCCACTGCAGGCCAGGTGTGATTGGCCGACAGTGTAACAGCTGTGACAGCCCTTTTGCAGAGGTGACTCCCAGTGGCTGCCAGGGTGAGTACGTGTCCGAGAAGATGTGTGTGTGTTTAAACAAATCATGAGGTGGTCCCTTCTGTCAAAATTAGGATCCTACTTTCTGGCAAAGATAGGCTTTCTCTGGAACCAAAACAAAAACAAAACAGAAACAGTCCTCCTAAACGTTCTTGAAGGACCCAGTGAGTGTCGAACTCAAGGTCAAAGTCATGGGGTGGTGCTGCCTACTAGAGCAGTGGTTCTCAACCTCGGATCCCCAAGTATTCCTGGAGTAAAACTCCCAGAAACCTTCACTACCAGCTGTGCTGGCCAGAATTTCAGGGTGTTACAATCCAAGAACATCTGGCTGCATTCACATCTGATATTTTTACAGTTAGCCTTACATATCATGATGTAAAGACTAAAAAAAGAACCACTAAACTAGAGGGCAACAGTTCTTTCATCCCATATTTTGGAAGGAATAGTATGTCTCTTTTCATTAAGTAATATTTTTTGGCATACTTGGGTTTTGTAATGAAACAGAGACCAAAATCTTGTTACTTAGCATAGTAAGTCACAGCTAGAGCAGGCCCACTGAAACAGTATGGAATTTGGTGAGCTGATTCTGTAAGTTCCATTAATTCAAATGGGCCTACTCTAATTGCAACTTACTGTGCTAATCAACAAGATTCCAGACATGTATCTTAAATTGATTCTTCTTAGGAGAACAACTGTGGTAATAGAATATCTGGTAAGATTACAGAATAAAATTTAAACAAGACATTGATGGTGGTAGTATCTTAGTCTATCTTTTTTTTAAAAAAAAAATAGATACAATAAGCAACATGAACAATATTAAAGATAACACAAAGCAATACATGTTCCACAACTGAATACATAGCCAGTTGGGTTGTGCAGTATGCTTCTGAAATTTAATCCCGGTGTTTTGGGGAGCAACAAAATAGCTTTGGGAGCTGGGTATGGTCCATGTTGTTCTCCTCTCTTTTTTATACCTGATTCAGTGGAAGTTCCTTTGGAAGTTCAAACCCTCATACTTAACTTAATTAGTTCTATATGTTCCCTCCAATAAGTTTGGATTTTCTCACACTGGGCCATTATGTGTGCGTAAAATCATCTGCTTGTGTAGTCTTGGTCTTATATTACTGTCTTTTATATGTTGCTTAGCACTGGCTTGGTACAATTTTATCCAGATCCTTTCTCAATGTTAGGCTGATCTGTTTTGGGAGATCCTTTAGAATCTCTCCAAAAGGCTGCTTTCCCTAGATTTAAAGTGTTCTGTATAACATAGCCTCTTCTTCAGTCTTCAGGTAATGTTGTTTCTGTGTTTGGCTTTACAGTCCTCTATCATGCATGTCCTAAGTCTCTAAAAGCCGGGGTGTGGTGGCCTCAGACCAAGTTTGGCCTTCCAGCTGTGGTGCCTTGTCCCAAAGGTTCACTGGGTAAGTGTTTTCCACCTACTGGAAGATGTGTTTGTGGGCAAGGCATAATATCTGTCCTCCTAAGGCATTGAATAGTTTCTGTTTTTGTTGTGTGTTTTTGGCTTTGTCTTGTAGTACTGCCCTAGCATATTGCTGGGAGCCATTACTATCAGCAAAGTTTTGAAGAAATTTGGATTTGAGAACTAGACTCAAACAGGTTTGGTACCCTCAGAAGTGATAAATGGAGTATTATTACAGTAAACAAGGAACTGTATGATTGAGGCAGCCAGAGTTCAGAGGTCCCAAAAGAGAGCCCCTTCCTTTTTCTGCTGAAATTTGCTTAGAGGTGGGAAATGCCAGTAAGATAGACTGCTACAGCCTTCCTCATGGCCACAACACTGTGCATACCAAGCCGTCTAGAGCACTTCAGTTCCCAGGCCATCTGCAGCATGAAACATTGCTGCTGCTGCAGAATTCTGGGGCCTAAGTAAAGCCACAGCCCTGACAGTTTTTAGCCTGTACCAGGGAAGAGTGTTAGTGAAGGAGCATAGAAGGTGGAGGATTCTAGGCCTCACTGTGTTTATGATGACATCACTGGGAACATGGTGAAATCTGGAACTCAGAATGGGCTCATATTGTAACAGGAGCTGATGAGGATTGTTCCAAATTAATTGCAGGTCTGTTCCAAGGCAAATCCACAGAAACTTACCCATCACAATGTTGTACATGTTCTGTTCTAAGCACTGAAGTTGGAGGGAGAGAGCTTTACAGTATATTGTACTGTATACAGTATCTGTGCTCATACATTTTCTCACACGAATGATTAATGATTCTGAACACGGTAATGAGGAAAGTTTGATTTCTTAGGTCCCTGGAGATGGTAGGCCTCCCACCTCAGAACATTTACCAGTGTAAAACATTATACCAAACCTTGCCTCAAACCAAAGATGTGTAAAAACACTGGATTATTGTATTTAAGTGGGAACTTCTGGTACAGTTCCATCTTCTAGAGAGATGCCCCCAATCCCAGGAGACACACATGGCATATCGATTGCTTTAAAGCTTTTAATGTTGTCCCTTTTCTTTACATTTTTCTCTTCCCCCTGCACAGGCTTGCGTGGTGCAGGTAAGCCCCGTTGCTCTCTTCCCTGCTCTCTGCTTTCCACGGCTCTGTGTGGCTTTTCCATTCCCTGCTTCCTGCCTGAGGCTCCCCCCGAACCCCACTCTTTCCCCAGATCCTGGCTCGGCCACCAGCTCTCTTAGGAATGCCGTGCCTGACTCCGATTTCCTTGTGTGCCCCTCAGCTCCTTTACCTTCTCACTACACACTAACCTGCAAAAAGTAACCCTCCCCCCTCACATACAATGTGCTTCTGCTTGTGCTTATTTCTTGCTGTTCTTTTATTTTATGGATTTGGGAATGATCTAATCTGCTGGAGAATTCAGAGCTCCAACCAATTGATGTTTGGTATGGAAAGCCCCTGGCCTTCTCCACGAACCTTGACCCTTGGTAGGGAATGGCTTTGGGGGGCTGTTTTGTTTAGACTTGGTAGGGAAAACTAGGAAGAACTTGATAAGTTCATTGCTACCTGATCTCTCGGGTTTCATGCTGTTGGCTCATTAGGGAAGAAAAAAGGAAGATGCGCTTTGGCTTTTCCATATATTTCACCAAATGTACATTCAGGAAGGAGCTGTAATCAAGTCTTGCTTACAAAATAACTCTATCTAAATCTAAGTGTTTGCAAACACTTGATGGCTGCAATCACATGTGATATTTTTATACTTAGCCTTAGACATCATGATGTAAAAACTAATAAAGTAATGTGTGGAGCATCCCCCCCAAAAAAACTGCTCTCTAGTAAAGAAATAAAAAGGAGGCAGCAGCATAATTATAAGGGGAGACATTTGGGACTCAAGACAGCTATAACTTCAAATAGGAGGGGGAAAGTTCGTTTCTCACCACCAATGTCTTTGCTCTTCTTGTGACACATGTACAGTATCTGGCTGCATCTCTCCCCTCTGTTCAGTAAGCAGGCTCACTGCTCCCAAAACAAACAACACTGTTCACTATTTATATTTTACACTTTAGATTTTATCTAAATTTTATAGCTTTTTCACACTTTCAAAATTGTCCACCACATAATTGATTAATCTGAGAACTACACCACTCATCATCCCAGTGTTGGGTGATGAGGATGGTGGACATTGTAGTTGACACATATGGAAAGTATAGGAAAGAATAGATGATCATATTGCTGATGCCACTAGATACTTTTTCCCCAGAGTTGAATCCCTAATATATATTAAACAGCTAGAATATAGAGCTCCATCCTCCAAGGCTAGTGTGACTCTCCCCACTCTACATTTAAAATTAAATACTCCCAAGCCCAGAAATTTGTTTGGAGTACCAGACCCAAACCCAGCTCACAGCGCTTCCATGTGAAATTCCATTCTTCTGTTATCCCAGGCTTTTTTTTTCATTTCAGCAGTATAATTTAGGGCAAGTGGAAAAGTCATTTTGCTGCTGCTATTGTTAATTGGGATGCACAAATCTTAACTACTGCTGTCACCCGGAGGCTGGCCACTGATTCAGATCTACATCTGCTTGCCCTCTGATTTTGACAGCATTTGGCTCATTCCATTCAGTGTTTTTTTATTCTAGTTGTCAGCAGGCCTCTTGTGGAGGAAAGGAGCCTCTCCTGCACTGTCTAACTGAGTTACTTTAACACGAGTGGCCTGGAGAAGTACCTGCAATCTTGTGCTTGCAAATTTTGTGCTGTGCTACTGTGAAGCTCTAGTGACCTCTGGGAAAACCGTACTGTGCCAGATTTGGCTCATAGACAGTCTGTTCAACATCAGCGTCCTCATGTGGGGACTCAGTCACACCTAACACATTGCTATGGCCCCGGTGTTGATTTGTGTGAGCCTCATCCTGGAAAAAAACAAAACCTTTTCCATTTGAAAGCAGCCAAAATGACCTGCCACACCTAGAGTTATAAGGCATTACAAATGTTATTGCCATACTGATGTCTTTCTCATATGGGCCATTGCTCTCACAGGTCATTGGTGAAGTCACTACTGGTGCCACTGGGGAGGAGGGTGTGGGTGATCCTAATCATGGTACTGGTGCTGTTTGCCATATTGATGATGACATGAAGCATGCCTAAAAGCTCCCAGTAGATATCTGCATTGCTTCTGTGTGGATATCATTGATGTGGGCCTTCTGGCTTTGGGGATACTGGTGACCTTCAAATGTTTTAGAAAGCTGCATAGCCATGATTGTGTGATAGAATGTGGGATTTTTTCACTATAGTGATACATTGTGTGCATTAAATTCAATTTGGGATCATCAGCTGTCTTTGATTAAAATATGTAAGTCTCTAAGCCTCAGGCTTGCTTTTACACACACACACACACACACACACACACACACACACACACACACACACACACACACACACACACACACACACACACACTTACTTGCCCACTGCAGATCGTTCTTGATGTTTTGCTTGAAAAGCAGCTTCAGCAGAACGTTACATGGAACAGAGAAGCTGTGGACGTGGAGCAGTTCAGGGTGTACCTCAAATAGCACTGCCAGGATTTGAAAGCTTTGTTTTTTCTGTGGTGGGTTCCACAGCTGCTCAGTGTGTGTGTGTGTGAGAGAGAGAGGGTTCATTCACAGGAATGCATGACCAGGAAAGGTAACATTCAGCCAGAAGACTGATAAAGGGATATATCAGCCAATAAAATCTGAATTCCACATTGACTCCAGTTTGCAGCAGTTCTGCCTGTATCCACTATCATGGGCTTGAGTAACTGAGTAACTGATAATCATCTTCCAGAAAGACTTAGGGATTTGAAAGATCTCAAAGACTTGATGCCTCAGTGGCATACATTCACATAACATGGTGTCTTACTCTTCTTTCATCTATTCATTCATGGAGCAACTGTTCGATCATGTGATATGCTAGACACATTAGAGAAAATCTGTGACTAATGAATTCCTTTCTCTGTGACTTTCCCGGCTTGAAAACAATTGATCCCCGCACTTGGGGGAAACTCTTACAAAACTGGAATTAATGAAGACAAAATCAGGACTGTTAGCATCACAAATGCTTCTTAGATACTAATGAAATGTACTACAGTGCATATATATCGCCTCCTCTGAACCTACTGATCTTCACGGTTGGTTTTATTGCCAATGCTTTGCTCAGTGTGTCTGATTTGGCATAGTGCTCTCATTGTGGCAACTTTCTCCTGGGCAAGAATAGGAAGGAAACAGCCTTCTTGGCCTCTCAGAGTCTCACTTAGATATTCCTCCTTATCTCAGGTGCAGCAGTTCGACACTGTGATGAGGCAAGAGGCTGGCTGGAACCTGATCTCTTCAACTGCACCTCTCCTGCCTTCAAGGAACTCTCAGCCTTGGTAAACCTCTTTTACTGCACCATCAGATGGGGGATTTGTCCCATAGTTTGGTTCGTTGGGGGGGCTTGGGCTGGTTAGCTCCTTTTTCTGGCAACCACATGATGTGCAAGCAATCTTAAAACCAGTCCATTCCTCAAGGTCTTCCCACACCTTTTTTGGTCAATTGTCAGGAGCTATTCTTCTTTGTTTATTTTTTTACTGCAGGTATGATTGCTCCATTTTAATTCAGTTTCCGGCACGTGTGATCAACAGTATTCAACCAAAGCTGCACTGGGATGGGGTTTCCCTCACCAGTTTTCACTGCTGTGTCACTTGAGTGTTAAGCCAAGGAAGTGATATGTCACTTTCCAAAAAATAGGACCAATCCAGTTTTCTCCTGCTTCCCATAGAGGGAATGATAGGAGAGGACATAGGAGGCAATTTCCCCCTTTACAATCTAGTGCTATTTCACTTTGATAGCAAACGGATGCAGTGATATGTCAGTTATCCATCAATAAATTTTTAAAAAGAAAATCCAGCTTTCCGTTCCTTCTCACGGTGGGGAGAGATAAGAGAGGATTGGGGGTTGTGGAGGCTGAGAAGGAAGAATGGGTAAATAGGGTCTCTTTGAGGTGTGGTGAGACGTCTTGTTCTGAAACCACCCAATCCTTGCATGTGGCTGCAAGGATCAGGGGATTTCAGAACAAGAAGCCTGGCCACACCTGTGGCTGCAAGGATCTTTCTAAATTCTTCCGGTAACCCAGTTTAGTCCAGTCCAGCCCAGGACAACTTCACCATTTCCTTGCACCCTTACCATGCCCAGGTGAGCTGTTGGGAATCATCTCTGTGAGGCTTATTCACTCCATCTGGTGTGTAAATACTATACAGTGACTGTGGAAAGCCCACACCAAACATATCAGCCTCTGGGAGCCATAGTATAGTCTGCACAATGATGTGACATCTCTCAAAGTGCTGTCCTCAGCCTTATTTGTGCATTTGCACTAAAGCAGTAGCTTTCAAATCCTTTATCTTTCAGGAATGTTTATGCATTGATTTGTTGGCAAAAAAAAACAACCCTTGATTATTGGCAGCAGAGTAGTTTATGCAGATCACCAAGCAACCATCCTTTTGGGTCCACAAGAATGAAGAATCAAACTGGCAACAAGCAAAGCGTGCTTCTAATATACCGCCCCATAGTGCTTCAAGCACTCTCTGGGCAGTTTACAAGTTAATTATGCAGGCTACACATTGCCCCCCCAGCAAGCTGGGTACTCATTTTACTGACCTCAGAAGGATAGAAGGCTGAGTCAACCTTGAGCCTGGGATTGAACCCTGGGTTGTGAGCACAGTTTTGGCTGCAGTACAGTCTGCACATTTTAGACAGAAGATTAGAGTAGTGTTGGGGGATATTGTCCCTGAGGAATCTCATGGGAAGGAATCCTGTGGATCACAGAACAGAACTAAAATATAATAATTGTTGGGCTAAAGCACCAAATCAAGGATACAGGAATCTTTTGTATGTTTGTGTGATGGAAAGAATGTAGGACTTGCAGTCAGCACCTTTCACAGGGGACAGCATTCCCAGCTTCCCTCCCAGCTCAGACTTGAGAGATCTGCAATGTGTTTTAGTGTAAAAATCAGAAATTAGGTGCAAAATAGTGGCTGAGAGAAGCAGACATTTGCTGTGAGTTCCTTGGAACACATGCTTAGCTTGGGCATTGGGGATCAGTACCAGAAATAGGCTTGCAAGTCATTGCACACAAAAATCCACTTGGGTTCCCCCACTTCACCATGAAATATTATTGTCTAACAATCTAACTTAGAGGAATGGACAGTAACTTTCAAAGAGATAAAGGAAATTGTGGGTATTGAAGTACAAAGGTGTCCAAAAATACGGTAGCTCTGTTATGCATGATTGGAAATATTCATTTAGAACCAGGGCAGTAAGAATTAATCATTATTATGAGAACAGTAGCAACATTGATATTTGCAAAGAACTGGAAAAATTATAATCAGTTTAACATCAAAGATTAGTACAAAGAAATGTGGGATATTGCTATTTATGCTAAATTAATCTGTTAACTGAAAGTTAGAAAGAGAATATTGAAAACAAATTGTTTTAAGGAGATATGGAATGCTTTCTTAACACATGTATTTGTAAAAAAAATTTTTTTTAAAGCATACCCCCAGCACAAAAATCATTATATTTCCAGAGTGAGATGGAGTATATAGCATGAAATACAAAACAAAACAATACAGTGTAACAAACAAATAAATCCTGTGGGGAATTTTGATCTTTGGTGGGGAGGCATGGTATATTGTGACGTATGTTTGTATTTTAATGTATGTTTTTGTTGTTTATTTTGGAAAATAATGTACATTTATTACAAAACAAAACAATCTTACTTAGGAAATTGTTGGTATTGTTAGACAGCTGGGGGTCAGAAACCATTCCTCATATACTGTACATCAGGGTTTTACTCATTAATCCCAATCTGTTTACTGCTCCTTCCTGTCCTGGCTGAGTCATTAGTCATGCTGATACTAGCAGGCAGATTTTCCAGAGAAGCATAACTGAGCTGAATTCAGTAGCTCCCCTAGGCACAGATCTCATTCAGAAAGATTGCTTTCTAAATATGTGTGTGTGTGTGTGTGTGTGTGTGTGTGTGTGTGTGTGTGTGTGTGTGTGTGTGTGTGTGTGTGTGTGTGTGTGTGTGTGTGTGTGTGTGTGTGTGTGTGTGTGTGTGTTGAGGGGGATTGGTGAACTTGTTTTTGTGAAATGCTGCATGAAACTTGGTAGCCTGCTTCCATTGACTCAGAATAGGTGAAATAGTGCAAATTGTGGTTTGTTACGGTCATATGAAGGACGTGGTGGCACTGTGGGCTAAACCGCAGAAGCCTGTGCTGCAGGGTCAGAAGACCAAGCAGTCGTAAGATCGAATCCACGCGACGGAGTGAGCTCCCGTCGCTTGTCCCAGCTCCCGCCAACCTAGCGGTTCGAAAGCATGCAAATGCAAGTAGATAAATAGGGACCACTTCGGTGGGAAGGTAACAGCGTTCCGTGTCTAAGTCGCACTGGCCATGTGACCACGGAAGATTGTCTTCGGACAAAACGCTGGCTCTATGGCTTGGAAACGGGGATGAGCACCGGCCCCTAGGGTCGAACACGACTGGACAAAAATTGTCAAGGGGAACCTTTACCTTTACCTTTACCTTACGGTCATATGAAAAAGAAAGCACACCCTCTTTGAATTCTATGGTTTTACGTATCAGGACATAATAAAAAACATCTGGTCCTTAGCGGGTCTGAAAGTTAGGAAAAAACAATCTCAGAGGAACAACAACAGCTGCCATATTATACTGTGCCGTGATTTATTTAACAAAAATAAAGCCAAAATGGAGAAGCCATATATCCTGTATAAATCTATTTGGGCTGAAAGAGTGGACTCCTGTCAAGCTGCTATTGAAATTCTCCTCCTCCCCAGTGAAGAAAAGAGCCATTTCTTCCTGTTCTCAACAGAGTTTGTGTATTTTTGGCAAGAATGATGTTTTCTGCAAAGTTGTAATGTTTTGGGCAAAAGAAGAAAAATGGACAGAGCCAGTTCTGGTGCATCATATCCCATCTTTTCCCCAGACTGCACCATTTGTGCATATATGCAAAACACACAATTGTACCAATTGCCAAAAAGTAGGATGAGCACCTTTTTAAAAAATTGAAGCACTGGGTAGGATCCTTGCATGCTGCTTAATAATCAGTTGGTCCTTCTGTGTTTGCCCTGTTGCTTCTTGAAGGGAAAGGATGTTACAGGTTAGATTAAATGTAAAAAAATTGTTGAGTGAGTATGGTGAGTAACCTTCCTATCGTTTCTCTTTCCCCCTGCTGTCAACGCAAGAGGTTTCTCATGTTTAGCTATATGCTTACACTGGATCAGGACCAATGTCAACCTAGTAAAGGGAGAACTGGTCCCATGGAGAAAGAATTGTCTATACAGATCCCTTGAGGAGTTTTCTTTATATCTGAGCAACACTCATATCATTTTGTAACCAAATAAAATATCTCCATATTGATTGGCCCAGTCTGAAGGGGGAAGACATTAAGCAGAGCAAATGTTCTCATCATGGGTAGCTCTAGCTTAGATTCACCTAATTTCTTCAAACAGGATAGAAAACAAAGGGGGGGGGGAATAATGTAATAAAGGAAAACAATATTAGATTAAATGTAAAAAAATGTTGAGGGAAGAGACAGACAAGACATGTTCTTGAAACTGTTTCAGCAGTCTCTTATTTAAATTGGTAGGTTCCAGCATGAGATCATTGTTTCACCCTGCCATCTTTTAAGCTGAGGATTAAATTGCAGCACCATCTGTTAACCAGATGTTACTTTTCTCGTGAGGAAAAAAAATTGCTGGGATATCATTTCTTGATTAAGAGACTAAGTGCTAGCTGTGGGCCATTGACACAAGGATTTTTCCCTCTTGGCAACAGCTTGTTCTGAATGGTGCTCTCTCACTCCCAGAGTCCAGGTTTCCAGCAATCTCCAATGCTAATGTACTTCAGAATAAGAAGTCCCTTTTTACTCTAACATGTGCCCCTTTAAAACAGCAGGTTGGGAACTAGATTTTGATTCTGGGAGGTTCTTCCTGACTCCCTTCTCTGTTTTCTATGTTGGTAGCTTGAGGGTCTGGAGAGGAATGAGACAGAGCTAAACACCATAGAAGCCAAGAAGCTGGCCCTCCAGTTACGCGCAGTGACCGACCAGATGGAGCGCTACTTTGGCAACGATGTGCACATCACGTACCGCCTGCTTTCCCACTTGATGGCATTTGAGAACAGGCAGCACGGCTTCGGCTTGACAGCCACCCAAGATGCCCACTTCAATGAGGTGAGGGGCTGTTCACATTACCCAACATTTTATGGAAACACCTGGAATAAAAATTTAGTTGATGGAAAGCTCGCGCTCCTGCCCGACCAGCAGCAGGATAATTCCTAGCTTAGATCAGAGGTGAAGAATATGGGACTGCCATATTCAGGCTGCTGCTCTTGTAAGGATTCACAAACCTGGGTAGCTTCCTCTTTTCTCACAACCTTTCCAATGTTTTAAGCACATATATGAAATTATATTGTCTGCTGACAATAAGAAATTCCTGTAACAGAAGCAGTTAGTCTCAAAATATGGTGCCCTTTCTTTATCTAGATTCCCTCTTTCTGCATGTATCTTAGTCTATACTTCATCTTGATTTGTTGTTACACACTTTCAAATTGCTTCTGACTGATGGGTGATCCCATGAGCAAGTGACCTCCAAAGTGTCCTATCATGACCAACCCTGCTCAGCTCTTACAAACTCAAGACCATGGTTTCCCTTATTGAGTCAATCCACCTCATATCTAATCTTCCTCTCGCTGCCTTCTACTTTTCCCAGTTTTTCTATAGAGTCTGGTCTTTTCATGATGTGTCCAAAGTATCATTCTTCATGGCATGAGTGTTGGGTGGCTTTGCACACTGCCCAGAACCCAAGCGGGACCTTTTTAAAAAATCAAATAATCTTTTTTTTTAAATTCTAAAGGATCCCTACTTACATTCCAGGTTGTGTGTGAAGCCACCCAACTCAGGTACCACCAAGAAGCACAGTGGAGACTCTAGCCCAGTGGTTCTTAACCTTTGTTACTTAGGTGTTTTTGGACTGCAACTCCCAGAAGCCTTCACCATCAGCTCTGCTGGCTGGGGTTTCTGGGAGTTGCAGTTCAAAAACACCTGAGTAACAAAGGTTAAGAACCACTGCTCTAGCCCACTGCTGCTGCGGCGGCATCATTTCCTCTATGCCAGCATAAATTACATGGCAGGATTTGGGCTATTATGGAAGGAACAGAGGTATAAATGCAATAAACAAAAGAATAAAATGTGTACCCACTGACTTCCAAAGAACTGGGGTGGTGATTTTTCAAAAGGCAGGGGATGTTCATTGATACAGCCTCAAGGCTTCTAACATTCTACCTCTGCAGAACCTCTTGCGGGTTGGCAGTTCAGTTCTGGCCTTAGAGAACCAGGAGCACTGGGATGTGTTGAGACAGAACCACCATGGCAGCGCGGGCCTGATGGAACAGCTGAGAGAGTACACAGGCACCTTGGCCAGCAACATGAAACTCACCTACCTCAACCCTGTTGGTGTGGTAACTCCCAACATTGGTAAGTATACGCACTATAGGGAGTGAAAGGCTCCCTGACTGATTTTGAAATGGTAGCTAATGAGCCACCCTGATGGTCTGCTTGACATGGTCTAGCTTCTCTAGGTACCTAGAGTGGAGGCTGGTGACTAGACCAGGGAGCTGTTGTGTTGGTTTGCAAAACAGCACAAGAATTAGGGAACTAGTAGCCCTCCAGATGTTGCAGGTCTCTCGTCCCTATCTGTCCCAGCTGGGTTGGCCAATGGGGAGGTAATAGTTCATTAACATTTGATGGGCGATAGGTTTCTCAGCCTTGTTTTGTTAAGTAAATGCCGAAGCACAGAAGTCTCTGGTCCATGCAGGAGTCTCTCTCCCTTTTAGCTTCAGGAAAGGAAAATACATTAGATTTGCACAGAGATATTTTGCACAAATTGCAGAAATCTTAAGGGAAAAGTGCACATTGTGTTCTTCCCAGGCTGGAGACAAGGAATGTCACAAGACTTGAACATTCTTGAACATTTCCTGTGTAAAGAGAGAAAATATGATAATAATAACCACATGCAACAATTCTGACTTCAGGCAAGGTTTCACAGGTTTTTCTTGGTACAGAGATGGATGTATATATTACTGTAACTCCATGGCTTATGCTCATCTTTGTGGTTAGAGAGTAAGATAGAGGCTGCCCCCGTAAGTGGGTGAGACATACCTCACAGATGAACATACATCAATGTGTGCTTTCCAGTCAAAAATGGGAGCCCTTTGCTGTTCCTCTTTATCCACACTGAAAGCTGTGCTCTAAAACATCAAACCCCTCCTCTCTTTTTTTTTCCCCATATAGTGCTCAGCATTGATCGCATGGAAAACCACACCCACTTCAGGAGACGCTACCCCCGATACCACAGCACCCTCTTCCGTGGCCAAGCCATGTGGGATCCACACACCCATGTCGTCCTTCCTCTTTCAGTCCTTACACCCCACAAAGTAGAGGGTAAGGAACTGACTCTTCCAAATGCCACCAGACCTAAGGCCAGGGGAAAGCAGAAGTCATTCTCTCCGTCCCAGTGTGCTTGGTTTGACATACGGAGGTGTTGCAGGCCCAGCCTTTCATCATTCCCTAAGCCAAGTTGAGCGCTGAGACAGTTGTGCCCTTACAAACATTCCTGCCACGAGGTTGCCATTCTTCTTTCAGAACTCAGAGAGGTCCTTGTTCAGTTACCACAGAGGTTGTGTGAGCTTATTAGCAGAAAGCTTTGTGAGGAAGTTCCCACAAGAGAGGTGCCAGGAGAACGTGTGATCCCGGAGTGGGAGGCCACAGGAGCGCCTTCTCAGCAAGGCAGCGTCCATCCTAGAAAACTGCTATCCTCTTTGTCGGGAAACGAAACTTCCTCACAATTCAGAAGAACCGAATGTGGTCTTTTGGGTTCACAGGGTACAGCTGAAGTCAAAATATAAGACCAAAGAGGCTGTAGAAGCAGAGATGGCCACCTTTATCTTCTTTGATCTAACGTAGTTAAATATCCAGCAGGGCAAGAGGGCTGCTATTGGTTTCCTCCTGTTTTGTTCCCCCAAATCCAGCTCCAACCACGGCTGTGCCTATTCCTGTAAACAGCGAAACTAATGACACGGTGGAAAGTTCACCTCCAAAGCACTCCCTGCCAGAACCTGAACCTGCTGTAACCATCCTCATCCTCATCATTTACCGTACCCTCGGAGGGCTCCTGCCCGCCCGCTACCAGGTGGATCGACGCAACCTCAGGTACTGCCCCCCCCCTTGTTTGTTCCTCTGCTGGGCACAGGGCTACTCTGCTCAGGACAGTCCACCCTGCTGAGCCCTGTAGAGGTGCTTGGTCTTTAGAACGGGTAAGAACCAGGATGTTTGAGGCTCAGCAGTAATAATTTGTATCCTGCCAGTGACCTGTCTTGAAACAAGCCAAGTGAAACTGTGTTGCAAGCAGCATCCCGTAACAAGACTTCTTTGTTCTTTCCAGGCTGCCCAAGAACCCTGTGATGAATTCCCCCATTGTGAGTGTGTCTGTGTTTAGGAATCACACTTTTCTCCAGAACACTTTGGAGGCACCCTTGGTGCTGGATTTCCACTTGCTTGAGACTGCCAACCGTAGCAAGCCTCTCTGTGTTCAGTGGAATCGCTCTAGCCAGTAAGTGGCCTTCTTGCTTGCACCTTGGCTTCACTCTCTCCTCCAGGGTGTTGCCAAGCACTGCCCTTCACCCCTTTTTTTATTTATTCCTGTGACTATTGAAGTAGACAGGTAACAATCCATTCATAAAATCACAAGCCCAGAGGATGCGATCGAAGGGTTGCAAAAAGTGTCAGTTCATTGAGTGACTCTTTCCGTATATCAGCATGTGATGCAGGAGAGTGACCCCTTCATTTCCATTTATAAAGTCTATAACTCGGCACCGGGTTTTATAAAACTGTGTGCACTTCTTCGCAGAGCTAGGACTTGAGCAGATAGCTTTTCCATGAATCCTAAATCACACATTTTGGCATAACAATGGGAAATTATAATATCTGTCATGTCCCTCCAATGGGTGGCAATCACCAGCCTCGCAGCTGAGCTGGAAGTTGAGGTCAGCTGTTTATGTGGTAAAGTTGCATTTCCCCCTTGAAACAACATCCTCAAACCAGGACTGTTTTTTTTTAAATTTGTCATTATTCAAAAACGTTGGCCCTTGGGGCACCACCACTACATGTATTATGAGCCATGGCTCTGACAGGCCTTCCAAGGTTTAGGATTAATTGTGCTATTAGATTTAATCTTTGAAGTCAGATACTACCTGTATATTAATTTGAAACTGTGTTCCCAAAGTTTGGTTGCTAAAATACTTGTTTGAAAGTATGAATTTTTTTTATTGTTTTCTTCAGATTGTGATGTTTATTTTGTTGTTAGCCGCCCAGAGTGGCCTGGTTGCCAGATGGTGCAGGGTATAAATCCAATAAATAAATAAATAAATAAATAAATAAATAAATAAATGAATGAATGAATGAATGAATGAATGAATGAATGAATGAATGAATGAATGAATGAATGAATGAATAAATAAGTAATTAAATAAGTAAATAAATAAATAAATATGTTCTGGAATATTAACTTCCTCCCTATCAAACCCTACTGTCATTTACTTGATGCTCCTAAAAGGAGATTGGAAGTGCCAGCAGGACCCACAGGGCAGATCCAATCCCCATGATCTCCTCCTCCTTACTCCAACTTTTTTGTGTTATGCTGGTGGTGGGTCAGGAAGAGCTCATGATTTTATCTTAGAATATACAGAATTTATGCTTTTGAATTGTGATGTTGGAGGAGACTCTTGGGAGTCCCCTGGACTGCAAAGAGAACAAACTTATAAATTATGAAGGAAATCAACTCTGAGTGCTCACTGGAAGGACAGATCCTGAAGCTGAGGCTCCAATACTTTGGCCATCTCATGAGAAGAGAGGACTCCCTGGAAAAGACGCTGATGTTGGGAAAGTGTGAAGGCAAGAGGAGAAGGGGATGACAGAGGACGAGATGGGTGGACAGTGTCACTGAAGCTACCAGCATGAATTTGACCCAACTCCAGGAGACAGTGGAAGACAGGAGAGGGCCTGGCGTGCTCTGGTCCATGGGGTCACGAAGAGTCGGACATGACTTAACGACTAAACAACAACAACAGTACAGGCAGGGTAGCATTCACATATGCATGTTCATCATCTGACAACTACACTGACAAATGATGACTTGCAATGGTGAAATAGCTGCCACAGGTCAAATACCAACAGAGCTTTTGTGCCACTTTACATCAGAAAGCATACTCTTGTATGGAGGATTCTGTGATAAGTTGTCAGACAGTGTATAAAATATATGAGGGTAAACTGATTCTCGGTTTTCTTCCCATACTAGGCAATGATACTAGTTTTTATTTAATTTAGTTAAATTATCTTACATCTCAATTTACAGAATGAAGAAGGTATCAGCACAATATATCATATATATATGATCCTCCCAATAAAATCCAATTCAGATTAATATGAGGGGGGGGGAAGTAACGTGGTGTTCATATGATCCTAGGATTATTCTGTCTATGGTCCTCTGTCATGGCATTTTGCTCTCCCCACTGTTGAGACCTGAGCTGTTCAGATCCAGCTCTGAGGATTTTCATTCATTAGTGCTCTCCTGTACTCTTAGAACAGATACTTGAGATATCCTTGTTGAAAGCTACTTCAGTCACAAGCAAGCCCAAGTACAGTACTAGGCATATTTCTAAAATTCTCTAGGAATGTCTTCTTGTCTGCCTCTAGATGTCCTTTCCTTTGAAGGCCTCTGGTTGGATTTCTCTGTGATTGCAGGATTGAGCCCATGGGCTTCTGGACAGCACGGGATTGTGATCTTGTGTACCGAAACACCACACACGTCCGCTGCCACTGCTCTCAATTTGGCACTTTTGGGGTCCTGATGGACAGCTCCCACCGAGAGGTAACTCTTGACTCATTAGTAAGGCCAGGCTAACAAGTAGCAATGAGCAGTAATAGGTTTTGCAGCAAGTGGGTGGAGAGGAAGCCGGGGATTAAAACTGAAACAATGGACAGGAGCATCAATAAAACTGTATATGACAGAGATAGCCATGTTTGTTTATTCATGTGCCCCACTCGTGTATAAAGGCAGAGTGATATGAAGGTAGCTATTTCTACAATCAAAGAAGAGGGAGGCTGAATTGTACTCTTCCTTTGCCTTATTCTACCGTACATCAGGAGGATTCCTCCCCTGACTGACGACTCCTAGTTTTGGGACCTGGGGGCAGTGCCCAGAGGGGGGTAGGAGGCTGCTGCTGAGTGGGCATCCACTGGAGGGGACGGGGCACCAAACAGCAGATCAGCCGTGCAGCAGCTGGTAAATGAACTGCGCTGAACCAGTATTTCATGCCCATCTCTAGTCAGCCCCATTGTGCCTAGTTTGGTCCTGGTTCTTAGCAGAATCCACATGGGCCAGGACTGATAAGGGTGTGGTTTGCTGGCTGTGGGTTTTTTGTTTTTGTATCTGTATCTGTGTGTATACATTTTAAAGAGGAGTGAGGCAGACATAAGTAAACAAACATAACCGTCTCCATTGCATCATTTTCAACCCTTGACAATATCACAGCATAGTATTTTGTTTAGTTGGCAACATTGACAGTCTAGTCCAAAGGTAACCTTCAGCACCACAACAACCCACCAATATATAAACAGACCGACCGATAGATTTAAAAAAAAAGATGAATGGGAGGCAATTTTGCCATTTCTGAAGTACCTCCAGCATTCCTGGTATCCCATTTCAAATACTGTTGTGTGATTGTTTGTTTTTAAATGCCGCTAGAGGGTGCAAAGTGGCTTTTTCTGTTAACCCCCACCTCTGATTTTTGTAAGAGAAGTTGGGGTGGTGTCACAGAAGCAGGTGCCGTTTTTCAAGGTCCAGGAACGGGCATATGTAGCCCCCAAATCAGGGGTGGGGTGGGAAATATGTTGGTGTTGAACCCCATTTCTGCTGGTTTCACCCCAATCAGCAGCCTTGGAGGTGGGTTGTCAAACAGAGACACAGCTAGGAATATTTTAAACAAGCAAATATATATTGACTGACTTAAGATTATTGTATGTTAATATAGAGGCTATTTTGGCATCCCAGACTGGAAATGCTTGTGCAACACCCGTATAGACCTGCTTGTCTCTGACGCCTGCTTTTGTCCTTTGGGTTCTCCTGACAGCAGCTGGAAGGCAACCTGGAGACCTTGGCCATTGTCACCTATTCTCTGGCATCCGTCTCCCTTCTGTGCTTGCTGCTGACTTTCTCCTTCCTGATCTGCCTGAAAGGCCTCAAGTCAAACACCCGGAGCATCCACTGCAACATCTCTGTCACACTCTTCTTCTCTGAATTACTCTTTCTTTTGGGTATCAACCGTACTGAAAACCAGGTGAGGAGAGTTGGAGAAGAAGGAAGGTTCAGGCCTAGAAACAACAGGGAAAACTCTGCCAGGACGAAACATGGGACCTCGCTTGCTAACGTGTGAAGGGTGGTAGTGGTAAACGTTGTTATGTGCTGTCAAGTAGCATCTTAGGTAAAAGTTAAGGTTCCCCTTGACATTTTTTAGTCCAGTCGTGTCCGACTCTAGGGGGCGACACTCATCCCGCTTTTCAAGCCATAGAGCCAGCGCCTGTCCGAAGACAGTTTCCATTGTCATGTGGCCAACGTGACTAGGGAACGCCGTTTTACCTTCCCACCAAGGTGGTACCTATTTATCTACTCGCATTTGCATGCTTTTGAACTGCTAGGTTGGCGAGGAGCTGGGACAAAGCGACGGGAACTCACTCCGTTGCATGGATTCGATCTTATGACTGCTGGTCTTCTGACCCTGCAGCACAGGCTTCTGCGGTTTTGCCCAGAGCACCACCACATCCCTTAAGTAGCATCTTACTTGTCAGTAATTCTAAAATGGTTTCAAGTCGTGTGAGATGTTTATGGAGTACCATTACCATTGCAGCACCCACCCTCAGTGAGTTTCCATGGCCAAGCCAGGATTTGAACCCTGTACTCCCAGGTTTTAGGCCAACACCTTGTCCACTACACCACACTGGTGGTGAATATTCTGTAAAATAAGGGGCCAATCACCTAAGGAGTAGGTGATAGTCTTCACCCAGTAAGGAAAGAGTTACTACAGCTTGGAATGCCTACACAGACTTGGCAATGTGTTCCCATTTTTCCCCTGGAACCCTGATAGAAATTGAGATTGCCAGCACTCTGTGGAAATGTCTAGAATCTACATTTGATGCAAAACACCACATTATGGGGCTCAGTTTTATGGCAGAACTTCATTAAAACCAAACCAGTCTGAGTGTAGGAACATAAGACAGCAAGAATGTGCCACTGCTTTTCCTCAGTTTTCTCAAAGTCAATGGTAAGATTATCTTTGAAAATAATATTTCCAGGTAAGGTGACAATTACTTACAGTTGTCTGAACCTTGTGGTTTCAAAGGAGCTGTTTGAACAGGGTCATGATTTTGCTCTTTACAGTTCCTCTGCACTGTGATCGCCATCCTCCTGCACTACTTCTTCCTCTCCACTTTTGCCTGGCTCTTTGTGCAAGGCCTGCATATTTACCGCATGCAGATGGAAGCTCGCAACATCAACTATGGGGCTATGAGGTTCTATTATGCCATTGGCTGGGGGGTCCCTGCCATCATCACTGGTAAGATCACTTGTGTTTAGGAAGCCAGAACTATGGAAGTCGATGTATCCTGTCAGCAAGGATGCCAAGCCTGCTGAATATGAAGCAACGCTATAAAATAGACGTCCTCAGCCTGGTTCCTCCTCGTGGTGTTGAACTACAGTTCCCATCATCTTCATTGGCCACGTTACCTGGGCCAGTGGATGCTATTGTCTGGCATATGTGGAGACATCAGTTCTCCATATTATATTTCGTTAATTTGAATGTCTTTAAGATATAGTAAAAATACTGACCGCATATATATATCATGTCATACCATGATGTGGCTTGCTTAAATCTGGTTTGTTGTAATGTGTGAACCAACCTCTGCTATCAACCATGGGTGAGAATCCTTTTGGTATTCGTGTTCACAAAAGGCTTGAATAGCTTGGTAACAGAATAAGCACGTTGTCAATTCCAACGTAAGGTGACCCTTTGCAGGGTTTTGTAGGTACAGAGTAGTCATGAGTAGTTTACCATTCTCTTCTGCTCTCTCTCTCATGTGCACTTGTGCAAGGTCTGGCCCTTCTACTACAAGGCATAGTGGGGAATTAATGTCCTGAGCCCTTACCCAGATGCTGTAAATTGGCCACATCTAACTGTAGCTTTTTGAGAATGTACCAGGGCATATCCTGGTCATGCACCCGATTATACAAGCAAGATGTGTCCAACACTTCATAAATAAGCAGTAATTAGCCATAGGAAGTTAATTGCCTAAACAAAGATTCCTGCCACGGTTTGTTAACAAGCCAGAAAGCATAGTCAGAAGCCATGGAATGTTGCTGGCTTGCAAACTCTGACATGCTTAACCCATGACTTGTTCAAAGCTTGGAAAAAATCTATTCTTTGGACCGAAATGCCCACAGACCTTCACCTAGCTCACTGACTGAGATTCTGTTTTTTTTTTATCACACACATTTTTTCCCAAGCTCTGGGCTTGTGGTTTTTTTCCAAGCTTGTTTTCCCAGCTAACCACCATGAAGCTGACAAAAGAGAGAGGAGAGAAAAGGGGAAGACCTATAATGATTTTATCATCTATCACATGCTTCATGGCTTAATCAAGAAGCCATGTTTAACATGAACAATAGCTTACTGTGACATATAAACATGCCAATTTCTTGGTTTTGCTGTTAAAGGATGCACTGCCTGTCTGAAAGTTGAAAACACCTGAATGTGTGATCAGATGGCAGGAAGCATGCATGTCCAATCACACCAGAAAGGGTTGCTTTGCAGGGAGCGATCCCCCTTAAGGCAACCCTTCCATCAATTGAAGAATTGCTCCAAGCACCCTCCAAAATTAGTAGCCTTTTAGCTGAAGCAAAAAGACCCAACTTGGGTACAGATTGGGGTTAGGCAAGGGCACAATTCCCCCATACATCATGTGATTGCCAGGAAGCACTGTGGATCACACTGGACCACTCTACAGGAAGTCCAAAAGGTCATTTACTTCTCTGTGTGATCACACATTGAGTTTGGAGTACAACGTTTTAGATCTCTTTTGTGAGGCTGATCAGGAGCAGCCTCACCAACTTGGGGCTCTCCAACTGTGATTGTTCCTGAGTATAAATTCCTTCTCAGAAGAAAGCCAGAAAAATCTGCATGCAGCATTAGAATGAAGGGATTTTAAAGGGAGGGGAAGAGGAAAAGTAAGCAGATTTACACTGAACCACAGAGATGTGGAAAATATATTGACCATAAATGCAGCTAACCTTCCTCCTTCCTTTCACTCAGGGCTATCAGTTGGCTTGGATCCAGAGGGTTATGGGAACCCAGATTTCTGTTGGATTTCCATCCACGACAAACTGGTCTGGAGTTTTGCAGGGCCCATTGTTGTCGTCATTGTGGTGAGCAATTCTGGGTTTGTTTGTTTTATTTAGAGGGGGGAGGGGGTCAGGATGTGTCTGCCTTTCCTTTTCTTTGCTCAGCACCTCTTGTCCTCATACTGCCGTTCCTCTGCTTCCTTTTCCTCTCACAAATGTTTAGATTTCGATAACTTGCTGTCTTCCCTACCCTGCCCCACCCCACCTCTCTTGGCCCAAGCTCCCTTTGGGCCTTCGATCGCCTGTTCTCATGCCGTTTCTCTCATGTCTGTGGAGATTCGGAACCTCAGCCCAGATCCTTTTTCTGGGGACTTGATGAAGCTTTGTGACTTCACCATTTATATAATACTGTATTCTTCTTCCACACTTTGCTGTGAGACTCAACAGGAGTTGGGGGTAGTGGTGAGAAGCCTATGCCTCAAATGCAGAGTCAGGGCATGTTAGCTGAGCCTGCCCCGCACAAGGCGTCCTTCCTTGGGGAGAAGGTGAGGAGGGCAGAGCCAAGGGAAGCCCCAGCTCAGAACCTGACTCTTCCTAACCAGCCTGTCTGCTTCCAGATGAACGGGGTGATGTCTCTGCTGGTGGCAAAGATGCTGTGCTCACCAGGCCAGAAGGAAGCCAAGAAGAAATCTGTTCTGTGAGTACTGACAAGCTGAGGTAGCCAAACTGCTTCTGGTATTAGGCATTTCTTTTTGCAAGGAACCAAGCATTCCTTCTGCTTTACTTCAGTGGATTTGCACCTCAGTCCCAATCCGTTTTTAATCCCAGCATGCTATTGGCCTTACAAGGCTATCCCTTGTTGGCCTTCTAAATGTCATCGGGAGTGTCTGCCTTTGTGACTGATGTGGTTCAAGGCAGGAACTATGGGTTTTATCCATAGTCAAAATACATTGATATGCGCTACCCAGGTTTTGTGCTTGAAAAGGCTCTTTTCCCCCAATGTGGTCACAATGTGCCTGGATGGTGAAAGATAGGCTTAGTTTACTCCTCCTCTTGTGTTTGTGTCTCTTGAGCGGCCATGTAACTAATCGTAGATTCTAACTTCCATGCCTGTCCTTCTGGGTGGCTCTGTCTCTCTGTCTCTCTCCAGCATGACGCTGCGCAGCTCCTTCGTTCTGCTTCTAGTTATTAGCACTACTTGGCTTTTTGGCCTCTTGGCTATCAACAACAGTGTCCTGGCTTTCCACTACCTCTACACTGTCCTCTGCGGTCTTCAGGTAATTTTCTGTGCCAGGATGAAGAGGGTTAGGCAGAATACAAGGGAGCAGGTGGAGAAGAAGCTAGCTACGTGGTAGTTCCTTGGGGGCAGGGAGCTGCCCTGCAGAAGAGGGTAACTCTCACTACTTCCCCATACCCCTTGGTTGAAGCTGTCTGGAAAATATAAGTCTATGCCTTTACACGTACATAGGGCCAGCCCTACTGCTGGGCAGAGTAACTACTTCAGGTAGATGCCATTCCCCTTCAGCCCCCATGCCATTTGTTTCTTTCAGAAGACAGAGCAGTGTGAGGTACACAGCCAGTCCTGCACCTCACTGCCCCTGTTAAACTAAGTGCCAGGAACCAGCTCAGTTGACTTTGACACCTAACAGGGAGACAAGCAGTGTCACGTCTCTCATGTCAGGCAGCAAAATGGCTTGGGCTAGCCCTGAATGGACAGCACTGGTTCAGCAAACTCAGCAAACTGGTTCAAGCCACTGTCTCAGCAAACTCAGACACCATTGCTCCTTTTCATTGTGCAAACAGTGTGCAAATGGGCAAGCACAGTTGGCATATTTGCTGAACTTTGCAAAAATGTGTTGTCAGTTTTGCAGGCTATGTAATAAGCATTAAATACACCAGCTGACAAGCACACAACCAGATAGTGTACTAAATAATGCTTAACAGCAATATCCTAGCTGGAAGCATGATTGTTTGTTAGATGTGTTAAGCATTTCACCAAAAAAAGCATTTATTGAGCAAAAAGCAAATTGGAAACCAAATGAATGAATAAATGTATATTGGGAGGGAGCAGAAATGACTCTTTTCACCAATCTAGAAGTAATTTTCTACAATTCTTGCAGAATATTATTTTAAAAGAATGTGCAATAGCATAATTTTTCAAACAAATCTGAATATGTATTGGGATGTTTCGCTAGTTCCAGTATTGTTAATTTACTGCTCTTGGTAGATCTCTTTTCTTGTGGGGCTTTTCTTTACTAACGTTTAGATTCCTGATGTAGACTCAAAATCCTGTCCCTCAACTCACCTAGCCTGGAGCTTACATTACAAGACCAATTTTGCCCTCTAGTGGAAAGTGGAAGCATTCATTCTAGTAATTAGAATTCTTACAGTTATGAAACCATGAAAAATCTAATTTCATAACCACAAGAAATCTAATTACTAGAATGAATGCTCCCACTTCCCATTAACTACATAACATTTGATTTTTATATAGTAGGATTCTGTGTGACTTTTATAGCAAAGAGGAAGAATTTGTATCATCCCTTCTCATTCGACAGGAGTGGAAAGCAGGTAGTTCAGGATCTGTTGGTAGATCTCTAGGTGATTTGCAGTTAGATCACCAGATAATTCTAGGTAAGTGACAGTAAACCAGGGAGGAAATAGGAGCAAGTGTAGCCTGCAGCTGCATGAAGCCCACGGGGGTCTCTAAAGTAGACCCTTCACCACTGCCCCCCCTAGAACTCCATACAGTTTTTGTAAATTTGGGGGGAAACCTTTAAAAATCCACCATCTGGCCTTTGAGAGTCTGGGTGGCAACTTTGCCATGTTTGGGGAAACACCAGCAACCCCCCGAATTGAATTGAATTGAATTGAATTTTCTGCTAAAGGATCTGAAGGGAATTTTTGTTTTTGTTTTTAAACTTTTCCTAAAGAAAGTAAATAAATGAACAAGGGTGGGGGGGGAAGAGGGGCAGGGGCAGTTCTGTTGGTTCAGGCAGGGGGCAGCCCTCCAGTCTCTGGAAATTGCCTACTGGAGATGGGCACAAGGTTAACAATGAACCAGGAAATCTATCAAAAATTGCTCATTCATTGATTTGGATGGGTTCAGGTTTGTCCAAACTGGAGAACCAAACTTTCTCAAACCAAGGAATTTTTGGCAATATCTGAACCTCCTGATTCATTGACACACCCCCCGCCCAGTCTGCTCCTTCCACCTGACCCTCATCCTCTTCCCACTGCTCCTGTTGCCTCCCTACCTTTTCTGGCTGCTGCCTCTTCTTCCTTCACTGCCACCTCCATCTTGAGACACTTACCACACGTCTCTGCACGTGTCCCCACCTCTCAGCTGAGAGGTGGGAACATATATATGCAGAGCCCCCACCCACCAGCTGACAAGCCAGCTAAAAATTTTTTTAATTATTTTTAAAAATGGTTAACCATCCTGTCAGCTGGCTGGGCTGCCTCTCTGAGAAGCAGGGGCATGTGCAGAGACTGGCAGGCTGGCTGGTTGTCAAGATGGCAGCGGCAGCAGTGGATGAGGAGGCAGTGGCAGGAAAAGTTAGGAAGGCAACGTGGGAAATGGGTGGGTGGGCTGTGTGGGTGGGGAGGGTGGCCAGAGTTTGTTTGTTTGTTCCCAAATATTCCCAAATGAACCAATGACTCGGTTTGTGGTTCATCTGGGGAAAATTTGTGGACTTTCACAAACACACGAACCAGTTCCCATCTCTATTGCCTACTCCTGGTGTAAGGCATCTCCTTTCCACCAAGATTCACAGCCTTTTCCCCTTTTCTCCACAGGGCTTAGCAGTGCTGGTTCTGTTCTGTGTGCTAAACAAAGAGGTCCAGGAAGCCTGGAAGCTGGCCTGTCTTGGCAAGAAGGGTCAGGGTGAAGAGGCCACCAGAAGTGGTCAGGTGAGAGTCACGTTCAGTATTACTCATTTGGTAGAATTAAAGGGAAGTTGTCTTGCTCCAGGCCTCAGCTTTTGCTCTCCTATTGCCCTCTGCCCAAGAAATGTAATTTTTTTGTCCAGGAAGTACAAGAGTTGTGTTCTTGTCACCATGGTATATCAAAGATTGGCATAATTATGATAATGATTTGGGCCTTCTGCTGCCACCCAAGGGTCTTCCTCAGGACACATAACTCTTAAAGGTCCAACAGCCTCGCTGCCCATCCTGGAACATAAATGGCCTCACCTGCTTTTCTACCTCAAAACGTTTTCTTGAAGACAAGCTTTTTGAAACACTAAAAAGCTTTCCCTTTTAAAAAAAAGAATTTTGTGGTATGTGGAGGGGAACATTCTAGAATGTACATTAGAACATTGTGTGTGTGTGTGTGTGTGTGTGTGTGTGTGTGTGTTTGCTCTTCCCCTCTAGGGCCCAAATGCCTACAACAACACAGCCCTTTTTGAGGAGAGTGGTCTCATCCGTATCACACTGGGAGCCTCTACCATCTCGTCTGTCAGCAGCGTGCGTTCAGCTCGAACACATTCCAGTCAGCGGGGTTACCTCAGGTAAGAAGCAGGAGGAATCAGTGCCCCGTTCCCAAGTCATCATCTCATCAGCATGCCTGGAAACACACAGTTGTGGAGAAGTAATGGTGTCTTCCAAAGTAGATCTTGTTTTCCAGGAAATCTGGGCAGTCCTTTGGAGCTTAACGAGGGCATCTCTGTGTCTGAGCATGTATCCATTTGCTTCTATGCCATGTCATCTTCACCCTTTCTTATTGTTTTTCCAAATTGAAATGCTTCATTGCCCTGGTCCTTCTGGCTGCTGTCCTGATAGAACTCTGTGACATAATGTAGAAGACGGAAAGTGCCAGAACAGTAGAGCCCATGGAATATCTGTTCAAAGTAACAAGATTGCATGGTCTAGGCCTGGTTAAGAAATGGCTTTTCCTGCTCTAGTCTTTGTCCACTGAGTTTGTTGTGAATTTGCTTGGCTGGTGCTGTGCGTCTGTGAACAAAGGCTAATTGGTTGTTGTGGGTTTTCCGGGCTCTTTAGCTATGTTCTGAAGGTTGTTCTTCCTAACATTTTGCCAGTCTCTGTGGCCGGCATCTTCAGAGGACCTGGAGTAATACTCAACTCCCAAGCCAACTACACCAGAGCACAGAGTGCTGTCCTCTAAAGATGCCGGCCACAGAGATTGGTGAAACGTTAGGAAGAACAACCTTCAGAACACGGCCAAAGAGCCCCGAAAAACCCACAACAACCATGAAAGCCTCCGCGAATACAAAGGCTAATTGCATCATACCTTTGCTAAGAAGTGCCCTTCGGCTTATTAATAGCGGCAGCTCATTTTTCTGAATCAGTGGCAAGCCATGGTCCAAGTTGTGGAGGTTCCTGATTCTACCACTGCTAGATGAAATGCTTATTTGCCCAGACCATGGATGTCCAGTAGTCTGTCCTTTAAAATAAATTATGTGCTATCAACTGAATTCCAATTTATGATGACCCTTCATAATTTTTTTTTAATGTACGAAGTACTCAGAAATGTTTACCAGTCCCTTCTGCTGGTGGTACTCTCGGACCATGAAGTTTTGCCCAAAGCGGAAGTGGAGAATGCAGGTTCCAACAGTTTTTTTTTCCTTTTTGTTATGAGTTTCAGAGAGAACATGATGGCACATCAGGGCTCAGCTCTGGATCACAACCTGCTGAATCATGCTGGCCCCACAGATCTTGACGTAGCCATGTTCCACCGGGATGCAGGGCCAGGTAAGGTGTCCTTCTGGTGGGGCAACTTGTAGGTCTGAAAGGCAGTGTGCTGCTGGGATATTGTCGTTTCTGTTTTAGGCACACAGAGCCCCTTATGGGTCATGCTGCAGCAAATGCAGTTTGACACTGCAAACGTGCTCAGGCTTTTCCAGAAAGTGAAGTAGTAGCTAGCCTTAGCCAACAACACTTCACCCTCCCCCGCCAAAGAATGCACCTGGTCTTTCTGGTGTGGTGTGATAAGACTTGGCAGGACAATGACTGATGTGGTTGGTGAAATATTTTGATGTTTTACACTTTAAAGATTTCTCTGGTTGCATGCGGGAGGGTGAAGCTGCGAGCCACCATGTCCCAGAATAGAAGCCCTGCCACCTCTGCTCTCTCTTCTTCCATTCATTATATATTTTGTGTAGATCAAGACTCCGACTCAGACAGTGACCTCTCCCTCGATGAAGAACGCAGTCTTTCGATCCCCTCATCAGAGAGCGAAGAGAATGTCCATCTCCGGGGCAGGTTCCAGCGCCAGTTCAAAAGGGCAGCGCACAGCGAGAGGCTCCTCACCAATCCTTCCAACACCACCCCCAAAGGCAAGTGCCACTCGACGGAGAACCCTTTTTGAGTCCTAGAGATATGGGGGCCCCCTGGACCAAAGTGGGTGCCATAGGCTGGAGAAAGCCCAAAGCCCGTGAGCACTGAGCACTGTATCCCATGTTAGAAATGGCAAACCAAATACTGTATTGTAAGGTTTTGATGAATAGCAAAAGATAGTTTTCTCAGCTAAGAGTAGAAATTTTTACAAAATAAAATGTGGATGGCCAATTAAAATAAATAGGGTATATGTATGGGTGGCACTTTTGTTGCAAAGTATAAGAATAATTGTGCACAGAAATGGGGGAAATTAATGTATACATTTTTGTTTTAACATTTTATACATGGGCATGATCCTTCCCAACTCATGAAGGTGTACAGTGC
Source organism: Pogona vitticeps (assembly GCF_051106095.1). Taxonomy (NCBI): domain Eukaryota; kingdom Metazoa; phylum Chordata; class Lepidosauria; order Squamata; family Agamidae; genus Pogona; species Pogona vitticeps. Next base: position 64,338,126 of record NC_135784.1, on the reverse strand, counting down.
TAACCACAATCATCCCAAGGGGCTCAACCAAAGACCAGTTTATTACCTTTAGTGTGAGTGGATCCCAGGCAATGCATGCTTCCTGTCGGCTTTCTATAGGTGGGCAGTGCAGAATGTATGCTGTAAGGGCATTCTAGCAGAACTCAGCAGCTGTGTGCCACTTTACCAGAATTGGAACACCACCTATCAAAGAGGATGAAAATCTATCAATAGTTACCAAATATTATGGCAAATATTTTCATTGTTTGCTGAGATGACATAGACGTCACAATCTATATGTGCACACATTATATTCTTCCACAGATGTAGATGGCAATGACCTGATGTCCTACTGGCCAGCGCTGGGTGAATGTGAAGTTCATCCTTGTTCCCTCCAGAAGTGGGGCTCAGAGCGGAAACTTGGATTTGATATTAACAAGGATGCTGCCAACAATAACCAGCCAGACTTAGCCCTGACCAGTGGGGATGAGAACTCTCTCACCCAAACGCAGCGACAGAGGAAGGGTAAGGAAGATCAAAGACAATTTGACGCAGTGGTGAAACTGTTTGTGTAGCACGGAAATAATGTGGGGCCAAATAAAACCTTGGATAGTCGCCCATTCTCACTCTTCTGCTGTGTCCTCAGATTGGCAGCAGCTTTCCAAGGGTTCAAACAAAGCATTTGGGTTCAGCTTTTGTGAGAACTGGAACCTGGAATAACCTTGTTAAAATGGTTAAGGGGAGCAGAACTCCCCAAGCCAGCAGACCCCATAGCCACAGCAGCTGTGAGGAGCCGTCAGACTCATGCATCATCCTGACCATGGAGAGCTCGGCACCGGTCCCTTGAGTTCCTTGCTGGCTCTTTCCACCCACCCACAGGATAGTGGGAATGAATGCAGCAGGCAGGGGCTTCAGGGCCACCAGCAGGACACCTGGTGAGCTGCCTTCCAGTCTTCAGTATCAGAAAAGAGAATTTGTGGCACCACTTGCCCAGGCCTCAGCCAAGAACTAGGAAAAGGTCGACTCCTGTGCAACTCCTGTGAAAACGGTTCACTGGAATCAGAGTGTGGAGTCTTTAAAAAGCACTTTGCCACTTGTTGTTCAGTTTTGCAGACAGCAAGCTGTGAATAATCTAACACATCATTAACACATTATCAACTCCTCCACCCAGAAATGACCCAATTGCCCTGAAATAACATTTATGTAATCATGCTACTTTAGCATAGTAAGTTACAGTTAAGGTAGGCCCATTGGAATGGATGGAACCTACAGAGGAGTTCATTCACCAAATCCCCACTGATTCAGTGGGCCCATTCTGGTGTAATTTACTATGTTAAACAACAGGATTTTGGCGAACGGGTGTTCGTATTCATGCAAAATCACTAATTTGCTTTATTTTCATTAAAACACTTAAAAGTGAATGGCACTCGACTTCCTTACTCAAAAAGTAATGACAACAAATGGAGCAGCAAATCCGTGCTTTTCTCATCTTTGCACACAAGGTTAAAGAATGATATAATTCTTCTCAACGTTGAGGGGTAACAGATGATGTTTTGTACAAAATTATGTATTAACCTAAGCTGGCCAGTGGTTTCATATAAAAATTTGAAGCACTGCACAGATTGTTTCTTTTTTTTTCTTTCTAAACAGTCAGCCAATCCTTCTCTGTTTGCTCTGTTTATAGATTTGCTACTCATAAGGAAGATAACCAGTGTTATGTAGATACAGTGATGGATTAGAACTCAGGAGACCTGAATCCTCACTTGGGAGATCTATGTCTTTAATGCATTGTACATGCATTGACTTGGTACTATCATAAGGCTGACTCAGAAAGAAGCCCACAAAGAAGCCTAAAAGATGTACTGTAATTTGTCAGTAAATCCCTTATGTCATGAGCTGGCAAGGACATCTTTTTGTAGATAGTATAAATACCCTCTGGTTGTGGGAGCATATACCACCTTCAACCAGAATCGGAATGTGTACAACCAAGCTTGGCATTCCACCGATTGAAGGCCAGCCTCCAAACGCAAGGCAGCTGAAGAGATGCATCTTGGCATGGCGACTAGGAGTCGCAGCGAGTTTGACAGAACACTTTCAAGTGAGGAATTGAAACCATTTATCCAAATCGCAATACCATACAGGAGCTGTGCAAGAATTTTCTACTTAACTATCTGTAGAGCAGCAGGTATGAACTGCCCAACATTGACATAGTGGTACTGTCTAAGAACTTTGCTTGTATTATTAGCCACCTGCACTGCTGCTTGTCTATGGTGAGACCAGGAGAGGGTACGTGAGAAGACAATTCCCAAGTACAGTATTTAAATGTTTTAACTTGCTCTATATACTGGCCCTCATTAACCCATTCTTTAACTTTACTATGCCTAGAGAAAACCATTATTTTGGTTTTCTCGAAGTTAATTGTTAATAGGTTGTTCCTGCAGTAACTCATAAATGCACGTAGAATTTAAGACCAACTTCCGACAGTGACATGATAACTGCGTCATCTGTGTATAGATGGCCATGGAAGCTCACTGGGCGCTTGGAACTGGAAAAAATAATTTCTTAAATGTCTCACTTACCTTGAAAGCCCTATTAGGGACACCATAAGTTGGTTCCTACTTGAAGGCACAGAACACGCACACATTCAAAAGGAAAAAACCGTAGAAATGTTCTGTGACAATTACGGAGACTTTTGTAGAGGAGAAAGAACTCCTTTTTTGTCTACTGGAAGCGAAGAATTTTGTGGGGCTTTAACATTCCTTCTCAGGATGTCTCATCATAGCCTACATTAATAAGAATGAGGAATTTAGTCAATTCCTTCCATCCCTAGTAAGAAGTAACAGTATTGCTTTTAATACCTTACTTCCAAACTCTGCACTTGAACTGTTACTTAAACTGCACCTTGGCTCAAGTAGACATCATGTTCCGGTGCAAACTCTTTCTGAAATGGAGAAATGAACGCAGAGCTTCTTCCTAGTAGTACGTAGTTCACAGCCCCATAAGTAGGACAGGACACGTGGGGTTCTGCCCCAAAGCACCAAACTGTAGAGGTGAAACTAATGGTTAGTGTTTACAAAAATAAACAGGTCTCTAAGCCCTACTCATTGTGGGTGGGGTGTTTTTTTTAAAGACATAAACTTTTTCTTTTCTGGGTAGAACCACGTTCTCCTCCTCCTTTGTCTTGGCGGGTCTTGTGCCCTTGTCTCAGGGTGGAGCGGACAGGAGATGGCTCCACTTTCCTGGGTGCCGAAATTGCCAATTATGTCTCTACTCGTTCAGCACGGAACCACTGGCTCTGGATCTTGATGTGTGGAAACCTGGATCCCCCTACCATGTAATGAACAAGAAACAGTTGGGTTCTGTGTATCGTGTTCATAATCTTTTCTGCTTACAAACAGACTAAAAGAGTGTCAGATGGTAGCTTTGCTCGAAGAAAGCACAAGCAGCGTGGAACCCTGGAAATACTCCTTTCACAATACATACAACAACAAGGACAGCCTTTGAAGTTAATGATTTTCAAACCTGGCACTGAATGGGCACTTTCACATTCAGTGAGGACTTGCAATAACAATCTGTGTGCAGTTTCTACACTACCGAGCACTACTCGTACGAACTATTTAATGTAGGATGAGGAAGATTATCATTGGTGCTGCTGGTGGTGGTGGTGGTGCTGTTGCTGTTGACAGTACCACCGCCATTTTAGTCCAGGCTGGAGAACTTCATAGGTGGCACTCCCATCAGCCCTAGCCAGTCAGGAGGCTGGGTTGATATGGGAAGAGTGTTGTTTAAAAAGTAAGCCTTGAAGGAAAACACTGGAACAGAAAACAGAAACACATCCTGAAGGAGCCTGTTCCATGCATGGAAGTGAAATGATGGCAGAAGCTGGAGAAAGGCATAAGAGCTGACAAAGCAAAGAAGACAGAGAATGGTATACAGCTGTAGTTCAATTTAGTGCCCCCTCAATATGTGGGTCTCACCACCCCCAGCCAGTATAGCCGTTGGTAAGAATGTGATTCTGGGAGCTCTAAGAAACAGAATGATGCCTTGCAGACACCTAAAAGTGACTCACCTAGGAGAAAGACCCAAACTAGAAGGCTTTATGGCCTAGCTAGGCCTAGCTCCATCCAAGCTTCCTGTTCCTGCCCCAGTGATAGCTGGGAGCTTTCTTTCTGAACAGACCCTTCTAGTTTTGGCCTTTCTCCCAGGTGAGCCATATTTAGGTGTCTGTAAAGTGTCTGTCTGTCAGAATGGAGTATTGGAGTATTTTCAGAAAATCTGAAAATGCCATTCCTAGTCATGGGCTACAACATCTGGAAGGCAACAGATTGGAGAAGGCTGGGTTAGAAAGGATGACGAGTTTACAATGCTGAGCATAAAAATGAATCAGAGGATGGCTGGAAGCTTCTCTCGTACAAAACCAAGGAGAATTGACATAGCTGTAGAAAAGAAAAAGAGTGGCAAGTTTAGCAGGGATGATTGTATGTGAAAAGGAACCCATAGAATAGATCTCAAATGGAGACTGCTTTTAACTTTCTCTTCGTTTTATGACACAGGCATATTGAAGAATCGTCTCCAGTACCCTCCAGCTTTGCAAGGCCTCTCATCCGTGAGCAGAATGACCAATGACCTTTCCTGGTATAGAACGTCCACTCTGGGTCACAGAGCAGTTCCTGCTGCTTCTTATGGCAGAATCTATTCAGGTGCAGGCAGCCTTTCTCAGCCAGCAAGCCGTTACTCTTCCCGGGAACAACTTGACATGCTGATGAGGAGGCAGATGTCTAGAGAACAGCTGAGTCGGAATAACTCTGGCGAATGCCTAGATGTTATAGGCAGCAGACATGGTTCTCGGGAGCAACTGGACACCATCTTGAACAGACCTGGGTCGAGAGACCACCTGGATACAATTCTTAGTCGACATGGGTCTAGAGAGCACCTTGCAAGCATACCCAGCAGGCATGGGTCTAGAGAAAACTTGGCTGAAGTAGCTACTGGACATGATAAAAGAAATCACAGAAACACTCTACCCAGGAGGCAGGGATCTAGAGACCATCCAGATACTCTACCCTGTAGATTTGGGTCACGAGAACATCTAGACTGCACTGGGGCAGTAAGAGACATCTCCAGAGAATGGCTAAACACTATGCCAGCCAGGCAAGCCTCTAGAGATCGAATGGACACTTTGCCAAGTCGAGACACTTCTCGAGAACAGTTGGATCTGCTTTCTAGAAGGCAGCCTTCAAGGGACCAACTAGCTTCAGCTAGACAAACATCAAGAGAGCAGCTGGACTTTTTATCCAGAAGATCTAATTCCAGAGAGCCTCTGGACATAGTGCCTAGCAGGCAGGCTCCTCGGGAAAATCTGGAGCCCTTTTCTAGACAGCAGCCCTCTAGAGAAAATCTTGAACTCCTCTCTAGAAGGCTCCCTTCTAGAGAAAATCTAGAAGCAATCCCCAGCCGTCACCCCTCTACAGAGCAATTAGACATCCTTTCTTCCATCCTAGCTTCTTTTAACTCCTCTGTCTTATCCTCTGTGCAATCATCCAGTACTCCCTCAGGCCCACAAACCACCCCCACTCCTTCTGCAGCACAGACGTCCTCCACACCTTCCATGCCTTCTATACCATGCCCGTCACCGCCTCGCTCTGCTACATCTCACAGTATTTCCGAGCTGTCACCAGACTCAGAGTAAGTACCTTCCACTTCTGACAGAGGGTTCTCATCTTATAGTTCAGTTCAGGCTGTGGTTTCTCCATTCAGAGAAACAAGCTGAACTATTGAGAAGCTTAGTTCATAGTTGGAGGGATTTCAGAAAATAATATTTCAGAAAAGCTGTGCTTGGTTCTACATTTGTTCTGCTAGCTATTCTCAGGGTTCATCATTGCCCACTATGGTCTAAAGTAGCAATGGCAAACCTGTGGCACATGTACCACAGCTGGCACACAGAGCCCTCTCTGTGGGCACGTGAGCCATAAGTCACCATCAAGAAATACTTACATGTCCTCCAATCCTGGAATTTGACATTCCCCTCTGCTGAGGTAGTGGTCCAGCGGAGGGGTGCAATGGCGACCATTACCGGACTAGCCTAATGGGGGATTGGAGGACCGGTAAGTTCACAGGCATCCTTCAGTCTCAAGAGACTATGGTATCGTGCTCTGTATGGAGGACTTGGAACAGCGTCTAGTGTGGCTGAGAAGGCCAATTTGAGAGTGACAATCCCTTCCATACTGAAGACAAGTACAATCTGTCCCCTGTCTAGCTCCCTGATTTTGCTGCTTTTGTGACTGCCTCTTTGCCTCAGCCTGCTGGGCGAGGGTCTCTTCAAATTGGGAGAGGCCATGATGCACCGCATGCCTCCAGGCTGAACGCTCAGATGTCAGGGTTTCCCATCTGTTGAGATCCATTTCCAAGGCCTTCAGATCCAACTTGCAGATATCCTTGTATCGCAGCTGTGGTCTCCCTCTGGGGCGATTTCCCTGCACTAGTTCTCCATACAGGAGATCCTTTGGAATCCGACCATCAGCCATTCTCACAACATGCCCAAGCCAACATAGGCATTTCTTTGTTAATACCACCCATAGAAAAAAAAAATATGCAAGCATTTAAGCTTTGCAGTACAGGAGCAGTTGTTTTTTTTAAAGTAAAACCTCAGTATTTGGGTTTTAATTGCAGTGTTGGCACTTTGAAATAAATAAGTTGATTTTGTGTTGCAGTTTGGGCTCAAAAAGGTTCACCATCACTGATCTAAAGTTTTCCATATACAAGGGTTCCCCAGAGAACTTTCAGCTTAGAAACATATCACTACTGTGATAGAGCTTGATATATATACCCAATGTGGTGTGATGGGTAGAGTGATTGATTGTCTCAGGAGACCTTGTTTCAAATCCCTGCTGAGCCATGGAAACTTCGGGGGGGGGGGGGCGTGGAGTTGGAACTAATACAACCAAACCTTAAATATTCCATTCCTTAAATATTCCCTATTAGGATCACTGTGAGTTGGTTCCGACACATCTCTCTCTCTCTCTCTCTCTCTCTCTCTCTCTCTCTCACACACACACACACACACACACACACACACACACACACACACACACACACACACACAGAGAGAGAGAGAGAGAGAGAGAGAGAGAGAGAGAGAGAGAGAGAGAGAGAGAGAGAGAGAGAGAGTTATATAACTGCAGGTCTTTGTTATAGCTTCTAATATCTGATTGTTCCATACTCCATTGACCCTGACTGTAGTTATGTTTTAGATTGTCACAATAACTGAGGAGGAGGAGGAGGAGGAGGAGGAGAGAGAGAGAGAGAGAGAGAGATGCTTTCTCAAACCAGATAGTGTGTACAATTGATTCTGAATGCACAGTCTCTGTGGAGCAGCTTTCTTAACTATGCCTTTTTTTCTCCCCCTCCCCCCCCCCGAGAAGAGTCACAAGAAGCGAGGGTCATTCCTGAGGGCCCCAACTGCTGGGACCAAGGAAGAATCAGCAATGATTGCTGGGCCAAGAACTGCCAGTGGAGGATAGGGATCCTGAAGGCACCTACAAGGAAAGGACTGAGTCTGACTGGAGGCCCAAATCAACTGCGTCCTCCCCCAGCACTCGGCGGTGGAGAACTCATGGATGAGAGTCGGGCAAGAAGCGCAGACCTGGCTGTGGAAGAAAGGCGTCCCTTGGGTATCTCAGTGCCAGACTGGCCACTCTCCCGGCCCAGAGGCCCACCCTCTATGGACGGTGGGGCAAGGCAGTAAACCCACCATGAGCGACCTCCCAGACCATAGTTACATATCAGAACCAGACCAATTGAAATCTTCCATTGTGAAACTTTCCTAGACTCTGTGCAAATGTGGAAGGGCAGGGGAGGGGCAGGGGAAAGGGTTTTATACATTTTTGTATCTTTGTAATCAGAAAGAAGAGAAATATCTATGGTTATTTTTACGCTTCTTCTGTTCCCGTTGCTGTGATACCAGTTTCATTTCTCTTGGCAGTGACATATTGAAATAGTGTCAAGATACTAGGCAGGCTTGTCTCCCTCAGAAGATTTGGGGGGCAGGAAAATGGAGCAGCACCTACTTTGCAAATCGTCTTGAGGTTGTCCTTTTTGCCGGTCCTGTTGTGTATTTGCCCTATGTTCTGACAGCCATCTTTCTGAGGAAGGGATGGGGAAAGAAGCCTTCACCCCCACACACAACACTGTTTAAAGCCAGTATTGGTATGTGTAGGTGCTAGTATCCACCTTCTTTTGCCATTATCCCCACATTCACTTAACCTGGACCTCTGAAAATTCTTCCTCCTGTTGGCCCAACTTCACTATTTTAATCTGGGGCCATTATTGTTTACATACACTTCCCTATATGGCATAAATACTTTTTACCTTCCATAGTCATTATCCATTATGTCAGCCTGCGATTGGATGAGTTTTGTAGAAATGCATCCACCCACAGACTCAGACCTTAATCCACTACCATCCCCAGCCAATCTGTCTAATCCTGGTCGTAAGTGAAGACCAAGTTTAGACTTATCTAAAAGCCGTCTTGCTCTGGCTGCGCCTTATGGAACACATGAGGAACTTGGCTTTTTTTTTCCTTTTTAAAAAATGTGTTTCAATTTTCTTTCATCCTAACCAGGAAACAAACACTGGCTGAAGTCTTGTTGCTCCCAGATGACTATTTGAAGAGCGACAGTTGCGACAGCAACTCCGTTACACTGCGTAAGGCTGATGAGGTCATCAGCTCTGGTGATTTTTCACCCCATTTCTCATTTCATCCCTCCTTTTAAGGTCCTTAGACTTCCTTGGGCTCACCTTCCTCATGGGGAAATCATTAGGGGCAGTGGGCTGCAATGGGGGAGGCTTTAGTTTCCTAGAGACGATTTTACCAGCATGGGTAATTTTCAGAAATCAAAGACTCCCTTCCCACCTTGCACCCCCCAGCCACTTCTCCATAACACAAGAGGTCCTGGGGGGGGGGGGGGCTTGGGATCTGCAGGAGCCATTATCAGCCTTATGCAGTGTTATGTTGTACAGCAGGATCTCAGCTACTGTGTCTTGCCCAACACCATTGGTGGGGAATGCATGACTGTCTGGATGTTTCTTGACTAGAATGCCCATCAGCCTTAGACAGAATACTCAGTGCAAAAGGATGATGAGAGTTGCAGCCCATTGTTACCAGAAGGACCACACTTTTTCTATCCCTCGGCTCTAGGCTCTCTGATTTCTATATCTGGGTCTGGATAAGTGTGAGAGAGTGAAGGGTGTGGAACCAATCTTGGAGTGAGGAGGACCTCCTCATTCCTCGCTGGCTTTTGTTTTATATGCTGCATGACTAGAGGAATTCAGAAAGTCCAGATTTCATCCTCATAACTGCTGCAGAGTTTTGAATTTCTGGTTAAATTTCTCTAGCTACACATCAGAAGTACAGGAATTCACAAAGCAGGATAGCTTTAAGTTCCCCAGAGTAGCCCACCCTTTTATCATTAATTAGCACATACAGGGTCAATAACCCCACTCTGAGACATTTTAAAAAGACAGGTTAAAAGGTTTCATTACTTAGAATTGAATAGATCAGACAGCAGCCTGGCAAACATGACTGCTTTCAGCAGCAGACTTCAACAGATTCCAGAGAGGGGGAAAGTGGCACAGTGTAGAGTGGCAGAGCTCTTTTTGAAATCAGGGGCAGGGAAGACATGATTGGTTAGTGCTGGATAGATTGACAGTCACCCCAATCCAGAAGAATCCCTTCCAGCCAAACCTACTAAAAGCAGCATGCAAGGTTGAAAAAACTCCAATGATAATATCTACATGCTGGATTTCTATATGTTGCTTGACTGTTAAATTTTCAGGAATCCTGACGGAGGGAAGTGGGGAGATTAGCAATCTTAGCCAAAGCCTAAAGAGCCATCTAAGACTTCTTTTTAGGTTGCTATTTCCAGTGTTCAAGAAATTATTTGGGAGAACATGCGGGTGTTCAAAAGAAACCCAGTACTGATGTGTTATGTTTGTCTTCCTCCTGCTGCATGTTCCCTCTCATCAATGTGAAGGAAGGAAGCATTTATTCAGCCATTGTTTGGAAAGTGCTCAAACCGCACCCACCCCCACCCCCCACCCCGTGCCTACAGCAAAAGGTTGCTTAGCATACTTGCAGTAGTATACTGTTCATGTAATCCACATGCATCAAGGTTCTTGATTACCCAGGAAGTGCCTATACCAACCTGGTGCTAGTCCCAGTAGTGGCCGGCATCCCACGCTTCTGTAGGAGATGCATCTGGCACATTGCCCCCCTCTTCTCCCTTGTGAGCCCCAGCCTAGGGATTCCATGGGCTATCCTACTATGTACTCCTATTGAGACAATTTCATCAAATAAGTCCGCTCCACTAGCAGTAACCGGCTAGCAACATGGTTCTGCAGGTATACAGGCTGGATACCGTGGTGGATCATGAAAACCTAAAAAATATGGGCTATAGAACACAGTCTAGTTAATGAAGGAGGAAATTCACCCTCCACTCCTTTCATTTAATACTGTTTTTCCTGACATGCATAGTCTCTCGAGACGGAAGAATGTCTATGATGATGATGTGCACTCATGCAACACAAACAGGTTCTCTAAAAGCTGCTGGGAGCTTGGTTTGATTTACAGTGATGGGGAACCTCTGGCCCTCCAGCTGGTTTTGGACTTCAACTGTCAGAAGACCCAGCCAGCGGTACAGGATAGCGGAGTTAGTCTAAAACACCTAGAGGGCCATTAGTTCCCCATCCCTGATTACCTACTGTTTCCCTAGCAAGCATAAGAAGTATTCCAACCCGAATCTGATAGTAATCTACTGTTCTTAAATGTTTAACTAAGTAGGTCAGTCTTTTTAATCAGAACTCACCTAGGTGTGCCTAAAAATTGCCTGCTATTTCACAGTGCACTGTTTCTTACTCCCCAGAACAGAAGCCTCTCTCCTATCTGAAGCAAACTGGATATTTACTATATCTGTGACAGCACAGACACTAACACATACACACACCTGCCCAACATTAAGCAAAATCGATTTCCATGTATTTTATTTGGACAGAATCTAGTTTTTACAATACTTTCTCGTTTTCTGTTGTTGCTAGGTTTTATTTTTTAATAGGCAGAAAACATGTTTCTCAGTCAATGGCTTTCTGACTTGTTAATGTCACCTCCTGGTATTCAGGAAGTAAAGGAAATGACTGTTGTCACAGCACTCATACTCAGAACTGAAATCAAACAGCAGGTTGTACCAAACAAAAGAACTATCACTGTTAAATGTGTGTTTTGTACAGATTTCTACTTCGATGCTCATGTCTCTGTTTCTTCTTCATTATGGAATTATTATGGCCTGGGTAACGTTCAGAGTTGCCATTGGGGCCTTACTGTAGAACTTGGGTGTTGTTCTTTTTAATGTTGTTTCTGTGTACAGTAGCCGACTGTTGGGGATGTTAACCCCTACTGAGAGAGTAGACACAGCCAAGGACAGCAAAAGGAACAACGGTAGTGAGAGTTCTTAATGGTGTGCATAAAAAAAACAGATATCACAGGCAGTAAGGGAATGACATTGCATTCCCAGAGGAGGGGAACAGCTGATCTTCCTGGTTGTGCTTCAGCTCCCATCATGCCTATATCAGCTAGGACTGACAGGAGTTCAAGTCTGACAACATCTGGGACCCACTCAGATCCCACCAGGATGGCCACATGGAAAGGAAAAGAGGGTTGCTGTGCTTTTAATAGCTTTCAGGAGGAGGGAATTTTCAAAGGTGTTGCTTGCTTGACAAGCTGTACCTGCTCAGAGTCCTGCTTTCATAAAACCATTTAAAGTACAGAAACCTTGTTTTCCACATCACATGGCCACCCTAATCGCATGGGTGGTATTGTCCTTTTCAGCACTGACTCCTGCAATCGAAGATATATGTGCAACTAGTGTCTCAGTTATCATGGTGGCATACCACTGGTGGTAATTTAGCTGTATATCTAAAATAATCATCTTTTCTAGTTTATATTCCTGGAACTGCAAACAGGATGCCAAAACATCAAGGGTTCTGTTACACAGGTAGTTTGAGAAAGGTACGTTTTGGAGCACAATGTCAAGAATCTCTCAGGAAGAACAGCTAGGGGATCTAGGAGTTATCCTCCAAAAAAGTAATTTTCCCAAGCTTTGGAAACCTAGACTTGTGTATATGGCCTTTGGCCATGATGCACCACAGTTTGTTTTTGAAACCTCCCCTTTCTCTCTTTCAGATCCAGGAACAGACTAAAATAGTTATGAGAACACATGACCTAGTAGTCCCTTCCTATCAGCACACTGGAATGCTTGCCAGGAGCAACCTCTTGAAAGCATTACAGTCTCCATGTTTGATGTGCTGCTCTTCCAAATACAAAGGAAGATTTCACTAGGGTTTGGTTTCAAACCTTCTATGCCCCGGACACATTCTGAGGAGGACTATACCACATCACTGTCTGAATGTTTGACTGGCTTGCCAGCTCCAATAGCCGAGAGAGTTGTGCTTATCCTGGTGCTCTCATGTGTATCTCCAAACTCAGGCCCCCTTCATGTCTGTGTGTCTCGCTCACCTAGAGCGGCAACAGAGCGGCTCCATTTACTGCCTTATTAGCACAGAACACTGTAGCTTAATTGTTAAGCAAAACTGACTTAATGTTTACACTAAGAAGCTTTCCTCTGTGAGCCCACAGCAGTGGGTGGCAGCTGCCTTGAAGATGCCCCTTCCCGTTACTCAGGCCAGAAGCCTTTGAATTGGTCTAACTGCAGTTTAGAAATGGGGAGGATTTTAATTATTCTCCAATGCATTCCATAGCCTGTAATTCTGGGACAGGAAGGCCTCAGTTAAGCCCGCTGATCTTTCACGTTTGATGGCTGAGCAAAGGTGGAGTCTTTGCCGTCTCTGATCCGGCGAAGGCTTTTGGCCGTCCTCTTCCACTAGAAACAACCGAGGAAGCCATTCTGTGCCAAGCCCAGAATAAGAGGCCGTATGTATAGATGTCCCTCAGCAGGAAATGGGAATCTGGGCCAAGAAATTTCAGTAGACCTTATTTGTTTACAAGAATCAAACTAAGAAATAACAAAGCTAAGAAGAAGCAAGCGCTGGCTTATGCAAAACATAAAATGAAACCCCTTCCTCTTGTGAAAGTGCAGATCATTTCAGACATGCTGAATGCAAAAAAAATTAAAATAAAAAAATCTTTTGTGTGCTCATCATTCTCTGAATATGATGTATTGGGCTCTATGAAAGAGCTTGTTTACACTATTTTTCCTCCAGTTTGTATATGTATATATATAGCCAAACCTGAACCAATTTTTTTTTTGCTATTTGTTACACTGATTTCTACAAAGACTGTCTCCTACTTTCTTTAGGTACTGCATATATACTTACCATCCCCTTTGTGACTCAATGGATGTCTGTAGTATTTATTACACACCAAAAAGCTGGTTTGTTGGTTGATTGATTCCTGGATTTTGTTGTTGTTTTTAAATGGATTTACATTGGGAACCAGACTTTTTTTCAAAAAAATCTTCCAGGAGGGGCTTGATTGGGTGGGTGGTTTGTATTCTTATGGATTCAGTTAATACAGAAGAAGGCATGCTATCAAAAGAATGCCCATGTTACACATACACACATCTGTGAGTGTGGCTGAAAACCTGATATTTCCTTGTTTCCAGAACTACTTATATGGGTTACATTTGTACATCATGATAAGTCATGGTGTCATTTGTTATAATCTGGTGTGTTGAGATGTGCAAACCCACTTTTGCCAACAAGAAATAGTTTGTTAACTGACCACAAACTACAATCAGAATCCATGATTTGTTGTTAGCTTATGAAATCTGGTTTGCTTAAATCATGGCTTGTCATAACATTGAAACCCACAACTTGGCTTGTCCCTGACTTGTTTCTCCAGTTCATTATTTTGAAACAATTGCTGACAAAGGAACTGGGAAAGAAACAAATCAGAAATGGGGAAGGCAACCCAGTGTTTGTTAGGTCTTCTACCATGAGATATATATCTTAAGCAGACAAGCATGGTTAACTCAATCAATGACTTTTCATGATGAGCAAATGTGCTGTACTTTCCACCTTGTTGAATACTGGTGGCTTCCCACCTCTTTAAAAAAACTGAAAAATAAAAATTGAAGGAAACTTGTGTGCAGATCTTGCTGGTCATTGAAATAAATGTACAGAATCTTTCAATAACACTTTGCCACTTTGTAAGTCTGGGGTGGTGTGGTGGAAGTCCTCTGCAGTTTCCATACGCAGCATTTCTGCCTAACTGGTTTCTATGCTTCTTGAGTATCAATGCTCTCAAATGCTTAGCTAGAAACAAAAAAGGAGAAAGACACTGAGCAATGGATAGAAGTCCCAGCCTCTCTCATGCCTTCCTAGTGTTTGCTGTGTTGCTGCTGACAGCCAGCACTCTTAGCGCTTGCCTTGAAATTCAGAATGTTTCTGGAAAGAGGCATTTCCCATCTCTTTCCTAGGAGTTGTAGTTGATTTGCAAGTCTACAAAGCATTTCTTTGATTGTACATGTGGTGGCCTAGGCTCTGGAGAGCATTTGTTTCAGTTGGTGATTCTCTCTCTTCTCCCCCCTTTCCCTCCTGGTTTGTCGGCAGGGGGCAGAGAGGTCCATGGGCTTCCTCCCTAGCCATGTAAAATTGTACCATGAAAGCAACAGATTTGGAAATAAAATATAAAACACCATATGTCTCCCTTATATATGTCTGTGCATGCATGCGCATGATGCCTTTTTATTTCACTCTTCTCTTTCAGTTTTTTGTTAATACTGTAAAGCATGAAAGAGGTATCTATGTGACAAGCCACACTATAAGAAAGTTGGAATTCTCTGTGATGGGTGCATGGTTAGTGAAAGTCTCTCTGCAAAATAGTATCTCATAGAAGATTGTAGACACTGCTTTATTGAAGATATATAGACTCATGGCCTGTCCACTCAACAGAATATTGGTTTTGGTGGTGGGAGAACCCACAGGACCAGCTTTGACATTATGCTGAGTGAGGCCTCAGCTGCCCCAGGTGATGGAGTGGTGGACCTGCATCGTTCTCTCCCCAGGAAAGCCCAGCCCTGCCCTTCCTGCTCTTCTCTGTGCCTCTGTTTGCAGTGGATATTAGCGCCACTAATTCATTTAGCCTCCCCATCTCTGTTCCACATCACTCTCATGTGCACACTTACCCGGGGTTTCCTCCCTAATGCAAAATTGATTTCACAGATAACTGAGTGAGAGCATCACATCATTCAGGAGAGCTGCCTCTTTAAGAGGAGCAGTGAGTGGAGTGGCATATGTGTGTGGCAGAAAGAAATGTGGGGGTAGCAGTGGTACTCTTTCTCCCACCTGAAGTGATAGGAGCCCTTTGGCAGTATCGGAGAAATATGTCCACAGACCTACTCACTAGAAGACTAATTGTCTACATCACAGAGCTTGGAAATCAACCTTGTGGCAATACATGCCGATGTGAACGTAAACGGTGACTACAGTAAGGGAACAAAGAAAATAGGAAGGCAAAGGAGAGAGTGAAAAACTAAAGGATGAAAGAAGATTGAAAGGTTATTGAGTTCTTTGCAATAGCATATTTTATAGCTTAATTGTGGGGTTGTGTCTCTTTTGATTGAGTAGCAAAGTCAGCATTGAGTGTATTGAACAAACAGATAAGAATATAAATACCATAATTGTAACTTAATAGCCAGAGAAGGAAGCCTGATAGGAGGATGGGTGAGAGCAATGCCTAAAATACCATTAGGCAGACAGAAAAAGAAGTCAGGTATAAGTTCATATATGAGTACCCAGCTCGCTGGGGGGGGGGGCAATGTGTAGCCTGCATAATTAATTTGTAAACCGCCCAGAGAGTGCTTGAAGCACTATGGGGCGGTATATAAGCAGCACGCTTTGCTTTTGCTTTGCTTTATACCATAACAATTGCCCCTGTATGTACATGTGTATGCATACACATGGTTCAGGAAGAGACATTACAAATTATTTCTTATTAAAAAGAGGAGATCCCTTAACTGCCTGAGTGCATAGCACAAACCTTTCTTACATTATGTAATTTGCAAATTAGTTTCCCTTGTTTTGTTATTAGTTTTCAGGAAATTGGGTTCTGAAATCAAATGTGAAAGTCTGCCTGAATCAAGTCTCTCCAACTGTTTCTCCAACATTAGCATGAGTTATAGTAACATGGGTTATTTGTAATGTTTGTTCTTCTTCATGGACCCTGTGAATCCACACTAATGGGTTAAACTGCGCCTGCGCAGGAACTTCGGAAATATCTAGAATTTATTATACCAACTAATAAAAACGTTTCCATACACTGCGCATGCTCCACCCACCCTGAGGTACCTCAGTTCTAACTGTCCGCTGCTGCCAATTCACAGAGTACCACTCAAAGAACCAGAGTTACAGGTAAGTAACCTCTCTTTCTTGCTCTTTCTCTCTCTAGCTATCTCACTCACACATATACAGACACACATTGCTGAATTTGCATAACTCATAGAAGTCACAGAGACCATTTTGTCCCGGAACATTATTTTGATAGATCAGTTAATATGTTGAGCTCTAGACATAAACCTTATTCATATTCAAAAACACGCAGCCACAAAATTCCCCTCTCCTTTTCTGGAACTTTTGTTGTGGGGCGAGCTTGCAGGTGTGAGTGGGGATAATGTTATTTATTTGTGACAGACCGTCTCTGATACTGTTTGATGCTTCAGAAAGGGTTTGTAGTTTCAGACCGTCCACTTAACTTCAGATTACTTCAGAGAAGACCCAGTTCACTTTGTACAAGGTCCACATTTTTTCAAGGTGACTCATCTCAATTCAGCCTTTGGGCTTTTAATTTTTTTCAGCGTGAACAGCCCACCCTCAGAACTTGCCCTATCAGAGAAATTTGGATGCTGAAAAGCAGGACCCAGGTAAATGTGTCAGGAAGAAGTCTATGATTAATTCAAAAGTTTATTGACATTTGACATATTGAAAGAACAACAAAGTGGTGGCGTTTGCTGCTTAGTATCCAGCATTGACACTGGATTTCTTTGAGGTCAGTGGTGAGTTTTTTTCATCTGGCAAGCTCTCTGGAACTTTTTCTTCCAACTCACCCACTGTGCATAACCATACCTCTTGCTCATGTCCAGGTTTTAAGGCAGATGTAGTTATTTTTGATCAGGAGCAAGGAACGGGCATGCTTATGACCAGGTCTGGGACAACTATGAGGCAGAGACCTCAAGCAGCAGCTCAGGGTATCAAAAAAGAACAAGAAATGTTTATTTAATTTCTCATGATTGCATTTTTTACTGTCAGAGATATAAATGGGTATTTATGGGATTTCCTACTTCGTTTGCTGAAATGGCTGGGCCCGGATGCTGCACACCTTGACAATGAGCCTGTCCAGACTGGCCTATAGTTAAAGTACAGTATACAGTTCCTTGATAGCACTATTTGGCACAGAAACAAAGACCTCTTCCGTTTCTGTTTCTACTTAAAATTAGCCATCCTTCCCCTTTAGGAGCTGGCCCGCATCTATCTGGCACAGGCCTATGGCATGCAGTCTTTTTGGCACACTTTATTGAAATGCAAAATAGCTTTTGTTTAGCCTTCATGGACAGGTACTTTCATCAAAATGAGACTGGGGGCAGCATTGACTGAGGAAACCACCCTGTGGGTTGTGGCATTAAAATGGAGGGTGGACAAAAAAAACTCTTCTAATTTCATTTCTTTTTTTATTTTTAATATTTCCCTAACTGACATAGTGAAATTTTAAAACCATGTCAGCTTGATGCATTGCTGTTTCAATATTCAATACTCTTAAGAAATGAAAGTAACCCCAGCTCCCTCCATGAGGTCTGAGAGAAAAGGCAGAGAAGGGGGCAATATTGACTCCATGGGCTCTGCCCCCACAAGACAGTGCAGCCCCAGTAGAGGCTGGGCTGAGGAGAAAAGCAGGGAGGGAAAAGGGTGATTACGTCCCTTCTGTCTCCGCAATCTTACCTCCAATGTTCTCCTCAGTACTGTAGCTGTCCTAGGCTGCTGCTGCTATCTCCTTACTTACAAGTTAACTGAGTAAACCTTGCTTTTTATGGATTCATAGCACAGAAATGAGGACCCACTTTTTCTATCCCTTCATAATTGATAGCTGATTGGGTTACAAGGGGTCCTTTGCTGCGGGGCCCTGAGGAGAGTGCCAAATGACACATTACTCCTCTGACCCAGCTCAGCAGACCCTTTGTAACCCAATCCATCCTGCATCCAATCCAGCCAAGGAGGGATGATTAGGGTTTGCTGATCAATCCTAGGAAGCAATCTGAGAAACAAAAATTAGAGCCTTAAAAACAATTTGTTATCAAAATTCTAAGCACCATAGTAGTAGCAGTAGGTTTTTCAACCCACTAGGGATCACGGTGACACAAAAAGTGGGATGAATTCTGATTGATTAATTGCTTACATAACACAGGATCTGAGTAAAGAGTGGTGTGTGAGTGTGTGTGTGTGTATGAGAGAGAGAGAGAGAGAGAGAATGGCTTATAGAGCAGGCTTGACCTGGCTCCCCATTTGGAGTCACAAAAGCCTGAAAAACCCACAACAACCATCGGATCACGGCCATGAAAGCCTTCGAGACTATAATGCATACAACTTCTTAAGCAGCGTACTTGTCTTAATTGTCCCAGAATATTTTAGTACAGTACTTCATTTTGATCTGATCTCCCTGTTTATAGCTGTTCTCCTGCACACATACATGCACACACACAAACACCTTCCAACTGCTGACAGCACTTGATGCAGATAATACAAGTAGACTGTATAACAATTTTAAAAACTGCAGAGTTGGAAGGGATCCTCCATCCTCTGCCAAGGAGGCACAGCAGAGGATCAAACTCCAAACTTCTGGCTCTGTAGCCAAATGCTGAAACTATTCAGCCATTTATCAGTTCATTCCACAAAACATGTGTTCTTTATAATGGGTTATGGAACATAGTCCTTCAGATGTTGTTGCAATGCAACTTCCATCAGACCTAGCCAGCAGCTCACTAAATTTGCAGTCCTACAACAGCCTAAGGGCTACAAGCTACCCACCCCTATCACTAAGGAGCCAGAAAAGCTTTTCTAGACATAGCACGGTTATAAAAACCTCCTTAAATTGCTTCACATATTTCATTTGCAAATTATCAAATTGCAGAAATTGTAGATGATTTATGTTGATCTACTCTTCAAACCTATTATTATTCTCCTTACTGTATATCAGAGTTTGGCCACAGGGTTTACAAAGCTTGACCTTGGCTGCATAACCCCAAGCTTTATTGCTGTGATCTATTTCTGCCTTAGAATATCTAAAAATAGTAAAGAGAAATAATCTCCTCAGGCCTTGAATCAACATCAAAGTACATAATGAAATACCAGAAGCACTACACTACTCCAACATCTGATCTTCTCATTATCACAGTCTTGGAGTGCACAAAGGGTTTAATTGTCCTCAATGACCTATAATTCTAAGACATGATATCAGTGGGCATGATCCACACTCCCACAGGAAAGAGCACAACCTGTTCAACAGTGTTTAGTAAACACAGCCACTTGCCAATTAATATTGATTGTGGCACATGGTTGTCAGGGGTGTTCACAGTTTGCCAGTGTGATTCTCTCGTAAATACAAAGGCCATAGATATGCTTTAGATCCCCATACTAGGTTCACGTGCTTCAGCAATTGGCCCATTTTTTATTTTTTGCTTTGATCCTTTGAGAACCAGTTCATTTTGATATAAGCCCAGGATCTGAGTCAAGATTTGGCAGTCTGAAGGTTCATGCCTCCCAGTGAAAATACAAAAATGGCTGCCGCTATTGTTCTCTGTGTCAAGGTTAGATGTGAATTTTTATCTGTCCAATAATAGCAGATAAACAGATGCAGGGGTTTCTGTGCTAGGTGCCTTTAAAATGTGACTGCCTGCTTAACATTTCTGGTGGTTAATGGGAGAAATTTTTAAGCCTAGATGCTTCTTTCAAGACGATTACCAGCACAAGTTCAGGTGAAGAGGTGCAGGGATTTTTGTATGTGGGCTTTCTTTTGGAAGAGGCATCCAGCTTTCATTTCTGTTAGCTTCAGGAAAAGCACACCTTGCCTCAGGAAGTATCCAAACTGCTTCCTGCTTCTATCTGGGGACTGTTTCTGCTTGCACGTCCACTGAATCTGAGGTACATTACTTTTAAAATTAATCAATCCATAGGAAATGGAGGACACAGGATGCAGAGACTCAACAGCTTTCTTATGTCCACAAGTGATACCAACTCCAAATTGTTTTAAGCATCTTCAGAAATACTGGATAGAGCTCATGAAGAAAAAAAAGGAGGAAGCCGTGTGGCCATTACAAAATGCAAATGCAAGAATAAGCGAAAGTTGGCATATTGTATGATTTTTAAAAAATTTTATTAGTGGCCTATAATGGTATCATCTGTTCTTGCATTTGAACACAAGAAGACTCACAGCAACTTCTGTTATGCTGCTAATAGGTGATGTTATGGAATTCGCCGCTGTTAAGATGTGGTGATAGCCAATCTCAACCTTACATAGTTTTGAAGGGGGACAACTTGTCACTTAGAAGGATTAGAACATAAATGGTTAGCCATAAAGGCTAAATACTAAGTACTGTACCGGTAGTATTACCACAACGAGTATGCTGCTGGATGGCACTTACTGGCAGGAATGAGCACAAAGGTCCTATTCCACCCATATTCTGTCTGTGAATACTGTATCCCGTAGTTAACTGGTTTTCCATTATAGGAACAGACTGTTAAACTACATCC